>NW_026652291.1:49003847-49078476 GCF_009828535.3 Hylobates moloch
AGATCGCGCCACTGCACTCCAGCCTCCTGGGTTCACGCCATTCTCCTGCCTCAGCCTCTCCGAGTAGCTGGGACTACAGGCGCCCGCCACCACGCCCGGTTAATTTTTTGTATTTTTAGTAGAGACGGGGTTTCACCGTGGTCTCGATCTCCTGACCTCGTGATCCGCCCGCCTCGGCCTCCCAAAGTGCTGGGATTACAAGCGTGAGCCACCGCGCCCGGCCAGCAAATGGTTATTAGTTAATAAATAATAGCAAATGCTGTTTTTAATATTATATAAAGTACTCAGCAAAGTACATGTTGTGAATTAGACACCCAATAAATATTTACTTCCTTCTTAGGAAGTGGTGAAGTGGGATAAATTTGTTTTGGCACATTCTCTCTTCTGTGCCCCTTTTCCTCCCTGGTGAGGCTTCTCCCCGCTATGTTTCTGTGTTTTCTGTATAAAGCACCTATTATCAGGGACATAAATCTAAAATTTCTCCAGGCTGGAAAAATGTGAGTAAATAACTGACACGTGAAATGAAACTCCAAAAGTAGATGTGTAGCCACCAGTCTGTGGATAGAGAAGCCTTCTGCTTTTATTAGGTGCCAGGCACTAGAGATATCAAAAAACTTCTGTCCTCTGACTCTAATTACTGGCGGGGTTGTGATATAGAAAAATAAGCAAAACCAAAACAAAAGACTTTTGGGGCTCAATATTCTGTAGCAGGCATTTACTAAATTATTTTTCCAATCAGAGACAGTTTTCTCTCCAAGATAAATTTCCGTGACAGTTGGAAAAATAAAAATAAATATATTTTAAAATATATAAGTATATTACATTTACAATAATGGTAATAGTCGCATAAGTTGTGTATGTACATAACATGGATTTTCTTATTACATCCTTAGTTAACTTGTTTGCATTTTACAATGTTCAGATGAGAAAACTGAGGCCTGAGAGGCTAAATAACGAATTGCTTATGTTGGCATTGATAGCTCCTTTGAAATGAATACAAAGATGGTATTCTTTACCCTACAGTGTTATGGAATCCTTTCTCACAAAGTTGGGCTGCAATAAACTATATGAAGTTAAACGCAATTTTTATGTTATTATGGGTTTATAGATGGACTTTTTCTTTACAGTTACTTTTATCAATAAACAAATCACACACATAAATCTGTTGGGAGCGGCTGATGACTCTGTGCTTCCTCTGGCTTACACAGACTTCACCACTAGCATGGCTGGGTGAATGGATGTGTGCACAACCAGCGCACAAGAACCTGGGCAGCTTCCTCGTGTGTCCCACTGTTTGTTCTGCCCACAGGTGTCTGCCCAAGGCCTCATATCTGAAATGCACACAGAAAACAGCACTGCGGAAGCAGGTTTTTCCTTTCATATTTTTAATTAAGAAATTAAGTTACTAAACACTTAATTAACTAGTTAATTAACTAAATTCTCTAGGATCTTGTACCTTTTTTTGACATACTATTTATTATTCATTAGGGCCTAGACTGTAGGAAGTTACATGCAATTTGTCTCTTAGAAGGCTACATTCTTTTTAATTATGTTACCTATTTTGGTGTCTTGAATGAGAGAAATAAAAAACTCTACCTTGTTTGGGTTGCTCACAGCTCAAGGGATTGTGGCTGGCAATGTCTCCTGAGCTGAAGGCCCAATTCTCCAACAGCCTTCAGGGTGCTTGGCAGGACTTAGTGAGGAACACAAGGGCCTACCTTTCAGGGGGTTACTAGCCTCCAGTAATCTTTCCCTCATGGACAACATACCTCATTGCAATGTGTGGTTTTCCTTTAACACATTCAATTCAATCTCTGTTTCCTTGAGGTAGCACCTAGGACCAAGTGAAGTGGAGAGCAGCTTCCATAAATGCACTGGGGTAGGAAGGTGCCAGATTTGCTTGGAGTGTGGGAAATAGTTTGGAAGGGGAATCAATGAGAAGATGTAGCTGAAGGTTAAAATGAAATGATAGATTGGGGCTTAATTACGTGTCTTGATTATCAGGCTAAGATATCTGGATATTAGGTAGCAGCAGGGAGCTGTTGGAGGTATTTAAGACAAAAAGTCATCAATGAGCTCGGAGTTTTGGATCACATAGGCAGCAGAGTGGAGGAGGGGGGGACTCCAGGGAGTCTGGAGGCAGAAAGACCCACTGGAACTCGAGTCTGATAGATCACCTTAGACACAACAAAAACCTGGTTTAGAGATCACACAATGTTCATTGCGAGAAACAAACTCACCCATCCAAACCCAAAGAATGGACCAGAGACCTGAGAATAGCGAACGTGAGGCTTTTAATGATGGTCTTGCAAGATCAAGTGTCTGATGGGCAGGCACACCCAGCACAGTTACAACAAGCAATTTATCCCCTAGTGCGCAGCTCCCTCACAGGTTCCGGTTTCTCATAGGCTGAGTACAATGGGGTCACAATCTTCCTGGATGTCACCTATGGGTTGTTGGGTTGGGGCTTTAGGTGTTTTCTTTAGGGTTGCCTTGCTGCAACCTAGTCAGCTCAGGGGGTTTTAAAGTATTTGACTTATGACCTAAGTAGCTGGGCAGGCTGATAAGAACAGACAAAAGCAAGCTATTTTGCAGGCTAGTAAATTTTTATCTTAGACTAAATTTCTTTGGCTAGGGTGAGGGCAACTAAGGGTAGAGGGCCCCGCAAGCAGGCCTCGGCTATCCAAGCAGAGGCCAAGTATATCCTGTATTTTCTGTAGTTTGCTGACATAAGCCAATTTAAGGCACTTTGTCTTGGAAATGGACCACGATATACATTATTTCCTTCATTCATGGAGAGGAAAGGACACACATTCAAAAGAGGTTTTGGCGGCGGAATGATTCAGGTGGGGGTAGAGAGACAGTCCACTGATCACTGCATACAGATTAAGGATCAAGAAGAAGGCTCAAGGATAGCCCAGAGTTTCTAGGCCAGATGTGACCATCAGACTTCATCTCAAATATCAAGAGGATTCTGGGGTGGAGAACTGGCTGGGTGATCTTGCTGCAGGCACAGCAAGAGCAGTGGCAGCACACTGGCCAGGTATTTGTCATCCCACCCATGGAGCAGGCCTTTGTTTTTGAATCAAATTCATGTTAGTGCCTAATAATAATTTGATTGGTCACCATCAGCATGATTGCTGAAGACCAGAAGATGTGTAATAAGATAATACACATCACCTGCAAAGCTGACCTAAACCAGCATACATCAGCTGCAAAGCCGACCTGTAAAGTAAGCACCATGAGATACTAAAAAGCACCATGAGATACTAAAAATATTAACAAAAAAAGAAAAATTATGGAGAGCTACAACTAAACATTTTTGGACAATGTAAATGTAGGAGGGCTAGGAGACAGCCCAAATTCTTCCAAATATGCTTGAAAAATTGACTATAAAACTCTCTTAAAAAAAGTATAGACACATGCTGATGTTTTGTTTCCTTACCTTGTGGGTGAGGAAGGGAATGCCGCCCTATGGTTCTGGAGAGAGCTGAATACATGATGCTGGACACTCAGTAGATGTGATTGACAGCAGTTATTAGTCGCATATATTCACACTCAACTACTTAGGGAGGAGGATGCTGCGTGCCAGCCAGGGCCATGCAGGGGTTGCACTCAGGAGCAAGGTGAACCAGCAGAGACTGTGGAAGGCTGGTGTTGTAGTAACAAGATGGGAAGATGACTCCTGGTTCTCACAGGAGGATGTAACTGGCTTGTTTGGATAATTCCACAGGCTGGCAGGGAAATGGCTCATTAGGTTGAGAACCAGGTGGGGAGTGGCTGCTCTGGCTGCCAGGGGAACTAGCTGCTTATGGAGCCATTCCTACTTTTTTGGGAAGAGAGCAGAGGAAATTGCCTTTAAGTTTTGGGAGTCCCCCAAAACTGTGATAGACAGCGACTAATAACTGCTGTCAATCACATCTACTGAGTGTCCAGCATCATGTATTCAGCTCTCTCCAGAACCATAGGGCGGCATTCCCTTCCTCACCCACAAGGTAAGGAAACAAAACATCAGCATGTGTCTATACTTTTTTTAAGAGAGTTTTATAGTCAATTTTTCAAGCATATTTGGAAGAATTTGGGCTGTCTCCTAGCCCTCCTACATTTACATTGTCCAAAAATGTTTAGTTGTAGCTCTCCATAATTTTTCTTTTTTTGTTAATATTTTTAGTATCTCATGGTGCTTTTTAGTATCTCATGGTGCTTACTTTACAGGTCGGCTTTGCAGCTGATGTATGCTGGTTTAGGTCAGCTTTGCAGGTGTCAAGACAGCACAGGACATTTTAATATGTTAGCCACTGGCTACATTTGGCTGTTAAACTCATGAAATGTGGCTAGTCTGAACTGAGATATGCTGCAAGTATAAAATACACACCAGATTTTAAAGACTTAGTATAAAAAAAAAGAATGTAAAAAATTTTACTACTTTTTAATCAATTACTTGTTGGAATGATATTTTAGGTATATTTTTCAGTTAAGAAAAATACATTATTGAAATTATTTTTACCTATATATTTTTGTTTAAAAAACGTGACTATAGGAAGATTTAAAATTACATATATGGCTCGTATTTATGGTTTGCATTATGTTTCTATTGGACAACAATAGCATCGACCTTCCTCTAGAAAACTGGGAAATTCAAAATATTCAGGAACTGTTGGTTAAATTTTTTTTTTTTTTTTTTTTGAGACAGAGTGTCACTTTGTCGCCAGGCTAGAGTGCAGTGGCGTGATCTCGGCTCACTGCAACCTCTGCCTCCCAGGAGAATTCAAGCAATTCTCCTGCCTCAGCTTCCCTAGTAGCTGGGACTACAGGCATGTGCCACCATGCCCAGCTAATTTTTGTATTTTTAGTAGAAAAGGGGTTTCACTATGTCGGCCAGGATGGTCTCTATCTCTTGACCTCATGATCCACCCACCTCAGCCTCCCAAAGTGCTGGGATTACAGGCGTGAGCCACTGCACCCAGCCGGTTAAAATCTTTGTAGCATGAAAACCTCTACTTAACTGACCAAGAGAGCTCATTATAGCTACCTATTCTACTTATCGCTCCTCAAACAGGCCCCTCACAAACAGGTGGGGTATTTTCCTGGTCCTGACTGAATCTCAGCCTTCATTTACTACATTCCAAATTGGCTTAACTGAAGTTCAGAAACAGAGATTTCACCGTTAAGTTTGTGAACTGCGTTATGGCAAAGCACCAGAAGGGGCCTCAGGTAGGGCAGGAATCCCGTCCCTTTCTTCTGTGATGTGCATGGCAAAAGATGCTCTAAATCTTACACAGGATATATCTCTAAGCCCCTATACCTTTTTTTTTTTTTTGAGACGGAGTCTTGCTCTGTCGCCCAGGCTGGAGTGCAGTGGCGCGATCTCAGCTCACTGCAACCTCCGCCTCCCGGGTTCACGCCATTCTCCTGCCTCAGCCTCTCCGAGTAGCTGGGACTACAGGCGCCCGCCACCACGCCCGGCTAATTTTTTTGTATTTTTAGTAGAGACGGAGTTTCACCGTGGTCTCGACCTCCTGACCTCGTGATCCGCCCGCCTCGGCCTCCCAAAGTGCTGGGATTACAAGCGTGAGCCACCGCGTCCGGCCTAAGCCCCTATACCTTGACTATGCTGGCCAAAAATATCAGCAGGCTTCAAGTAACATGAATTAACGGGTTAAATAAATGAAGAACAAATGATTATTTTGTCTACTAAACTGAAGGCCAAATGCATATAACACTCAACAAATTGGAATTAGCACAATTTTACACACTCAGAAAAAAACTGACTAAAAAAGGAGTGGCAAACTGCGCATCCAAAGAATGTTTCTGTTTTCTCATTGAAATGCTCTATTAGATGCTAATTTTGCCGTTTGCTGGTGTGATAACCACTCAGGAATCAAATGCAGCCATGGGATTTGGTTTCACTATAAACAAAGCAACAGCTTGCTCTCCAGGTGTTAGAAACACCGAGCATGAATTAGCCATAAGCAGAGAAATCTCCTAAAGTCAGAGCAGAGGGACACAGTTTTTAGATACTATTTATGGACCATCCCAGCTAGGTAAGGGTCTATAAAGCTGAGCCAGCCAGTTGGTTTCCACTCCAATATGGCCTTAACACCTTGCCCAGAAGACAGTGCCACCTCAAGGTAAGTTTGGGTCTGCTCTTTAAGTTTCCCCCCCAAAAAAGACTCATTTTATTCTGAATAATAATAATCATTATATATTAATAATAATAATCATTATATATTATTAATAATAATCTCCAATTATTACTGTGAGCCAAGCACCGGGCTAGGAATTATACATATACCAACTAGGCTTTACGGCAAAGCTTCAAAGTTGGTAAAGATTAGATACACATTTCGCATGTGAGGAAAATGAAGTTCTGAGACATCATTAGCTCATCATCAGAAATGACTTTGGCTGAAAATAACAGAATACCTGACAATTGGTGGCTTAAGGAAGTTGGCGTTTATTTGGCTCATGCAACAAGAGCTCATGAGGAGGCCACCTAGGGTTGCTGTATGGGATCAAAGATCCCAGGGTCCCAGGCTCTTTGTGTCTTTCCACTCTGTCCTTCAGAGTATGTTGGGTTTTGTCCTTGGATTCATCATTGCCATATGGCTGCTACACCTCTAGCAGGAAGCAGCAAAGACAGAGAGGCAAAGAAACCTGAGAGCTTAGGCTGCTTCTCTTAATTAAAGCTTCCCCACAATCGCATCCAGCATCTCATTGGCCAGAACCTGTCTCATGGCTACTTGTTTGCAGGAAAGGCCAGGAACCAGTATTTTTATCTGAACAAAGAACCCAAAGCAGGATTATTTTAGCAAGGAGCAAAGGGAGAATGATTAGGCAAGTAACTATAGGATCTATTACTTTGGGATGGTTTCATCTTAAATGCTTTGCAGCCTCCAAAGGACCCTATCTTATTAATCATATTCCCAGTGACTAGCACATAGTAGCCACCCAAGGCACCATGTTGAAATCCCACCAAATAGAGAAGTTTGAGTATCGTCCTATGTAAACACCTTCCTTGTAATTTCCCCTGGATGACAGCAAATGCTGCACCATTGGCTGCAGTTCAGTTGCACACCATTAAAGTCTCTGCTTAGGGATATTGAAAAAAAAAAAAAAAGGCAGGGATGCTAAGCCTTACTGCTTTGCTAAGTGCTTTTTAAAAGGGTTGGAGACCATTTACATGAAAAGATTTCTCCAACAGCTAGATACAGAAAACAATTCCAAGACTACTCTTTTCTCTCCCTCTATCTAAGCTTTTATTAATATGTTTTTAGCCCCTAAGACCTGCCTCAAATCCTTTGCCTTTAAGTGGCAAGTTATTGGCACTAAGCCTCACATTTTTGCTAAACTCACATTTTCTCCTTAGGAGACATGGACGCTACTAGATACGGGATATTTTCGTAATTGGAAAACAAATGAGTGATTGGCATGAGCCTGTCTGTATACACATGTGGAGGAAAAGTTTTTTGAGGACAGCAGCTGATGAGGTAGACTGCAAATTGCAGAGCTAAGGAAGGAGCCAAGAAGACATCATAAACATGACTTTCTTCTAGGATAGCATCAAGATCCTTCATAAGGGAACCCTTGTGGAGTGAGATTTTCTAGGGAAGTCCCAATTTTCAATATTCTGTCCCGTTGCAGCCCAAATGTTTGATGATGTGTCTGAACTGTCATGTGTGAAATACTTGCCTTTAGCTATAAGCTTCTGGCAATCATTTTCTATTACAATGATTTAAACCTCCTTGGATTAAACTTCTGTGAGAGATTCTTAGTTTGGCCATTCCCTCTTCTCTGTCTTTTCCTGTTGCTTTTCTGTTCTTTATAATAAGTTTCCGGGGTGAAACTCACATTTCTAGGCCAAGGCACTTGTGTAGTTCAGACCACAGGGCTTGGTGTGCTCATGAGGCCAGTTTTTAAAATTGAGAAGCTGCTTGGAATTGCTAATGATTAACAAACACACACACGAAGTCCATTTTATCTGAAATAATTGCACCTGATTATAGATACACTCATCAAATGGATGTAGTGATAGCTTTACACTAAAATAAAATGAGCAAAAATTTGAAAAAGAATTGTCTTACTTTTTAAGTGTTTAAACCTTGCAGATACATTTGACTTTTATCACATAAATTTGCAAACATTTAATTCAATGCTATAGGCTGCTTGGCTATTCACTAGGAATATCACAGCCATTATAGTAATATAATAGTTGTACTAGTGTATGCCCACTGGCCAACTATATTCATTTTTGTGCTTGCTTCTGACCTCATCCAAATGATGTTATTTTAAATTGAAAGATGCCCACTGTTTTAGTTCATTCCTGCTGCTATAACAAAAAACCTTAGACTGAGGAATTTATAAATAATAGACATCATTTTCTCCGTTCTGGAGGCTGGAAAGTCCAAGATCAAGGTGCCAGCAGAGTCAATGTCAGCTAAGAGCTCACTCCCTGCTTCCAAGATGGCACCTTCTTACTGTGTTCTCAGATGTTCTCAGGTTGAAAGAGATGGAACAGCCAGGCAGCTTTCTGACGCCTGTTTTATAAGGGCATTTTCCCATTCACAAGGGCACTTCGGGATGGTCTTATCCCAAAACCCATGCTTACATCTTATGAATTAATCACTTTCCCAAAGGTCCCACCTCTTAATACTATTCCCTTGGGAATTAAGTTTGAATATGAATTTTGGAGGGACAACACCATTCAAGCCATAGCACCTGCCTTGTCTTCATGTAGGGCACAGGAAGTGCCATTTGACTTATTTTGCGATAAGCTAATACAATTTTGGTTTTGTTTTTATTTTGTTTCTTTCCCTTCCCCCCTTCCCAAAAGCTCTGGCATGAAGGAATTTTAACTAAAATCCATATTTTAAAAGATACTACAGCGAGTATGGCTTATTTTTTTATTTTTTATTTTTTTTTCCCAAGGGTCTGCTGAAAATTGCAACAGACAAGACTAAAAAGGGCAGGTAATCAGTGCTTTGTCTCAACTTCTGGCTTGTCAGTTCCAACTTTTCAGCCCAACAAACACCAGTTTGGGGTGCTTTTTTAAGCCAGTACACGGCTGATGGTTTCTGGAAACTCTCTCTAGTCAGAACTACACTATCTCAACACACCCTCATCCATAATCCTGGGGTGGGCTCAAAAGCGACTAGGCTGTGTGAAATGTTTTCATTTCCTATTGACTGGTTGTGTACTTCCCTTGTGTTAATCCCTTGTTAATGGACACTTTCTTTGAGCCAGCTGAGATCGGAGTTGTGTTGTCTTTGTGATTCTAGCAGATTTTATTACTTGGATATCTTTGTTTTCATTATTTTGAGATTTTGGGATTGTGTCTGTTTCATTGACATTGATTCTCTCAGTTAGAGATGGCCCAGCCTCCCACTGTTTCTGTTTGTGTTTGATCTACAGACAGTGGGAGGGAATCCTCAGGCTGCAAATGTTTTGGTTCTATGCTTCAACTGAGAAAGGCATGGTAAGAGCCATTAGCAGCTTTCTCAACTGAAAACAGATGAATGTGGCTTTAAAGCTAGGTGGGGGACTTGTATTTTGTCATGTAAATGACCTCAGGCCATTGTTCTGGGACATTCATTTTACAGGGCAATGTGGAATTTTGAAGAGCCCTGACAATCCCTTTCTGAGAAATCCAAAGAAAAATACAATTCCTTATTTTGGTTATTAACTGTGCCTCTTTCTAGCTGTGTGACTTTGGACAAGTCATTTTGCCCCTCTGAGTCTCAGTTTCCTTATCTCTAAAACGAAGATACTAGACCAGATGATCTTCAATCTCATTGATTAAGCCAGGGGAAGAAAGCAACAATTCCTTAGCTGCTACTATACACTCAGGTATTTAAATATCTTATTTCAATGATGTATAGTTATTTGACTTAGTGACAACCCTGTGGGTAAGTACTATCACCCCATTGTGCGGGTGAAAGAACTGAGTTAAAACATAAGTCTGTGTTCTCGCTATATCCCTCAATACTGAGACATAGTTCACTATATAATGCTTCATATGGGGAAATGTACCTTCTCTCCTCATTAAGTTTATGAGCACCTAGAAAGGAAAGGCCACATCTGCCAGACACCTACCCCAGGCTTGGTCTTAAATAAGTGCTTGTTGAATTGGTTTACTTAGTAATTTATGGTATGTGAGGATAAGATGCCCTTTTGGCAATGCCCCATGCAAATGGATGATGACCCTGCAAATACACTAGTTGTGTGTGGTTGCATCCAGGTACCAGGCTGACTTCAGATGGCAATTACAAGAACTCTGACAGGCTTCTAGGTGTCTATTGTCTTGTCATCCGACTAATTGCCACAAAGATGCTTCTTTTCACTCAGGATCCCTCTTCAGGTAATGCACCTTTTCACTTATGTATCTGTTAAGAAAGGTTAAAAACTGACTAAAAAAGAAGGAAATTTAAAAAAATGTTTAAGTATCAGCAGTCAAGAGATTTAAAAAGCTGAAACATGGTGAAAATATTTTATAATTGCATAATTAGAGAACTAATCTAAATTGGCTAGAAGTTTTATAATAGTTATAATAAGACTGCTATTTCAGAAGGAAGCATGCTTTTGAGCATCCCTCTTTATTATCAAGCAGCAGCCTGGGCTGGACAGCCCTGTCTTTGCAGAAAACTTGAACCTTTTTTACTCAGAGGTAGAGGAACTGATGGTCAGGTCCAGGCTAAGAAAAGAGGACTTAGTAACTTGAATCCCTTTCAAACTGATACTGTTTACATTTTTGCTAACTATCTAGGAATGGCTGAAGGCTTAAGAAGGGAAGTCTGGAGAATACCAACTCCTGGTGACAATTCAGTTTTGGCCCTTAACTTTTCATTTTGGCCCAGCAAAACAAAATTCCTGTGATTAAGTGTGTTCATGCTTCTAAGAAGACAATTTAGCAGTAGTTCATTGCCCTTCATAGCATGCCCTTTGGGAATGCTTACTTAAAGCTTCATACTTGGCTAGACGCAGCAGCTTACACCTGTAATCCCAGCACTTTAGGAGGCTGAGGTGGGCAGATCACAAGGTCAAGAGATCGAGACCATCCTGGCCAACATGGTGAAACCCTGTCTCTACTAAAACTACAAAAATTAGCTGGGCATAGTGACACACGACTGTAGTCCCAGCTATTCGGGAGGCTGAGGCAGGAGAATCGTTTGAACCCAGGAGGCAGAGGTTGCAGTGAGCCAAGATTATGCCACTGCACTCTAACCTGATGACAAAGCGAGAATCTGTCTCAAAAAAAAAAAAAAAAGCTTCATACTTAAAGCTGTTTAATTAAGAGTTCCTTCCAACCTGTTGCATATCTTTACCTGAAAAGGGGGTCTAGTTTTCTCCATCTCCTTACAGTTCCAGAGACACTTTAGCAGCGTCTTGAGCAGCTGCTTTGCTGAGCCACCCTTTAGGGCAGCTCAGGGCAGGATGATGTGGTTTGGTGCTCTTCTGCCCCCACCTACCCTTCCCTGGACTGACTTGTCAGGATGCTTGAAGACTCTACCATCAGAATTTCTCAGATGATGGTGTCCCAGAAGTCATTCTCAATCCTGAGGACACATCAGAATCCCCTGAGGAGTTAAAAAAGTCCTCAATGCCCAGGCTGTGCCCCAGGCTAATAAAATATCAGAATCTCTGGGGAGGTGGGACCCAGCAGGCATCAGTTTGAAAGCCGCCCCAGGTGATTCCAATGTGCAGCTAAGCTTGAGAACCATGGCTTTGGAAGGACTCTGTTAAATTACACGGCTATTACCTGGAATTTGCAATCTATTTATCTGTTACCACTTGTTGGAAATTATGGCTAATTCATCTGTTTTTCTGCAGAGGTCTGAAGAAATATTTTTTCCTTTGTAAAAATAGGGGTAGACTATTTAATAGATGGTGCTGGGAAAACTGGCCAGCCACATGTAGGAGGATGAAACTGGACCCCTATCTCTTTCCTTATAAAAAAAATTAAGATGAGTCAAAGACTTAAATCTAAGTCCTGAAACCATGAAAATTCTAGAAAATAACCTTGGAAAAACCCTTCTGGACATTGGCCTAGGCAAATAATTCATGACTAAAGCCCCAAAAGCAAATGCAATAAAAACAAAAATAAATAAATGGCACCTGATTAAACTAAAAAGCTTCTGCACAGCAAAAGAAATAATCATCAGAGTAAACAGACAACCCACAGAATGGGAAAAGATGTTTGCAAACTATGCATTTGACAAAGGACTAGTATCCGGAATCTACAAGGAACTCAAATCAGCAAGAAGAAAAGACAAATAGGCCGGGTACAGTGGCTCACGCCTGTAATCCAAGCACTTTGGGAGGCCGAGACAGGTGAATCACCTGAGGTCAGGAGTTCGAGAACAGCCATGGGCAACATGGTGAAACCCTGCCTCTTCTAAAAATACAAAACTTAGCCAGACGTGGTGGTGTGCGCCTGTAATCCCAGCTACTCGGCAGGCTGAGGCAGGAGAATCGCTTGTACATGGGAGGCGAAGTTTGCAGTGACCCGAGATGGCGCCATTGCACTCCGGCCTGGGCAACAAGAACGAAACCAAAAAAAAAAAGGAAAGAAAGAAAGAGAGAAAGGAAAGAAAAGACAGAAAGAGAAAATGAGACCAAATAATTCCATCAAAAAGTGGGCAAATGGCATGAATAGACATTTCTCAAAAGAAGATATACAAATGGCCCACAAACATGTAAAAATGCACAACATCACTAATGATCAGGGAAATGCAAATTCAAAACACAATAAGATACCACCTTACTCCTACAAGAATGACCATTATGTAAAAGTCAAAAAACAATAGATGTTGGTGTGGATGTGGTAAAAAGGGAATGGGTATACGTTGCTGGTGGGAATATAAATTAGTGCAACCTCTATGGAAAACAGTATAGGGATTCCTTAAAGAACTAAAGGTAGATCTACCATTCAATCAAGCAATCCCACTATTAGGTATCTACCCAAAAGAAAAGATGTCATTACATGAAGACACACGCACATGTCTGTTTATTGAGCACAATTCATAATTGCAAAGATATGGAACCAATCTAAGTGCCCATCGACCAATGAGTGGATTAAGAAAATACAGTGTATATATACACCATGGAATACTACTCAGTCATGAAAAGGAACAAAATAATGTCTTCTGCAGCAACTTAGATGGAGCTGGAGGTAATTATTCTAACTGAAGTAGCTCATGAATGGAAAACCAAATACCGTATGTTCTCACTTATAAGTAGGAGCTAAGCCATGGGTATGAAAGGCATACAGAGTGATACAATGGACTTTGGAGAGTTAGAAGGAGGAGGGTAAGAGGAGATGTGAGACAAAAAACTACATAGTGGGTATAACATACACTACTTGGGTGCATTAGAATTTTAGAATTCACCACTATGTAATTGAACCATGTAACCAAAAACCACTTGTACCCCAAAAGCTATTGAAATGATATATGTATAACATATATAAATAACATAACACATATGTATATATGAAACATACTGTATTTGGTTTTCCATTCCTGAGTTACTTCACTTAGAATAATGACCTCCACCTCCATCTAAGTTGGAGATACATATCTAAATATATATACACACACACACACATATATATATTCTTTTTTTTAAAAGGCATACAAAGGAGTGTTAGAAACCAGGGTGGAAGTAGCCACTTCGAGCCTTGAAGTTGTAGTGATGCCTGCTCTGTGCTCACTGGGGCTATGAAGATCAATGTGTGGCTGACTCTGCCCTGTAGAAGCAACTATGGAAAAGCTGCCTTGTGGAGGGCAAGGACAGAAACAGGAGATTGGGACAATGGGCAGAAGAGGGCTCTGATTCATAGTTTCCATCTAGAACCCTCATTGGGGAGCAGAGCCCTCAGCATGGCCCATATCATCCCAGCTTCCCCATGAGGAACTCAACCCTTCCTTTGATGGAAGAAGCTGCCCATTGTCCTATGTGGAGGCCTTTCCACTCCTCTGCCCTGCCCTGCCCTGTCTGCATCACATTCTCCTCCAAAATATTAACTTGATCTTTCATTTATTAAACTCTTATTGAACATCTATAATATGCTAGGCTGTCTACTAGATCCTATAGTAGTGGTTTCCTTATTAAAATGTGCATTAGAATTAGCTGCAAAACATGTTTACAAAAGTTTATTTCTACCCCAGATCCTTATTAAAAATGAAGACTTCCAGCTCTCACTCTCTCACATTTGATTCAGTAGAGCTGGGTGTAGGTGGGAATCTGTGTTTTTAAACATGGCCCCCATATGATTCTGATGCAGGTGGTTTGAGAACTCCAATCTGAGGTGCTGTTCCGGGGGTTATATATACAGAAGAGTCAGATGGAGTCCTTGACCTCAAGGAGAAAGACAACAACACATTGTAACAAAGAGCTGCAGGAGCCATAGTGCAGGATCAAAGCATGTGGTGCTCCAGCCTGGGAGCCAGTAGGAACTGGTCTAGCCCATGTTCCACTCACCACTCTTGTACTCTCTCATCTTCACTAGAAAGGTGCCAAATAGACCAATCACGTACTTGACAGAGGGATACCCTAATACCAGAGTAAGATCCATAGCACATGACTTGTTCCCCAACTGTCACATCTGGGAACTTTGGTACTTGGTTTCTTCTGCCATACCCCTTCTTGTCTATCTGGAAAATTCCATCAACTGTATAACATTCAATTAAATATGTCACCTTCTGGGCAAAGTCTTTCTTGATCCCTCTAAAGCCCAGTTGGTGTATCACTTGGGCTCTCATGACAGTGTGTGCTTGCCTCTATTTGCTTGTCTCATGCTGTGTGTCTCACTGTGGCCCCTAGATCAGGCAGTGCCTGTCAATCTCAATATCACCAGTGCTTCACCAGGGGCAGGCATATGGCAGATGCTCAATCAGTCTTTATCGAATGGATTCCTAAAGGCAAGAAGAGGCAGCCAGTGAACTTCTTCACATAATAGGAACATCCTGAACAGTAAGAGTGCGATGAGAAGACACTTCCCCTTCCCTAGCATACCATGCATGATTTTCCCCACCCTCCAAGAATGGTAGGGAACAATGGAATATGAGCTCATATTCCTGCTGTGAGGACCTCTGCATCCAGCAAGCTGATGAATGTCCTTTGTCCAGAGCTCACAGTCCCAAAGACATCTGGGGCAAAGGCAGAGCAAAGAATGCATGTGTAACAGATAGAAATATCTCAGATAGTGCTTCCTGCATACAAGGCCCTATGCTAAGCACTTACAATAGCAACTGACACATTGTCTCCATTTAATAATGAGGGAACTGAGGTACAGAGCGCTCAGTTAACTTACCCAAGAATGTAAGTGGCAGGATGTAATTCAAACTCAGGCAGTCTGGCTCCAGAGCCCATGTTCTTAATCATTGTGCTCTAGTGGTTCTCTATAATACGGGAAAGTATTCATTTTACGGCAGAAGAAGTGGGGGAGAAGTCATCATCATGCAAGACTCATTGATTTCATTGTATTAGGTTTTTGCATCACTCAAAATCATTTAATCCCATTTGCCAATCCAGTGCAGCCATGACTCATCATCGTCTTCAAATATTTAATGCTACTCCCAAATCTATATTAATTCACTAAGTTGGGACTTTTAGAATTCAACATTTTTGCTTACCTCTTCAATTGCTGCATGAGAAAGCAAATTGACCATGCAGAATCCTTTCCATTACTTCGTGTGATTTTATAAAATAAATTATTTTAGTTATTTAAGCTTAAATAATTTTCAGTGGTAATTGCTTAACGCTGCCCACCAAGCTTGCTTTTTCCTACTCCTTTCATTGCTTCAAGGTACTCATTGAAGAGGATTTAAAATTATTGCTTAGAACGCTCTTTTCCTTAACCAAGAGTAAAGGGCATTATATATCCAACAGACTAACTCACCTTTTCCACTTAACTTTTCAGAAAAGTTGCCCCATGCTTAACAACTGCAAGCCACAGAATAAAGGGAGAAGCTTAGATATTGATGATGTCTTTGGGAATCAATGCAAGGGAGCTCAGGGGAAACTGGCAGAGGCACAACGCCGGAGGAAAAAGCCTTAGGAAAGTCAGAAAAGAGATGCTTTTCCTAAATTAGCCATAGCTGGCAGTGGAATAGGGACAGGGGCAATGGAAAACACCTGGATGGGTGGCCTAATGCCAAAGCCTGCAGCAGAGAGCTGCTCCCACCCACTGCCCAAACCGTGGGCATTCTCTTGCATAGACAACCAAAAATCAGAGATGGGAGCCTTTGCATTTGTCAGGATCGTGCACTAACGCTGATGAATTTCTTTTGTGATGAGTTAGGAAAGGAAGGAATAAAGGAGAAAGAGGGAGGAAGAAAGGAAGGAAGAATACCCAACATAGAAAAAACAAACACCAGCACTCAAAGGTAGCAGAAAGAAATGGCAACCTGCCTAGATTCTACATTTAATCACTTGACTTCTATACTTTTTCAACAAATAGATGGCAATGTGTATTACTTTCTTTTCATTTTTAGGGTTGAAAAATAAGAGACCATTGATTTCTTCTTTAGAAAATTTCTGGGAATAGAGTGGTAGGACACAGATGGTTTGGGACTCCCCTGCAAAGCACAGTAAGATAAAACTTGCCAAAGCTTTCTAAACTTGCCTCCTTGAAACAGACAAACCATTTCACGGCTGGTAGGAAGATGGTGGTGGCGACAGGAGCATAAGTACTTTACAAACAAAATTCTAGTGCAGAAATTACAGGCTGAATCTCTCCAAGGATCCATCTACCCCAATATGTATGTAGCTTCATAATATCTTCAAAGGAACTTGGAAGGTAAGTATAAAAGTTGGCTTCTCTAAAGTTGTTCTCATAGATTAGGAATGCTTCCCTGGGACAAGAATGCTATTTACCTCCAATATTCTTTTTTTTTTTTTTTTTTTTAGTAAAAAAAATCCTAATTTTTAGCTAGACATGTCATCTACTCAAAAGATATGCTGTTCAATCTCCCCTGCAGTTAGGCATAGCCAAATGATTACAGTCTGGCAAATGATATATAAAAAGAAATGTTGCATGCAACTTTTGGGAAGTGCCCTCAAAGGGAGAGGGTGCACTCTTCTTTTCTTGAACATGACTCCTGGGACTTGAGCAGCCACTGTGGAACACAACACAAATGATGGCAGGGCAGCAAGCTAGCATATCTAGTCCCTGATGACCATGGAGTGCTGTATCAGCCCTGGATTGCCTTCCCTTGACTTCATTTTTTTTAAAGTAAATGTTATAGTGCATATTTGAGATTTACAACATGATGTTATGGTCTTGACTACTATTATGTGTGAAAGAAAAATACTTCCATCTCGTTTAAGCCTTTGTTTGTTTAGGCCATGCTATTACATGCAGCCAAAGCTAATCTTAACAGATACAGCTCCTTTTTGTAGTTCATTACAGTTCTGTTATCTATTAAGTTACTAAAATTTTTTAAGGTGAGAAAAGCTGCAACGGATTTTCTCAGAGACCTAGAACTTAGAAACTTGTTGATATACTGAGATATAGCTAATAGCACCCCTTTTGTACAAAAACCTATAAAACAACAACAACAACAAAACACGCTTAAATTGAATGGCCAAAGAAACAAGGCATAAAAAATGAGAAAAAGCCTAAATAAAAGAAGTTTCCTGAGGGGGAAAATGATTTGACACTTTTAAATTCTTCTTTCTCCTCTCAGAAGTTCTCTAAAACGCAAACCCAGACTGACTTTCTGATGCTTGATAGTAAACATGGCACATTAACTCACCTTCAGCTTCTCAGCAATCGCTAGTGCTGGCACTAATTCTATTATTTCATGACTTTAAAAACCAGTTCAAGGCAGCAGCCATTTCCTATTTCACTAAGTGAATTGAAGCCCTCAGCTGGTGCATATCACACTGTAAGATGTGTGAAAAACTGATACCCACAACATAAATCACCATTCCTTTCTCTCCTGAGACCAGGAACATGATCCAATATCTACATAAGGGCTGTCAGAAACATATCAGTTCAGTGCAAGAAAAGTAATCTGACACCTCCTCCCAGACACAAAATGTTATTCTTCAAAACATTTTTTAAAAGCACTTTACACCTTTCTTCAAGCAGTTAACTGAAAGCAGTTAGCTAATTAACTGGCTAGTCCCTAACAGTGGACTCTTCAAAAGAAGTCCAACACAATTGTCAACATCGTTGACATTTCTTTAGAAAGATGATTTGTGTATAGTATATAATTTTCTAGCAAAGAGTCTTGGGGTCAGTCGACAGGATCTGTGAAACCTGGTTGACTCTTCTATAAGGCAAAGGGCATTTCATTCTGATCATGAGTAAGTAGTTCTAGGGTTGGAAGTAACAAGGGTGCTTTGGATGACTTATGCCATTTTGTGAGAATAAAAGTAGACTTGGGCTTAGATCCGGCAGGAAGTTAAAAAAAATAGCAGCTAATGTTTGGTTTTAAATTTGTGCTTATCTATCTTTTTCCAGATCTGTCATGGTGAATATATGGCACTTTATTCCTTTGAACGCCCCTGGAAAACATTGTTCATCTGGACTCCTGCTTACTGAGTCCAGATGTAATTTCAGGATACTTCTCAACACAGCATGCTAATTAGTTACTACCAAGTGATTGGCTTTGACATGTAAATTAATATTGGTTAGCTCTGCTCCGACACTTGAAAGTTTGGTGAAAGTTATTTTATCCAATGCAATTGGGCAGTGAGTCAAGGCCTTACTGTTGCATATGACTCTGCTGAAGCTCCAGTCATCGCACTGGCTTAAAACAGGGCCGTATTACTTCATGCATGATTTCCACTTTCAGTCTCTTTCAAGTGGAGTAAAAACCTAGAGACACCTGTAAAGCAACCTAAGTTCAGAATCCTTTTGAAGTTTTTATGATTTTCCCACAAGCTTTAACTTTACTTTGTCCATACCTAGTATATCTGCAATATTTTTTTAGAGCTCACCTTTATCAGGTTTTATGAAGGTATTCAACTTGGTTTTCATAAAAACAACTCTTTATCTTTGTGAGCTCACATTTCATCAGCTTATGTAATATTTAATAAAATTGCATAATTAAAATAACCAGGTGTGAACAGGTTTGGGAACTGTATTAGTCCATTCTCACACTGCTAATTAAGATATACCCAAGACTGGGTAATTTATAAAGGAAAGAGGTTTAATTGACTCACAGCTCAGCATGGCTCAGGAGGTCTCAGGAAACGTACAATCATGGTGTAAGGGGAAGCAAACGTCCTTCTTCACACAGTGGCAGCAAGGAGAAGTGCAGAGTGAAGCAGGGGGGTGGGGAAGAAGGGAAAAGCCCCTTATAAAACCATCATATCTCGTGAGAACTCACTGACTATCACGAGAACAGCATGAGGGTAACTGCCCTCATGATTCAATTACCTCCTGCTGGGTCCCTCCCACGGCACATGGACATTATGGGAACTACAGTTCAAGATGAGATTTAGGTGGGGAGACAGCCAAACCATATCAGAAACAATCCTAGCTGAATCTCAGGAGGCATACAGCAAACCAGGGGGAGCAGAACGCATGAGCGTAGGCACTGATGCTGAGCTTTCAGCTTGCCGGACCCTCAGTGGAAAATGTTCTACAGCTGGAAGGGAGTGTGGGTGGAGCCGCTGAGTCAGTTAAATGGAGGTCAGCTGGAGATGCCACTGCCAGGCAGAAGCTGCTAATTCTCACTACAGATAATACTATGAGTCATGAATGTGATGACATCATGAATGTAAGAATAAGCTTCATTGCTTTTTGTAAAATTGTGGTAAAATATGTTTATCATAAAAGTTACAATTTTAACCCTTTTTCAGTGTGTGACCCAGTAGCATTAAGTACAGTCACATTGCTGTGTAACCATCACGGCTATCCATTAGAACTTTCTCATCATCCCAAACTGATATTCTATCCCTCTTAAATGCTAACTCCCCATCCCCTCCTCCCACCAGCCCCTGGCAACCACCGTTCTACTTTTTATCTCTGTGAATTTGGTGATCCTGGGAACCTCATACAGGTGCAACATATATCTGTCCTTTTGTGTCTGACTTATTTCACTGAGCATTGTGTCTTCAAGGTTTACTCATGTTGTCTCACTGGCTTTTAGATGGCTTTCCCTAGACACTTTCCTCCTCAGACCATACCATCATAGCCCTGAGTCTGCCGTACACTCACGTGGTTGTCTTTTTTTGAGTTTGCCTTTCTTCCTTTAGCCTCCTGGACAGTGGCAGTCATCAGCCCCCCAAGTGTGAGTGCCAGTGCCTTTCTTGGAGCTGAAAGCCTTTCATGGTGGGCGTTTCATGAAGACCACCCCACAGGTCCCCAGACATGGTTTCTGGGCCTCATTTCGTCCTTCCCAAGGTTCCAGGATTTTCCAATGCCTATTAAATCTTCTGTAACAATCCATTCGAATACACAAGTTTGGCTATTCAAATTACTTTTTCCAAAAGTACTTTAAAATGCATTAAGTTATTAATTGCCTGCTGGCACTTTAATCAAATGGGAAAATTGACATAGCCAGAGGCATGTATTTTTGTGGAAAGAAAATTTATTTAAGAAGAAACAGCAGCTCTTACTGCTTAATTTAAACTGAGAAAACTGTGGAAAATCAACTGCTATGGAAAATTAATAAAACATTTCCAGCTGCAAACAGTGACTAATTGTACAAGATGAAGACTGCCCGGAATTAATAACTTGCAGTCTTCTGTGTGAAGAACCCCCCACCACTTCAATTTACTGGGAGATTAAATTATTTCTAAGTTTGCCATATTAAAACAGAACATGAAGAAAATGTTAGTGAACGCACATCTATTATTTACTGTCTGTGATATGGATATAATTATTTCCAAACAACTACAATGTGACGTGACCAGTAATATTTAAATGACTCTTTTAGCAAGAGAATCTACCGCAACATTTTTTTGCATGACGAAAAAAATTCTTCTTTTACTTCTAAAGTAATAAAATGATGCATAGTGGAGTTCTACAAATGGTGTGTCCCTGTCCCCAGCGGACTGAAATGTGCTCAGTGTCCCAGCTTATACTTTTTCTTCTCTGAATCAAGTATTTCTTCAGGGGAGCATGTGCAGAAGGAAATCTTAGCTACTCCTTCATGAGCCACGACCATAAATGGAAGCTGATTCCACTGCCCGCAGGAAACCAAGGTAGATGCTTAAAGGCTTCTCCTGGTGCCTGGTATGACCATGATCACATGTGCCTAACAGGAGATGCCTTAACGGGAGGCAGAAGGGAGGGCCAGACCTTTTTCCCAAGGAAATAGAATCATACACAGGGGACATACATCATCACAAGCCCCCTCAGCCTTATGAGTATGTCTCCAAGTTTGCTCAAGACATTGCATTGTCTCGTAGACCCCGGTTTCCTTGGCAATAACATGAAGATTCAACAACATAAACAAATCGTGTTTACTTTTCTGTCTTTGCAGCCAAGATGGGATTATTTTCTTGCCCCGGAAAGCCACCAGGAAGGTCTGTCCATTCTCCTAGTGCACTCAAACTCTCTGAGACCCTGAGAAGCAAGATGTTATAAGAGGACATCCTTCAAGAAGGAAAGGTCTGTTCGAGAGTGAGACATAAGAAAAAGAAATTCAGAAAGCTAAGAGCTCTGTTTGCTCAGGGTGATGGCATGCTTTAGGTTTGTTTAGTTTTTGTTCGTAAAATTTTAAGAATTAGAAAATCACTCCAGAAATCAAGAGGAAATGAGCTATTCTGATTGATGTGTTTGTAGAGGAGAGATATCAAAGATGGAGATTTTCTCAGCAGAGAGGCACTGCCTCCTTCGGCTGTTGATCCTTTAATGCACACACAGAGGGTACATTCAGCCTCTTGCTATTTGATATTGCTGGCAGGAAGGTCCGACTATTGGCCTAGAGAGAATAAAAGGCATGTTGTTTAAAAATGCAGAGGCTTAACCTGAAGCATAACTGGTTTGGGGCTTACCACAGAAGTTATCTGGACATATCATTTGATTTCCAGGTTTTAAATGTAATGCTAAACAAGATCTGGCCACACAGCCTTCCACTGTGTGACACAGAGCGACTTTATCTGCCACCAAATGCCATTCAGGCTTAATGCTGTAGAAGTGAGTTGTATAAATTGGGGCATTCTTTGAGGCCCTAAAGCATTAGTGCCTCTCAGAGGAGGAAAGATGAAGCCTGCTACCTCCTCCCTGTCACTCGGGGAAGAAACCTGTTAGGTTGTTCCTCTCTGTTTGAGTTCATTTTGGTTTTCCTTTTTTAGAAACACTTAAGGCTTGCTTTAGCAAGCTGAGCCTTATCCACAGGCCGCATGGGCAGCTGCAGATACCGCTGGATTTGAGGAGTCATTGGGAAGATTCCTTGACCTGGAAAGCCTCTCCTTCCTGCCGCAAATGCAAGACATCCTCGCAAAGTGAGAGACAGCGTGTCTTACATCTCATTTTGCAATAAGGCTCACAGTGCAAATACATAAGAGGAAATGAAGTGATTTGTGCTTTGCTAGAGGTGGTATCAAGCAGGATTTGAACCAACGATCAGTAGACCTTGAAGGGAAAGGGACAGTGGAAAAGGGCATTTGAAGGGAGAATGGGGAGATAGATCCCAAGGTCAGAGTGCCTTGGTCTAGATCAGCCCACACTGGTGAACAGACCTGTCCTCTCCCCTTCACACATCACTTCACATATGGAGTTTGTCCCAGCCTTGAATTGAAAGTGGACATTTAAAAAAATGCATCTTTCCTCTAAAGAGTGTCTACTACACAGTGTTTCTCTCTGAACCCCCTTCAGTCAGACCCTCTTATTCCTGTTGCTCCTTCAGAACTGCCTTTGTCAAGGTCATCATGACCTTCCTGTTGCCAAATCCAGTGGCAACTCCAGGTGCTCCTGTTACTTGCCTGACACAAACATCTGATCGCAAACATTTGATCTTTCTTTCCTTCTTGAAACGCTTTCTGTACTGGCTACCAGGAGGCTGCACTCTTCTCATTTTCCTGCTACCTCCTGACCACTCCTTAGTCTGCCTTTTTTTTTTTTTTTTTCTTTTTGAGACAGAGTCTCGCTCTGTCGCCCAGGCTGGAGTGCAGTGGCGTGATCTGGGCTCACTGCAAGCTCCGCTTCCCGGGTTCACACCATTCTCCTGCCTCAGCCTCCTGAGTAGCTGGGACTACAGGCACCCGCCACCTCGCCCGCCTAATTTTTTGTATTTTTAGTAGAGACAGGGTTTCACCGTGTTAGCCAGGATGGTCTCAATCTCCTGACCTCGTGATCCACCCGCCTTGGCCTCCCAAAGTGCTGGGATTACAGGCGTGAGCTACCGTGCCTGGCCTTTCCTTAGTCTACTTTTAACCACCTCATGTACAATATATTATTTGCTTTTCATCCCTTTCTCCACAATGATAATGCAACCCTATAAAGGTGGGGAGTTCTGTGTCTTGTTCATGCAATCCTCATACATGGTAAGCACTTATTAAATATTCATGCTATGTTGGAGGAATAAAATAGTTTAGAACACTCAGTTTAAAGCAATGTTGGAATGCTCCTTTTTACAAGGTATGTGAAATTAATACCGTGGAATTATATCTTGCATAGAGATTAGACTCTAAAGTTAGCTTTTAAGGAGTAATTCTCATACAGTCAAAAATCAGGCTTAAAAATCTCTTGAAAGGGGCCTTGCTCAATTCTGATTTACCAATTTCTGAATAAGGCCAACCTAGACAATCTCTCTTCTAGAATTGGAATAGGAATTGCTGTTTCTTCAATTGAGTACCAGATGAAGTTGTTGGCTTGAATTAAGAACCATGATGTACAAAAATATCTACCTAAAACATCAGCCTCTCACACTTGGTGTGGCAGCACTCACACTCTGGCCATCACAGGAAAGTAGGTTCCCTGCTTCAGTCTCCTGGTCACACGTACTCCATGGCTTGTGTGCCATGAGTTGCACGGTTACAGAAAATACCTGGCATTCTCAAACTCGCATTTCTCTCTGAGCGCTTGGAGTTGAATTCACCTGTGTTCAATTGCATATATAGACAACTCCACTGTGTGAAGATTTGCCAGTGTCTCTTAACCATGGCTGGACACTAGAATCATCTATGGAACTGTAAAAAATACACAAGACCCCACTCCAGGCTTACTCTATCAGAATCCCCAGGGATAAAGGCCACGTCTCTATATGTTTATTTCTTAAAGTTTGATAACAGAGTTTGATGCATAGGGAGAATCGAGAGTCACTGCTGGGGTATTAGATTCTGTTTTCATGATCACAGGTGGACTTGACATCGTTTGATTTTAATGATTTCTTGGTCCATCTTACGTCAGAGGGCATTCTTCTTTTAGAAAACGTAGTTCAAATTATTGCTCTATATAACTATGGGGTCCAGGTAGTGTATTTCTAGGCAAAATTAGAAAATAAGCATCTCCTGCCTGTTAGGATCCTTGTCCGTGATGTCGCCTCACTCCTACCCCATCAGTGCTTGAATACTGCCCATGGGCAGGGAGAGTCCCCTAAACCAAAGCATACTTCAGAAGTGTTCTCTTGAGCAAAACACTATGGATATTTCCTTCCCCTGCCTCTCCTCCAATTTCAACTTACCTTTTCCATTCTCATTTAGCTAATCAGAAATTAGTCTCATAAGCCAACCCTGTTATGGGCTAAATTGTGCCCCTCTGCAAGCTCACAGGTTGAAGCCCTAACTCACAGTACCTTAGAATGAGACTGGATCTGGAGGTAGGGTCTTTAAAGAGGTGATTAAGTTAAAATGAGGCCATTAGGGTGGGCCCTGTTACAATATGTCTCGTGTCATTATGAAAGGAAATGTAGACACGCAAAGAGACACCAGGAATGCACGCGCACAGAAAAAGACCTTGTGAGGTCACAGCAAGAAGGCAGCTACCTGCGAGCCAAGGAGAGAGACCACAGAAGAAACCAAACCAGCTGACACCTTGATCTTGGAATTCTAGCCTCCAGAACTGTCAGAAAATAAATTTCTGTCGTTTAAGCCACTCAGCCTGTTGCATTCTGTTATGGTATCCCTAGCAACCTAGTACACCTGTCAAGATATTAACTACTGATAAGTGAAGTCTTAAGTACAGACTGTTCGACTTATGATTTTTTGACTTCATAATGGTTTGAAAGCCAAACTCATTCAGTGGGAGCTCTAGGTTCCCATACAACCCTTCTGCTTTTCACTTCAATACAGTACTTAATAAATTGCATAAGATGTTCAACACTTTATTATAAAATAGGCTTTGTGTCGGATGATTTTGTCCATCTGTCAGTTAAAGTAAATATTCCAAGCACTTTTAAGGTAGGCTGGGCTAAGCTAGGATGTTCAGTAATTTAAGTGTATTAAATGCATTTTCCACTTCTGATATTTGCAACTTAGGATGAGTTTGTTGATACTTAACCCCATTGTAAGTTGAGCATCTGTATTTGTCTCTATAAATTATATTAAGAGGAAAAAACATCAGACAGACACTTTGGCCTCAAGAAGCTTGCCATGCATTGCCCCTGCAGGGGTACCTGCATTTTTATGGATTATTCTGGTTATTCTCCACTTGTCTTTCTAGAACCTCCCTCCATCCTACTCTGTCCTGCTCAGTGCCCCCAGAGCCTGACTCCAGTGGACTGAATCACCTGCGTTCTCTTGTCCTCTAACTTCGAGTTTGGTTTGGCCAATGAAAAGCACTAACAAGAAATTGGAGGCAGATGAGAGAATTAGGTTATTTGTTTCAGCCCCTCTCCAAGAAGGGCCAGGTTTTGTCAAGGGTTGGGTTCCTCCCTGGCTACAGCTTTCTCTAGCTTCTGTTATTTCTATTTCCCCTCCTTGTCCCTCCAGGCCTATAGGTGGTCATGGCTTCCTGCTACTCCTAGCCCTCAGGTACTCTCTCCTCTTGTTGATTTTCTTAATCCTGCCCACACCTCTAAAAATAATCTCTTATTTAAGCTCCTTTTGATTATACCTCTTTGAGGGTGCTGTGCTTCTTTTGTTAGAACACTGACTGATAGACAGGTAGAGGAGTATGTGAGAAAAACCAGCACTTTGGTGTCAGATAGCCCTGGATGTAAACACCAACCTCATCTGTGAATGGTTATGTAACTCTGAGCAAGTACTTTTATTTCTCTGATCCTCAGTTTCCCCATTTACGTAATGGAATAATACCACTTTTCTCACAGGGCTGCTGTGAAAATTTAAATAAGATAATACATAGTGCCTAGCAAATATCAGGTGCTCAAAACTGGTATTACGGAAGTAGTTGTAGCAAAGTCATGTGCTGCATAAGAACATTTCGGTCAGTGACACATTACGTATGTAGTGTTGGTCCCAGACAATTTTAATGGAGTTGTCCTAATGGGTGTGACATTTTATGTCATTTATACTATAGTTTTACTGTATCTTTTCTGTGTTTAGATACACAAATACTTACCATTGCATTGCAATTGCCTACAATATTCAGCACAGTAACACAGTAACATACTGTACAGGTTTGGAGCCTAGGGGCAATAGGCCATACCACATAGCCTAGGTGTGTAGGAGGCTATACCATGTAAGTTGGTGTAAGTACTCTCTATGATGTTCGCACAATAATGAAATGACCTAACAGCACTTTTCTCCAAGTGCATCCCCGTTGTTAAGGGATACATGACTGTAATTTTATAAGACACTCAGAAATATGAAGCTTAAGCCCAAAGGAATGACCTTCTCCTGAGAAGGTTTCAAGTGCCACAGTAATTTCAAAGAGGAAATTGAGGCCCTGGCAGGTCCACTGTGGTGGGCAGAATTCTAACATGGCCCCCAAGTTTCCCAGCCCCTGGTATGCACACACACGCACACACACACACACACACACTTTCTCTCAGGTTTTCTATCAGACACTCATACAGGTAGTATTATTTATTTATATATTTATTTACTTTTGAGACGGAGCCTCATGGTTCTCACTCTGTTGCCCAGGCCAGGGTACAGTGGCGCAATCTCGGCTCACTGCAACCTCCACCTCTCGGGTTCAAGCAATTCTCCTGCCTCACCCTCTCCAGTAGCTGGGATTGCAGGCATTCGCTACCACACCCTGCTAATTTTTGTATTTTTAGTAGAGATGGGGTTTTGCCATGTTGGCCAGGCTGGTCTCCAACCCCTGACCTCAGGTGATCTGCCCACCTCGGCCTCCCAAAGTGCTAGAATTACAGGTGTGAGCCACCACACCTGGCCTAATATAGATATTATTTTAAAGGGATTTTGTAGATATAATTAAGGTTCCATATCACATGACCTAAAGAGAAGAGGATTATCCAGGTGGGCCTTAACGAATCACCTGAGCCCTTTAAAAGCAGAGCATTTTCCCTGGTAGATCACAGAAGAGAAATTCAGAGTTGTGTTCCAGCTGTCCTGGAAGACAGAAAATATCCATGGTGTGAACAACCTGTGGGGGGCCACATGGCAAGGAACTGTGGGCACCATCTAGTTGTTGAGAGTGGTCCCCAGCCATCAGCTAGCAGGAAAATGGAGACTTCAATTCTGCAACTGCAAGGAGATGAATTCTTCCAACAATCAGTGAGCTTGGAGGGGACTCCAAGACCTGGATAAGAGCTGCAGCCTTAGCTGACACTAAGATTTCTGCCCAGTGGACCCTGACCTGCAGAAACTATGAGATGACAAATTTGTTATGTTGTAAACCGCTAAGTTAGTGGTAATTCATTTTACAGTAATAGAAAACTAATTCATTTCCCAACCACTATGCCAGCAAGCTTCTATTCTCACTATAAAAAAGATGCATCTGGCCCCAACTCAGTCACAGAATTGCTCCATTCCCCAGTTTTCCCATCAGCAATTGACACATCCCCACCCCTGCCTACATTTCCAGCTCACTTATCTTGAATGTTCACTCTCCAGGAAGAAAGTTTCAAACAACGTTAAATAATAACAACCACACATCAAGCTTCGGCCCGTGCTGGGAAACAAAATAGTCTGCACAGCTATTGGCCAAAGGGATAAACAAGTGAAGAGAAACAACACAGAAGGATAGTTTCTGATTGCAAGTGAAATTTTTAGTAGACTTGCTTAATTTCAAGAGTGACAATGGAGGACTTTGGAAAGTTTCACAGTTCAAGATTAGGAAAAGGAAGGCTTACCAGAAGGCACGTAAGTTCTTACCTGTGCTACCAGTGCCTTGAAAGCCACTACACTCTCAGCTTAAAGACGCAGGTAGCACAAGGCCACCGTGCAAAAAACCTAAAATCTTAAAGAAACAATTGAAGAAGATAAAGTATGTAGGGAAACATTGTTTATGTGATAGAGGTGTGCCTTAAATAAAATGGCATTTGAATAACCATTTTAGTACAACAGCAAGCATTAGCCCTAAGAATCCAGTTTACTCTAAAAATCTGTATCTATCAGGGATCATAAGTTATAAGGAAAGAATCTTACTTTGGTGGCACTTGTAAGGGGTTTTAAAACATGTGTCTCGGATGGGTTTTCATGATTTGGATAGATTTTTAAAAACTTTTTCTTATGAACATTTAAGGGAATCTAAATTCCTTTCTGAATCTTCATTGTTCCTCTCTTGTTCTGTGGAGTACTGTGGAAATTGAGCTTTTCAATACAGTGCTAAGGTCTTTGTTCCATCATGGGGCTAATTATAGATCATTATAAGATAAGAAGCCACAAATACATGAGGAATAGCAAGGATCTAAGCAACTAATATAATGTACATGCTTGGATGGGAATATATTCTTGCAAAGATATCTTTACATTCCAGTAACTAAGTATGTCACATTAATTGCATGGCCCTTTCACAAAACCTTGCAAAACAAACAAACAAAAAAAACCCCCCAAAAATAACCAAGAACTTTTCCTCTTGATATCAGATTAAAACTGATTGCATAATTACATTACCTGGATAATTAAATACAAATTTAGTGGCCTCAGAACTGTATGATATTGTGGTTTCATTTTCTAATAGAATTATCCTGCCTTCGGTATAGAATTCTTGCTAAGCAATGGAGATCTAATTACTTAGTCACATGACATTAACTCCTCAGGGACCTTTCTTTGGAATAAAGGCTTAGATTAAAAATGATGCACAGAGCTTCTTTCTCATTTCATTACTGGGATCCAAATCATAGGAATTAGAGATGTGAGAGATCTATTAGGCTTTCTTCTCTCTTATCTAGCGGGCGGGGGAAGAGTGTTCATCAGACATTGTTCTTCTTGGCTTGGTTAGGTCCAATTTAGATAGCAAAGAACCATTTATTGATGTAATATATTGCTGGGATGAGTCCCTCCACCAGCCCCTGAAAGACATGTCATTACTCTTACCTCACAGATCCCATGTAATGAGATCTGAGGACACACTTGTTTGTCAAGATCCAGGGTGTTAATATGGCAGTGTTCCCAACAGAATAATTAATTAATATCAAAAATGATTTAAGGCAGAACTAAAACAGGAATATCATCATATAAGGGGCACCTTCAAATAACTCTATAGGATTTGAAGACCATCATCATTTGGTGTGATAAACAGACCTGGAAGCTCTTGCAGGTCAGAGCCCCAATCTTTTCATAGTTGTTGAAACTTACACTAGCTCTAACTCTCTTTGTGAAAGTGTTTTGATGAGGGCATGCAAAGAAACATCATCCATCGCCTCTACTAGAGGCAATGACCACAGAGAGCATATGTTTTTCACATTTGTAGTATGTGTCAGGTTATGGTGATAGCTCATGTGTCTGTGGCCATCTGGAGGTCAGCTGGGAAGCTTTGCTGACCTTGGTTAGGCTTGCTCACATGTCTGGGGGTTAGGCAAGCTGCAGTCTGATCCAGGCTGGTGGGACTGGGGTGACTCAGCGCTGGTCGTATGGAAGGCTAGCCTCGGCACATCCCCATGTCGATGGCAGAAGTGCAAGGGAGGGCAAAGGCAATGCACAATTCCTCTTGAACCTCTGCTTGCATTCTCTCTACTAACACTGCATTAGCCAAAGCAAGTTATGGCATAGGGTGTTAACATACAGACTAACCTTCCCATAGTAGGAGGGCAAAGCTACATGACAAAGGACATGGATACTGGGAGGGATAAAAAGTTGGAGGGATAAAAAGTTGGAGACATAATTGCTATTTATTGCACAGCCTAACCAGCAACTTGAGATTTCTCTTTTGTTTTATCTGGAAAACATGCTTTATTTATTGTTAAAGTGTCCGGAGGATGCCCTTAGATCATAGAGTAGGCTTATAAATGAGCCATTAAATGAGATATGTAGAAAAATTATGTAGTATCTTTATTATCTCTGAGTTCTCTAGTCAATTATTGAAATTGGTAGTTAGAAAGACCAATCTTGGTCTGGGTGCGGTGGCTCACAGCTGTAATCCCAGCACTTTGGGAGGCCAAGGCGGGCGGATCACCTGAGGTCAGGATTTCGAGACCAGCCTGACCTACATGGCGAAACCTCGTCTCTATTAAAAAATACAAAAAAAGTAGCTGGGCGTGGTGGTGCATACCTGTAATCCCAGCTACTCAGGAGCCTGAGGCAGGAGAATCACTTGAACCCAGAAGTTGGAGGCTGCAGTGAGCCAAGATTGTGCCATTGCACTCCAGCCTGGGCCACAGAATGAGACTCCATCTCAAAAAAAACAAAAAAAGAAAGAAAGACAAATCCTGGATATAACTTACATTACATCTTACATCTTACTTTTCTATCTTTATTAATCTGTAGCATTATTCCTTAGGAATAGCTGTCATAGTCCACTCAGGCTGCTAGAGGTGAAATCTGTTGGAGCTTTTTTCTCAGGCTCTGAATGCCTCTATAGATGTGGGAGGCCACTTCACATTTATGTTTCTCTAAGCACCTTTATTCTCTCTGGTGGGTGGGTATCTGCACAGATGGTTGATAGTCACTCTGATTTTTTGTTGAGCATCTTTACAGCTTCTTTCATAGAGAATTATTTTAGTTCTGGAATTACAAGGTTGATCAATTACTCTAGCCTGTTATTCCACTAAATATTACAAGTAGTTAAAATACCAACTATGCACAGGTTTCTTTTCACTAAAACGTGTTGAAACTACAAGTTTGGGTCTCCTCACACACTTGTATATTTAATTCAGTGGTCCCCAAGTTGAAAGACTTGAATCATCTCAAGCCATGTTAAGGACTGGGATTGCTTAATGAACAGAAGTTATGGGCAGTACGGTGACTGGATCTTTGTCAATAATCCCGATAGAATGTGCTGTTCCTGCTTTATAGTAATTATATTTAAACATCCCCCCAAACACGTGGTCTCAGATAGTCCATTACCTAGGTTCAAGTTATATTATGACCTAAATCTTCTGTAATCACAGTCTGAACACCCTCATCTCCACTCAGGAATATCACTAGACTAGAATGTGGGAGGGCAGCCGGCACCATATTCATGCTGTAAATGGTAATTCAATTTCAATAAAACAGTATGTCAACATTAATTTAATGTCGTTAATTTGAATTTTATTGGTTTTGCAATTTGTTTGTAATTAGTCCATTTACTTTGGTTTTGTAATTGAATAAGAACTGCAACATAAGGAGTACATAACTAGTTTTATGTTCATACATGTTGAAGTAATATTATTATAAATGTAATTGAAGTCAACATCTGGGGAGCAGTGGGAGTTTTTTTTTTTTTTTTTCTTTTTAAAGGGGTTTGTATATGACTAGAGTTTGAGAAACTGTGATGGCGCATTTACATACCAGTCCTATTTCCATTTCCTGCCCAGAGAACTTAAGTATTTTAAAGGTAATTTGAGTAGAATAATTAATAAATACATAGATGTATGTATTTAAATTCATGCAAAATATATATGTAGGTATATATACATATGCAGGAGAGCTGAAAAATGCTTTAAACTTCTCAGAGATACGTTGTGTTTACATATGCGTTATTATAATAAAAGTTATTACATTGTATCAAAGTATATATACATTGTATCAGGGTATTAACAATAAAACCCAATGTGGCTAATCCTGACCCAGGACCATAAGTCTATGCAGTAAGCTATACTAATGGAGTGGAGTTATTTTTCACTCATTAGAATAATTTGCTTTTGTTTGCATTTCTCTCTTTCAGATTTTCAAACCAAATGCAAGTACCAGGATGAAGCATGCAGTCTGTCTGCTCTGATGGAGGGAACTAAACACGATTCCCTATTTCCCCTGCGTATTGTCACTGCTCTACATCTGAGTGATGGGAACCTGGGAGGTGCTCAAACGAGTGTCATTTGATGGGGAGATGCCTGGTGCCAAGTCTTGAAAAACAAACAAAAAATCTTCTTGCTCTGATCCTCTTAACCTGAAGTTCTTACCCTGGAGAGGACTCTGGGAGCTGGGGTGTGTAGGGTGGAGGGGGTGGGGGAGAGGAGAAGGAGAAAAAGGCCTCTCCGTGTAAGAGGAGAGCAAATTGAAAGTCACCGAGGGGTGTGCCTCAAGGCAGTTTGTAAATCCACTTCCTTTGTCATAACAAGAACAAATCCCACCTTTGAAGTTTTTCCTTCTTGTTACAAGGGGAATGTCTTTTGTTTAATCCATTTTAGCCCTTAATACCTGACCTGGATCAATCCTGTTGGTTAGATTACACAGCATTCATGCTGATTTTAAACTGGCCTGGGGGTTGGGGGTGGGACAGGTTCTGTCTCATTGGTGTGAGAATCTCAAGAATAATCAACATGTATACCTAGTCCATTTTTACTTTGAATAACAAACTGTCCTTTTATATTTAAATGCATAATTATAATAAGCATTATTAAACAGATTTTGGTGTGTTCTATTAGTGGTGTATTTTGAATGGTCCCTTAAAAACTAATTCTTTTTTCATTTATTCACAGTAGGGTAAGAGACTGATTTTCATCATGTGGTGGATCATGTCTTCAATTAAAAATCAAGAGCCACTTTTTCTCTGAGGCCCCACATCAAATGTGAGTGTAAGTACAAATTTTTCCAGCAGTAGGAGACACTTAACTTCTCAGCCCCAAGCCTGAGCATCACCTCCTTTTCACATCATTGGATAAGAAACAGAAAACAAGAAAAAACAAACACAAAAACAAAACAACAACAACAAAAAACAAAAACTTGTTTCTAAAACTCGACCCCATTCCTCAATCTCTGAAAGAGTTTTCAGTTCCATTTCTTACAAGAATTGTCAAAGCAGGTGACGAGCAAAGGTGAGGATCCCTCTGCATAAACCTCAAAAGGACCATTTGTTAATTAGGTATCTTTCTAGGCAAGTGGCTATTAACTGATTCTTAACAATACTCATTGTTTCTCAAATCCCTTCATCTTGCCTGAGTGCTAAGAAACCTTCCCAGAAAATGAATGGATGGCTAAGCAGGGAGGAGGAGAGATGGAGCAGGCTGTAATTATCAGCAGGACTTTCCACTTACCTTTTGTCCCAAAGGAACACAAACTTCGTGACTTCTCCTCACCAGCCAGTTGTGTCTTTGAAAAAGCTAACCACATAGGAATGACCATAAAATGTCCCAGTGAATGGGGCAGGAAATGTACATTTGATACTTGTGTAAAAAAGAAAATAATGTGCTATCAGCCAAACTGCAGGACAGGTTGGCTGCTGGCTTCTTCGTTTTGGCTTGTGTTTGCTCTACAAGGCTCCCCGAGCTTTGCAAGGGCAGGAGCCGTGATTATTCATCTCTCCAGCCACAAATCACATCACAGAGCTTGGGGCTTTGTAAAGTCTCAGAATAGGTTTATGATGATGAATTGACATTGAGAGTACATTGGGTGCTCCTCCTAATAAAGGTGAAACTATCTTAGCTTTGTCATCAATAATCACACCAAGTAAAGGATGTAGAACATGCCACGTTTCCTCTTTAACAATCAGGAGAGAGAAGTATTATTTAAGTTACGGTATTTGAGAATTGAAATTACTTATTGATGTTGTTAGAGGCGTTTGAACCAGAGTGACTCCGTCTTGAATAGGGGTTGGGTAAAATAAGGCTGAGACCTACCGGGCTGCATTCCCAGGAGGTTAAGGCATTCTTAGTCATAGGATGAGACAGGAAGTCAGCACAAAGTACAGGTCATAAAGACCTTGCTAACAAAAGGATGTGGTAAAGAAGCTGGCCAAAACCACCAAAACCAAATGGGGATGAAAGTGACCCCTGGTCATCCTCACTGCTCATTATACGCTAATTATAATACATTAGCATGCTAAAAGTCACCCCACCAGCTCTATGACAGTTTACAAATGCCATGACATCTGGAAGTTACCCTATATGGTTTTAAAGGAGGAGGAACCCTTAGTTCCAGGAATCGTCCACCTCTTTCCCGAAAAACTCATGAATAATCCACCCCTTGTTTAGCATATAATCAAGATATTACCATAAAAATAGCTAACCAGGCCTGGCGTTACCATAAAAATAGCTAACCAGCCACAAAAATAGCTAACCAGGCCTGTAATCCCAACACTTTGGGAGGCCGAGGTGGGCGGATTACTTGAGGCCAGGAGTTTGAGATCAGCCTGGCTAAAATGGTGAAACCCCGTCTCTACTAAAAATACAAAAAATCAGTCGGGCACGGTGGTACACGCCTCTAATCCCAGCCACTCAGGAGGTTGAGGCAAGAGAATGGCTTGCACCCCGCAGGCGGAGGTTGCTGCAAGCCAAGATCACACCACTGAACTCCTGCCTGGGTGACAGAGGAAGACTGTCTCAAAAAAAAAAAAAAAAAAAAAAGCCAGCCAGCAGCCCTGAGGGGAGCAGCCATTCTTTTGTTTCTTTATTTTCTTAATAAACTTGCTTTCACTTTCCACATGGACTCACCCGGAATTCATTCTTGCACCAAGAACCCTCTCTTGAAGTCTGGATCGGGACCCCTTTTGTGTAGCAATGTTATATTAGTTCATTTATTCCCATGGTGCTTATTCATCTCTGTCTTTCACACTGGCAGCTGGAACATAATATTGCTGGCAGGAGATAGGAAATACATGAAGTGATCCTGAGAGATGATGGAGTTTAGGACACACTACCCCAAAATAGGGCACTTTGGTATTTGAGAAAACAGCAAAAGCAGGAAGGCTCCTCTGACCTTCTGCTGTCCTTCTCCCTGGAGGCAGAAACAGGCCATAAAATAATTCTCTGATTTTCCTGTAAAGTAGGAATAAGACCCTCATTCCAGAGGTCCTCCCTATACCTGGAAGAAAGGATTGGAAATACAGAGACACAGAGATGAATCTGAAAAAACAGGCGTTGCCATGTTCCCCCAGTTAATGTGACCATTAGATCACATCTTTTGTCCTCCAATCAAACTTCTACATGTTCTTAAAAATACAGTTTCCCCTGTTTCTTTGGGTCTTCATTTCTGAAGGTCTTACATTCCTGGGTCATGTAAAACTGATAACAACTAAATGTGTTATGCTTTTCTTTTGTTAATCTGTCTTTTGTTATAAGGGTCTCAGCCATGAACCTTGTGATGGGTAAGGAAAACATACTACTTTTTTTTTTTTTTTTGAGATGGAGTCTCGTTCTGTCACCCAGGCTGGAGTGCAGTGGCACGATCTCAGCTCACTGCAACCTCCGCCTCCCGGGTTCAAGAGATTCTCCCACCTGAGTCTCCTGAGTAGCTGCGATTACAGGCACATGCCACCACACCTGGCTAATTTTTGTATTTTTAGTAGAAACTGGGTTTCACCATGTTGGCCAGGCTTGTCTCGAACTCTTGACCTTAGATGATCTGCCCGCTTTGGCCTCCCAAAGTGCTGGGATTACAGGCATGAGCCAGTGCCCGGCCTCCGAGATAATTACTTTTTATCCCCTACAGAGACAAAGCAGAACGTCTTAGCCCACTCTCTTAATCATATGAATTAGATTTCAAAGTTGCCAATTTATCTTAATATAAAAATAAATGCAGGTACAGAAATTGATAAGCTGATTCTAAAATTCATAGGAAAAGCAAAGGACCCAGAATAGCCAAAACTTTCTAGAAAAAGAACAAAGAGGACTCACACCTTCCCGAGTTCAAAACTTGCTACAAATTTGCAGTAATTAAGACTGTGTGGTGCTGGCATAAGACTAAGCAGACTGTGATGGTCAGTTCTGTGTGTCAGCTTGCCTAGGAAATAGTCTCCTGTTACTCAATCAAACACTAATCTAGGTATTGCCATAAAGGTATTTTGTAAATGTGACAAAATCTATAATCAGTTTACTTTAAATAAGGAAGATTATCCTAGATAATCTGGGTGGGCCTGAATCAATCAGTCGAAAGGACTTACAAATAGAACTGAGGCTTCCCTGGAGAAGAAGAAATTCCACTTGTGGACTGAAGCTTCAGCTTGTGCCTGAGAGTTTCAGCCTGCCCTTCTTGACAATTTTAGACTTGTCACAATTGTATAAGCCAATTCCTTGCAATAAACCTTGTTCTCTTTCTTCCTTCCTGTATATATGTATGTGTACGTGTGTGTGTGTGTGTGTGTGTAAGTAATTGATTCTCTTTCCCTGACTAATATGTAGTCAACAGAATACAATTGAGAGTAGAGTCCAAGAACAAATTCTTACATTTATGGCCAGTTGATTTTTGACAAGGGTGCTAAAATAATTCAATGAAGAAAGAAAGAATAGTCTTTTCAACAAATGATGCCAGGACAACTAGACATCCACGTGCAAAAAATGAAGTTGTATCCCTACTTCATGCCAAATACAAAAATTATTAATATGTCAAAATGGATCAAAGACCTAAATGTAAAAGCTAAAACCATTGAAGTCTTAGGAAAAACAGGTGTAAATGTTTGTGACTTGAAATTAGGCAATGGTTTCTTAGATATGACCTGGAAAGTACAAACAACAGAAGAAAAAAATAGATAATTGGATTTCATCAAAGTTAAATTTTTAAAATTTTAATCTTCAAGAAATCGTCAAGAAAGTGAAAAGCACAACCCACAAAATGGGAGAAAATATTTTCAAATTATATATTAATAAATGTAGTAGACTTTTATTAGGTCTAGTACCCGAATATATAAAGAATGATTACAACTCAACAATAAAAGGACAAATAACCCAATTTAAAAATGGGCAAAAGATTTGAATAGACATTTCTCCAAAAAAGATACTCAAATTTTGGAGAAATGTCTATTCAAATATTTGTCAAATTTTAATCATTCTATATATATTTGGGTAGTAGACCTTGTTAATATACAATTTGCGAATACTCAAAATTTTTAGTCATTAGAGAAATGCAAATCAAAACCTCAGTAAAATACCAGTTAATATCTACTAGGATGGCTAAAATCAAAAGTCAGACAATAGTAAGTTTTGATAAGGATGTGGAGAAATTGGAACCCTCATACATTGCTGGTGAAAATATAAAATATAGCAGTCACTTTGAAAACAGTCTGGCAGTTCCTCAAAAGGTTGAGTAATTCTGCTACAAGGTATATATCCAAGAGGAATGAAAACATACGTTCTCACAAGAACTTACACACAAATGTGCATAGTAGCATTATTCATAATAGCCAAATAGTGGAAACAATATATTTATCAACGGATGAATGGATAAACAAAATGTGGCATAGCCATATGATGGAGTACTATTCAGCCACAAAAAGGAATGAGGTAGTGATACATGCTGCAATATGGATAACCTTGAAATCATGCTAAGTGATAGAAGACAGACACAAAAGGCCACAAGTTGTATAATTCCATTTATACGAAATATCCAGGATAGGCAAATCCATAGAAACAGAAAGTAAATTAGTGGTTTTAGAACCTGATGGGGAGAGGATAATGGGGATTAATAGCTAATGGGTATGGGATTTCTTCTTGGAGTGATGAAAGACTTACAGAATTAGATAGCAATAATGGTCACACAAGCCAGAATACATTAAAATCCACTGAAATGTATACTTTATAGGGTAAATGTTATAGTGTGTAAATTATATCCCAATAAAAGAATAGGTGGTAAGTTAGAAATTCTTTCAAATACATTATAGAACACATATGGCCTTACTATAAGTAGGTCTTCGTGCTTAAAAGATTGACATGCAAAACACACAGCGTTCCCAAGCTGATATTCCGTGACCTTTCCTAGAGGGGAGGGATTTCATTATCACGAGGTTGTGGGATACGGAGCTGTCTACCTATGTGCGTGATATGGAGCTAAGAGATTTCCCAACTTCCTTTGTGAAACATGGTTCATTTTGGTTCTAGGGTAGTGAAATCACCTGCAGATAAGGAAACTTTGACCTGATGAAACCATATAATTAAAGATCGAAGATGCAGTCACTAATCATAATGCTTTTTTGAGCAGCTACCATGTGCCAAACACTTTACATATGTTATGTCATTTCATATTCAACATACTCCTATGAAGTTGCTGTTATTGCCATATTTCACCAATGAGCAAACTGAAGTTTAATGAGGTTAGTTAACAGGCTAACTTGTGTTGCTCTTTAGTAGAATGGGATAATGGCGAAGAGTCAAATCTCCAAAGCTTAGGCTCTCCCGATGAAACACTGCCTTCCCAGAGATGGCCCATGAGTAAGGGTGATCTCACTTGTATATTTGGGGAGCTGGGGTAGGCAAACAAATGGAGCTGGGGTAAATAAGGGCCGGGCTATACAGGAAGCCAGCACACACAGGTAGAAACGCCAGGCAGAAGCATCTTCACTTTCAGACAGGGCACCTCTTCCTTGGGAAGTGTGTTCTTTCACAATCCCCAAATAATGAAGTTTTCTCTGTGTGTGTTTTATCGAGAAATACTATTTCTTAAGGAATTACAGCATGCAGCAAAACTCATTGAGGTTCTCATTGATTCAGTTGGTGTTTATTAAATGACTACTATGTGCCTGGCTCTGTGCCCAGTCTTGGGGACATAAACATGAATATGACATATATGAATAAGACTCCTCAAGGAGCCCAATCTAGCGGTGAGCAAAGATAAGAAAACAGACAGCTACAATTCAGTGTGATACGTGCCAACACAGTTTGTCATGAGGCCAGGGATGGGCATGCATAACACTGAGAGGTAGGGCCAGGAAAGGCTTATGAAGATGAGTTCAGTAGAAGCCTGAGGATGAGCAGAAATTCACTAGGAACATAGCCCTGGGTATAAGGAGAAGTTAGTTCAGAGGAGAAAGGGAGAAAGGGAGAAAGGGAGGGGGAGAAAGGCATGCACGGCAAGGGGAACACCTGCAAACAGTGACGGAGCCTATTGTGTTTCCATCCCACACCACCTGAAGACCACACTTCACAAGCCAGCAAGTCTGGGATGGCAAGGGGTTGTGACAGACACTGTGAGTTGTCTACCCAATAACTCCCTTCCCTTCTTGTTAATGGAAGCCTAATTTTGTTTGTGATAACAAACAGCCCGCCCTTGGAGATGAACCGTGTCTGGTCACGTCAGTCCTTTTGCTCTTAGACGACACTCATTTTCCTAGCCTCGCTTAGAGCTGGGGGTGATCAGATGACCCAGTTCTGGTCCATGAAATGTAACGGGAAAAGTTTCTCCTTTCCTGAAAGAAGGGGCAGAATGGCTGGCACCACCTCTTTCCCATTCTTCTTGCCTCAACCTTAAACGTGATACCTGAAATAATACCATGAAACAACAAACAAAAACTAAAATCCAACTTGCTAAGAATGAAGGACAGAAAAGACATAAATAACCTATGTCCTTGATGCATGATAGAGCAGTTGTTATAACCAGAAAATCCTCCCGCATAGGACTTCTTGTCATACAATAATCTCCCATTTTCAAGCCATCATTGCTGGACATGCTGTAAGTAGTTATCAAAACCATTTGTACATGATAGAGAGAACTTCCAGCTAAAAACAGAGAAGTAGTCCTCTCCCTATTCCTACTTTAAAATTCCTCTATCAACAGCTTTTCTCAGTTTGGTGCATAGGTTTCATTCTTGACTGACCAGCTCTGTGAGTATCCTTCCTAATATCCATTCATTCCCAACTCTAGGGAGTTACAAAAAGAACAATGCCATTTTGCCCTGGCATATGCAGGATAATGCGGTGTCCATGGCAGCCATTATATTGTACGAGGTCCCTGGAGCCACGACAGATAGTAAATGGCTGTGGTGGAGATGGCACATGATCCTGGGTCCATGCACATGTCAGGCTGCAATTACCAGAAAGATTTCAGCATTTGCTCCTGGCAGAGGACCTTGTTTATATTTGTCATTGGCACCACTGCTTCCGTCACTGGGCCAAAAGCTTATTAGCCACTGGAAGTTGGCAGAGGTGCATGGACCAGAGCAGCTGACTGTGACGTGAGGAACTGATATTCTTGCAGTCTTAACAGTGTCTCCACTGCAGCTTTCTGCTGGCCAAATTTGTGAGGACCCACCTGTAACAAGGGGCAACTGGCTATCTTTAGTCATCTGCATCAAATCCATCTTCAGCCCAAAAGACAGAAATGATTTAATCCTAGACTTGGATAGATTCGGTTAGTTTTTTCTTTCATGCTCTATGTAAGAAAAACCCACAAAGAAAGCAGCCAAAAATGACTTTTACCCCTGAGTCGAGGCCACCTAGATTTTATTCATCGGTGAAAGCTCTGAGAAACGACAGAGCCTTGTGAAAATACACACAGTTGTCCCTCAGTATCCACTGGGGATTAGTTCCAAGATCCCTGCAGATACCAAAATTCAGGGATGCTCTTAAGTCCCTTATATAAAATGGCATAGTATTCGCACATAACTTTTACATCATCTCTAGATTACTTATAACACCTAATAAAATGTAAATGCTATGTAAATAGTTGTTGTACTATATTTTTATTTGTAGTATTTTTTATTGTTGTTTTGTTATTTTTAAAAAACATTTTCAACCCATAGTTGGTTTGAATTTGCAGATGTGGAGCCTGCAAATGGAGAGATGACTGTATACTTTCCCCTGTGAATAATAGGGACTTACTTAATGTAAGATCATCATCTTTAGGAGATCGTGGGCTCAGTAAGGGCAGAAGCAAGGTTTTTTATTTTAGCACCTCCCCACAGGACCTAATTTGATGCTTCCTCTTTGTAACTGCATCTTGTGCTGTTTTCCTCACTCTCTCACTCATCTCTCTTGCCTCTCTCATCTCCACCTCTTGCATTTTTTCTTCTCTGGGAGGCTCCATGTCCTTTTACATGGAGATTAATTTAGCTTACCTGGGCTTCTGCAATTCTGCATCTCTACCTATCACCCTCTAAGCACAGCAAAGGCTGGCTAACCAAGTAGTGCAAATAAGATTTCTCCTTAAAAGATGAGGGAGGGAAAAGGTTATATTTGTACCTATATCCATATAACGCCCATAAATCATAATATCAACACATTTATTCTCCCACTTAAAAACCTTCTGTACTCTCTTTGCTTACCGAGTAAGCTCCCTTCCCTTCCCCTGATTTTCAAGGTCTTCTGTGACCAAGACCGATCTTCCTGAAAAAAAGGTTTCCCAATATTGGCACTATTGACATTCGGGGCTGGATAAGTTTTGCTGTGGCAAGCTATCCTGTGCATTGTAGGGTATTAGCAGTATGCCTGGCTTCTACTCACCCGATGTCAGTAACATACCCTCACCTAGTTATGACAACCAAAAATGTCTCCAGACATTGCCAAATGTCCCCTGGGTGGCAAAATCTCCCCTGATTGAGAACCACTGCTTTAAAGCCTTATCACCTGCTACTTCCCATACTAGACCTGTATTCTATCTATATCTGACACACTCAGAGTGATCTTCTCTTCATACTTTTGCTTACTCTCTTTCTCTGGTTTGCAATGCCCTCCCTTTCACCACCCAACTCCATCCACCTAAAATCCTACTCATTCTTTTATGGCCAAAGTCTTTACTCCATGAAATATTACCTAATGTCCACTTACTCAAAGCTTTAAGCATTTGTCCTTTGAATTCTCAATAATATTTTGTTGATACCTCTCATAACTTTAGTTCTGCATCATTTCCATTTGACTCTATGAGTATAGTAACTATTTTGTAGGTGTTCAACAAATGAGTGTTTGCTAATGCACATACATATGTGTGTTTTTGTGGTTGAAAATTGGAACACGGGTGTAGGAGATAATATTCTTTCTCCTCCGTGAAGGAGGCCAGAGGGGGGTCATTCTCATGCTTTTTGCGTCCTTCTTCCTGAGTTGCTGGTAATCTATTGTACTAGATCTGAGGATTCAATAGACCCTGCCGTACTCAACAAAATTTAAGGAAATAAGCAAAAGCTGATCTTACTTCCTCCTGTGATATGGTTTGGATTTGTATCCCCACCCAAATCTTATGTTGAATTGTAATCCCCAATGTTAGAAGAGAGGCGGGTGGGAGGTGGTTGGATCATGGGGGCGGATTTTCCCCTCGCTGTTCTTGTAATAGTGAGTGAGTTCTCATGAGATCTGGTTGTTTTAAAGTGTGTAGCACCTCCCCCCAACCTCTCCCTTCATCCTGTTCTGGCTACATAAGAAGAGCCTGCTTCCTCTCCCCCTTCTGCCATGATTGTGAGTCTTCTGAGGCCTCCCTAGCCATGCTTCCTGTATAGCTTGTGGAACTATGAGCCAATTAAACTTATTTTCTTTATAAATTATCCAGTCTCAGGTATTTCTCCATAGCAGTGCAAGAACGGACTAATACATTCCCCAAAACCCATGGTAGGTGCCCTAAACCATTCTCATTGTTCCTAAGTGCTGAGAAAAGTTGAGGCCACTCTCCTACTCCAGCAAAGCCCTGGAAATGCAAAGGTCCCAGCCTCATCCGGCCAATCAAGATCCCATGGCCATAGGCACTCACACTGAGAAGCCTTTCTGCCACAGTAAGTCATGTCAGCAACATTAAAAAAAAATTTAAGATTTTTCTAGGGAGGCTCAAACTTTTCCTTTATAAGTCACTTGTCATCTCTAGCGACAGGACAGCTAGAAACTCATAGATTCCAGGAAAGCGTTCCAGTTGTCATGGTAACTGACCAGATGTGGTGCTGGAATTGTCCTCATAGCTAACCAACCATTACAGTGGTCCTTCACTGGATGGGGTGACCTCAGGAAATTCATTTGGAGTATTTCTCCACTGCCACCTTGAGGTTACTAGGAATAGTGCATCCTCCTTCTTGTCATTGAATAGACATCGGCCTGAGGGATTTGCATGCTCTCTCTGCCTCCCATGACAGGTGCTGCAGCAGGCTCAAGAAACAGCCTTGCCCTTATCACTGGAGCTTAGTCACTCTTGCTGTTCTTACCATGAGGCAGACCTGTCAGCAGAAACATGGATGTCTTAGTGTTCGATGACATATCCTAGACACACCATGCTGCTTTCTTTAAAAGCTTAGGAAAGAAATGGAATTATAAAAATAAAAAAAAGAAAATCTCCTTCAGAATCTCTACTCCCCTGAGATGTCCAGGGTTCGAACTTTTAAAAGCAAAAATAAGAATAGTGGCCAAGAAATACATATTTGTGTATGACTGTAAAAGATGGATAGAATAAGGCATTGTTTAATTTCCTTCTGACTTCCCAAACAATTTCATGTCATGGACATGAATACTTTCTCATTTTATATGAGTTTTTTTTAAACCCGAATAACACAAAGTCTATTTAAAACTATTTTACCATTTATAACCCTGGAAAAAACTTCTTTTTCCTGGGTTGTGCCTGGTGGTTGGTTTGAAAATCTAGTGACTCCTTTTCAGAGTGTTTTTCTTAAATAAATGTCTGTCACATTAATGATTTGAATCAATTAAGTTCAATCATACACCTGAATCCAACTAGAAGAGAATAATTCAAATGTTCCTAGCATAAAGAAAGAATAAATATTTAAAGTGATGGATATCCCAATTACCCTGATTTGATCTTTACACATTATAAGAATGTATCAAATTATCACATGTACCCTCGAAATATGTACACCTAATATATATAAATTTAAAAAATCAATTAAGTTCCTTTTGGAAGAAAGGGACACTGATTTCATCATTCTAATTAGGTGATGTATTGCCCTCTGGTGGCGTGATATGCTAAATAGTGATATAAATCCAATGCACGATGAATTTGCCTCCATTCATTCAGTGGGTTATTGAACAGCTACTCTGTGCCATGTACAGCTCTGGGCTCTGCCCGGGTACAGCAGCAAAGAAGATAAGCCAGTGTCTTCACTTCAAGGAGCATATATTCTAATGGGGGGATACAGAAATTTAAAATTAAATAAGAAAAATCTTAGTGATATATGCCCTGTAGAGAATTAAAATGGAGTTACGTAGAAGAAAGTGGTTGAGTAGATAGTTTAGATTGAGCCATCTAAATGTTCTCCCTATGAAGATGATATTTACCCTTAGATATGAATGCCAAGATAGCTAGCCAAGATGAAGATCAGGAGAAGGAACATTTTAGGCAGAAGAAACAGCTAGAGCAAGAAGTTTAAGACAGAAATGAGATGTGTTCAAGGAACAGAAAGATGCTCAGAGCGGCTGAAGCTTGGTAGATGGCAGAATGGCATAAGATGAGTTTGGAAAGGGCAGATGATGGCCAGATCATACAGGGCCTTGGAAAACCAAAGAGAAGTAAGTTGAAGATATCAAGCAGGGGAATTACACAATTTGATTCACATGCTTTAAAAACTCTGGTTACTATGTGGAGAACAAATCCTGTGTGGAGAACAGAGGAGGCTGCTATAGTAATCCTCCAGGAGAAATGACGGGGGCTTGGGCTAGCATGACATTGATGGGAATGAAGATGGTTGACACATTTAGAAATGTTTTAAAGGTAGTATCAATGGGATTTGTTCATGGCTTGGTACAGGTAGTGAGGGAAAGACAGGACTTGAGAATGACACCTTGATTTTTAATTCACTAACAGAATGGAAGAAAATGATATATACCAAGATGAGAAATACTGCTTGAGGGTTGTGTTTGGGAAGCAAATCAGGTCATGGCCTTCATAATTAGGATACAAAATACAGAACAACTTTTTTTTTTGTTTTTTTTTTTTTTTTTTGAGATGGAGTCTCGCTCTGTCACCAGGCTGGAGTGCAGTGGCGCAATCTCAGCTCACTGCAACCTCCCCTCCCTAGCTCAAGCGATTCCCCTGCCTCAGCCTCCCGAGTAGCTGGGACTACAGGCACCCACCACCACGCCCAGCTATTTTTTTTTTTTTGTATTTTAGTAGAGACGGGCTTTCACCATCCTGACTCATGATCTGCCTGCCTTGGCCTCCCAAAGTGCTGGCATTACGGGCATGAGCCACCGAGCCCGGCCAGAACAACCTTTTAAAGAATGTGCTAAACAACGATGATGAGCCAATAAATATAAATATTCACATTTCAAGGGGTCCAAGAGAGCTATAGAGTTTATCAAAGGAAATCAGGAAGAAGAGCTCTCAGATTGCAGTATGAGGCACCCTGAAAAACCAGGAAAGAGAATTTAGCACCATGGAGATCAGAGCCAGTGGCTTCGAAACCTTCTAGAGTTGCTTATCTCCCAGTTTCTTCTCTGTATTTTGGGAACTGACATTACATAACACGAGAGAAGGTTGCAAGAGTCACAGGACGTTAGAAGTGAAAAATCTTGGAGGAAAAATGAGCCCAACCCCCCTTAAACCCTTCTTTTCCAAATAAAGCGGTGGAGCTCAGAGCCCAGGGAGTAGAAGGGATACCAGCATTCATGGCCCTCCTGCAATACACCAGACACAATATGAAGAACATCACATGCCTTACCCATCATGTCTTTGAACAACCTTGCAAAGTGTGCATAAATTTCCATTTCTAGCCAAGAAAACACGGGCTCTGGGAAGCCCAAGGCCCTACAAACGGCTACTGGAAGAGATGGGATGAGAACTCTCATGTTCCGGTGCTCTACAATCCATGCAATGCCGTGCTAAAGAAGATTTTTGAAAATGTGAAGAGGGAAATGAAACTAATTTGGGTAAATCTTTTTAGAGTTTAATATTCTATCCTTTCACCTATAGATGTTGGGGCAAGCCAGATTGCAATGCTTCTATGAAGCAGCCAAGCAAACTCTCCCAGCTAAATTTGGGGATGATGATGATGATGATGATGATGATGATGTAGCTGCCATTCACTAAGTGCTTTCTATGTTCTAGTGTTTCAAATACATTCATTTGCTTAAAGACAAAAAATCTGCAATCTATCATCTCTATTTTCCATATGAAACTAAGACATAGGTTAAATTATTTGCCCAAGGTCACATCACTACTCTGCTCAGTAAAAAACCTTGATGTGGACACAGGCATATCTTCTTTCTCTGCCCATGTAGCCCTTTTAATAGCTTCTCTTCTCTGGAGTCATAGTGCCATGGCCCACACAGGCATGTCCTCATTTGCAGCCCTGGGGATACAAAGAGTGGGACCACAGCTGGGGTGACCTTTGGGCCACCATTAAGTATCACACACAGTATGAAATCCTATCTAACACTGTACTCGAAACCACAGGACAAGTGAGAAGAGGAAAGAAAAGCAAACGTGAGCCAGCCATGTGATCCCATGGCTACCCTGAGGGCCTATTAATATGATGCAGAGATGCCTGAGTAACTGACTCTTGCTGCAGTTCCCTAGTTTAGGAGTGAAACGAGACAGTGTTTGCCTTGAGAGACCAAGAACTGAGTGAATGCCTGAGTATGTCATACCACGCTGTGCTCTGTAATCATGTTGTTTATTGCATAACCCCAAGATTATCAGATGCATCAGTCCCAGATGAATATATAGCACTGGCATATAGCCAGACTAATTAATATGTAGAACTCTCTAATCTCATAAAATTGAAGGAGGACAGTCTTTCTGTGATGCTCAGTTACAAGGGTATTTTTAGCCCACTCTCCTTTGTGAGGATTGGAGAATTTGAAAACTTATATCTCTGCCTGCCCTAGATAACTCTATTACTTATCGTGACTGCAATATTGTTTGGCTTAATCACTGGAAGTCTGAGTCATTGGTCTCTCCATCAACCCAAATTTGCTGTTGACATTTGTCCATATAGCCACCTTGCAGATTAGGGATGGCAGGGAGAAGGTGGAGATTTGACGACTTTATCCCAGACCTATCATAGATGAAGGGACCAAGATGGTGTTGCAGTGTTGGGTCGATCAGCTGAGTACCTGTGGTGTGAGATAGCTAAGGGCTTCAGATATGTAACAAGAAGAACCATGACCTTGGGTCTGGTCCACTAATTTAAAATAGAGAATTTTTTTTCCCCCAAATAAGTGTGAAACTGGCCATGCCTTGGCTATTGTTTATTGCTCTGGTGAAAATAATTGAGCCAATAGAGGGAGCTAAAGTTGTATAAATGGGACTTCTAGATACAGAGTGTTATTGCAAAGAAATTCCCAAATACTTGAAAGGCATATTTCAGGGAATTTCGGGATGCAGTGGAAAAGAGGCAAAAGATCAATAAAAACATTGCTAACAAGAGAGCTGTTGGTACCTGGTGATCACTCCAATATCTAAACGTGTAATTAGAGTGGATATCATGAATGAAAGGAAAACTTCTTGGCATGACTATTATGTAGGTGACTAGGACACAAAAATATGCTCTTTTCTCTCTTTTAATTGGCCATGTTAAAAAAGAATCTCTAGATTTATCAAATCTTTGTATTTATCAAGGCTGAGAGGTGTGATAAATTCAAAATAGTGCAAGCTCTCAGGAAACAACAGGAAGTAGAAATTTTAATTAAAGAAACAGCGAATGTGTGGGTATTAATAAACACTGATCTTTTTCACATTATCTCAGTTTGGCCAAGAAAATGTTAGATGGGACCTATTAATTTACCTTGGACTGAGTTCCACAATTGTGTAAAAAACGTTCAGCAAGCTGGGAAAGAATGGGATTTAGTGATTGAACTTGATATTGCCTTGATGATGCCTTCTTTTCCACCCCTAAGAGAGAGAGCCAGTAGGGACCATTTACTTTTACATGCAACATAATACACTTTTATTATGTTATCTTAGGACTAAATTATTCTATTTATGATAATAATTAAGAAGTAATCTGACCATGATAACTGCTATGGATTGAATGTTGGTGTCCCTCCAAAATCCATATGTTAGAACTTAACCCCCAAGGTGATAATAGTAATAGGTGTGGCCTTTGGGAGGTGATTAGGTCCTGGGGACTCCACCATCATAGATAGGATTAGCACCCTTATAAAAGGGCTTAAGAGAGCGAGTTTACCCCTTTCAGCCCTTCTACCATGTGAACAAGATGGCAACAAGGCGCCATCTTGGAAACAGAGCTTGGGTCCTTACCAGACACTAAATCTGCTAGCCCCTTGATCTTGTACTTTCCAGACCACAGATTGTGAGCAATAAATTTCTATTGTTTATAAATTATTCAGCATAAGGTATTTTGTTATAACAGCCCTAATGGATGAAGACAGCAACCATCATCTGTTTTTTCATAACAACTTTTTATTTTGAAATAGTTTAAGACTAACCGTGTTTTTGAAATTGGTGATAAGTGAGAAGAACATTGTTACCTGTAGAAGGGGGCAGAAAACATGACCTCATGTTGTTGGCTGGTAAATATACCTAAATATAAGGGCTAGTACAAATCTTAAGCATGTCTTAGCATATGCTGGGCTAAAGATTCACAGAATAGTTCATTGACACAAAAACGATTGGCTGAGAACATTTTTAATTTCACCATGAAATGGAAGCAAATGGGCTGATAGAATTATTTGGATGTTTTAGTCCATTTGTATGGCTATAACAAAATATCACAGACTGGGTAATTTATTATGGATAGAAATTTATGTCTCACAGTTTTGGAGGCTGGGAAGTCCAAGATTCAGTGCCAGTATTTGATGTGTGGTGAGAGGCTTGCTGCTGAGTCCTCACATGGTGGAAGGGCAAAAAGGGCCTAAGTCAGTTTCCTTCAGCTTTTTTGTAAAGCACTAATCCATTCATGAGGGAGAAGCCCTCATGACTTAATCAATGCTGTGGTGTCAATGTGTCACCCAAAATTCACGTGGTGGAAACTTAATCCCCAATGCAACAGTGTTCGGTGGTGGGGCCTTTTGGAAGGTGTTTAGCTTATGAGGGCTCCACTCTCATGAATGGATTAATACCACCATGAAACGGTCTTGCAGGAGAGGTGTGCTCCCTTTTTGCCCTTCCGTCTTCTGCCATGAAAGGATGCCACAAGAAGGATCCATCAGATGCTGGTGCCTTGATCTTAGACTGCTCAGCCTCCAGAACAGTGAGAAATAAATTCCTGTTTTTTGTTAATTACCCAGCCTTAGGTATTCTGTTACAGCAGCATGAAATTGACTAAGACATTTCCCAAAAGGCTACACCTCTTACTACCACCATGATGGAGATTAAGTTTCAATATCAATTTTGGAGGGGACACCCTCAAACCACAGCACTGGATATTGGAGAAGTCATCCCATACCTGGGTGTACTTTGGGTATTTGTTTTGTCAAATGTCATATTAAAAACCCTGCTTTTAAGTAAGGAGAAAAACAGAAGATGCCACTGAGTCCTTATAAGCTTATTGATCCTATAATTTTGGTAGTTTGCATAATAGAAACCTTTTAGATTCAAGACTCTGCAGAAACCAGGTGGGGTGTTAGTCATGGGACTTTAGAATTTGAAGCTTACCTAATGCAGCTGCCTGCCATTCCACTTTTGAAAGCGTTTTCTGCTTGTGATTACTGGTTAAGATATCATGTTCCTATAAAAGGACGTTAAATAATTATAAGACTAGAAATTCCAAAACTGTCCTTAGTAACATTTGCCAGATTTTTTAGATACTGGAGGAGCAGCTCAAAAAAAGTTAGTGATAAGATAGAAAAGGTATATTAAAGAACATTAAAATTATTATAGAAATATTACTTATATGGAGATAATATAAATATTATAGAAATAGAATATAGAAATATTAAAAGAAATTAGCCAGGAGTGGTGGTGGGCACCTGTAGTCCCAGCTACTCGGGAGGCTGAGGCAGGAGAATGACATGAACCCAGGAGGCGGAGCTTGCAGTGAGCCAAGATCGCGCCACTGCACTCCAGCCTGGGTGACAGAGCGAGACTCCATCTCAAAAAAAAAAAAAAAAAATATATATATATATATACAAAAGGAAGCGAGCTCGTAGTGGACCATGGGATCCATAGCTGGCAGCTGCAGCCCTGGAGCCAAAACTGTCCTCACCATCAGGTTTGCTTCTGGCAATAGGGATTTGTGAATATATGAGAACATGAATCCAAGAGAGCATGGCCAAGGCCAAGTTGAGTTTACTAAGCACAGTGCTCAACTAGCTGAGAAGCGTTATGGAAGTCTGTGACTGTCCTCTCAGCCCATGGGCTAAGTAGAAAGTCTTCTGGTTGACTCTACACTTTCCAACACAAAAACACCTCTATTTGTTTGGCAAGTGCTAAAAATACCTCAATGTAGGGGCAAGACTTATCAAACAGCTATAGGCTTTCTGACTTAAAATATGAATTGTTCATGTTGACACCTGTTTGTTATATATAGATGAGAAAAGCGGTGGTAATAGAAACATCGAGGTAGCTCTATCTATCTGTTGGTGAGATTTTAAAGGTGGTAACTGGGATCTACAAGATGAGCGGATCCTGGAGACCACAAGCTATGAAACACTGGGTTCAATCATGATACATGACACAGTCTTTGACTCCGTCGAAAACTGCCTGTGTCTGTCAGGATTTCTCAGCTAGAACAATATCAAAAGACAAATCTACCTTCGTTAAAGGGACAGAGACCAAAGGGTTATGGGCCATTATATACTGGCAGATTGACTGTGTTGAACTTTTACCTACAGCACCAGGTAGTTCTAGGTTCTATTGACTGGTATTGACACTTCATTTTCTGGTTTAAACTTCATCCACCCTGAATCTGAGGCTTTAAATTTATGAGTTTATGAGAATCTGAGGCTTTGAATTTTGAGTTTAGGATTAACGAACTGGAAATACAAACTTTCAGTAATTTGGACCATCAGTTGATATATCAGCAATAAGATAATATATCTTATAAAATGAAGATGGCAGGAGTGAGCCAAGAAATGTAACACAAAGTAGTCTTTTCATGTTCATATCCCTCCCGAAGTAATAATGTGACTGAAAATTAGAATGGGTAATTGAAGCAACTGTGATACAAAGTCATGACAGGGACATGATGGACTAACTGGCTTTGCAGGCGAGGAGAGCATCTAATACTAAACACACCGGGCTGCAAAAGTGGGTCATGGGTTGAACTTATTTCTAAAGTATGAGATCAAGAATGAGGCAATAGGAAACGATGGCTTGGTTCATACCTACCATTCTATATGTTTCTCTTGGGCAATCCACAACCAAGCCCTAATAATCTGGAAGGGTATTGTGGTACCCTCACAGTATGCCACCATGTACTGTTGGACTTATTCTTGCTACTGCTATAACTATGACTACTGATAATAATAAGAGCAAACACTTAGATAGTGCTTACCATATACCTGGCACTATTCTAAGCATTTTCACCTCTATATATGTTAAACATGGGATTAATTAACTCTGATCTGAAAGTCACTGATTTTCAGAGAAAGTTGACTACTTTCTCAGAGATAATAAAGCAAATATCTCTAAACAATTTTTTAAAAGGGGAGAGAGGGAGGGAATAAGAAAGGGAGGAAAAAGTGGAGTATTAGTAAGGTATTAGTCAAGATGTTTGGATTACACATTATAAAAATTTCAACTAAAGGCAGCTTAGGTAAGATAGAAAATGTGCTGGCTCATGTAACTAGAAAGGGAAAGGGCAAGTCATTTTCCTGGAGGACAGTTTCCCAGATCTTGCTTAGGGTCCTGTGACACTGACAGCAGAGAGGAATGCCTCTGAATAAAAGCAGGTGGAGCCATTCAAAATGCCCACGGGTCTATCCCTAGGAGCTCCACCCCAATTCCTCTGCAGATGAGACTGCAAAGCACAAACTCAGGTACTCCTCAGGAGCTACCCACAAAGAGAAATAAGGATACCTCTCTTATTTCCTTGAGAGTAGGGAAAGCTGCAGGGTGCCCAGAAAGTTCAGAGCAGGCTCCAGGTAGAGAAAGGGGCTAAAAGCATGAGGGGAGCCGGTGTTGTTTTGTTACACAACTGCAGAGGGCACCATTTCTTTATATTCTTTGTGAATGACACTCCTGGGTGTTCAAAGGAGTGGCTCTGCAACAGCCATGGCAGAAGCCAATGGAGAGTGAGTACGGACACAGCAATAACCAGAAATCTTTAACTGGTCCCTAAGCAAGCCGATGACATCCTGGCTCTCTGCAAGGGAACAGAACAAAATGTGGGAAGGGGTTGCCATTTGGAGACCTAGCGATCTTAATGGAAGTGAGAAAGTAGATGGAATCAATATCTATTATAATCAGTAGCTGTGGTCCTATTTGCTCCCCACCCCTCAAGTTGGGCCAGGGGAACTGAAGGTTATATTCCTCTTCTGAGTCCTTGGGAATAGAAATCCTAACATGAGTGAAGGTGACCAATCTTGGAATTGATGCTATTAACAGAGGAGAATAGAGAGCCAAAAAGTGCACTCTGCAAGGTTGATATTACTCACAATATAACCATGACATAGACATTCCTAAGAAAACAAATGAAAAAGCAGTAGAGCAGATGAAAAACTTCCCCATGCAGCAAGTGTTTTTATAATAATAATAAAAATTATTAGCATATTCCTTCATTTTTATTTTGTTTTAGGGCTGTAGTCAGATGACATACCAAGACCACGATGAGTGCCAGTAGGCAGTCTCCAGCCCTGTGTCAGCCAAGCATTTTGGTGATTAATGTTCTTGGCTCTGAGGAAATAGCACTCTTTCTCTAAATTCAGATTTTTTTTTTTGCATAAAATTTTGGAAACTAAGTTTAAAATTCTCCATAATGACCATCTTGTCTATTCTCAGGCTAGTCATAGAATTCATAGCTAATCTAAGATTAATTTTAAAACCAGGGAGAAACAGTAGAGGTCATCCACTCCGAGCCCTTTTTTCTTTCATCTTTCTTTCCTTCCTTCCTCCATCCCTCCCTTCCTTCCTTTCTTCTTTCTAATGAATTCACTAATATATTTTATTTTAAATTGCACTTTGATTATAAAAGTAGTATATATTAATATTTAAAAATTTGGAAACAGAAAATTCAAACTAAATGCCTCACAGTCTTCCACCCAAAGACAAATACTGTCAACTACAGACTGTCCCCAACTTAGGAGGGTTTAAGATTTTTCATGATATGATTGTGCGAAAGTGACCCACATTCAGTAGAAACCATATTTCAGTACAGAAATCAATACATTACATGGGATACACAGCACTTTCTTATAAAATAGGCTTTGTGTTACATGATTTTGTCCAACTGTAGGCTAATATAAGTGTTCTGAACATATTTAAGGTAGGTGAGCCTAAGCTATGATGTTCAGTAGGTTAAGGTGTATCAAATGCATTTTTGACTGGCCATATTTTCAACTTACGATGGGTTTATCAGGATGTAACTCCATGGTAATTGGAGGGGAACCTATGTTTTTATATTCATTGTAAGAATTTATATGACTCTCTTTTTTGTTCTTTCCCCAAATCTGACCTCTTCACCATGAGACAATGCTCCTAAACTGTTGATTAGACACAGGGCTATTCACTGTCTGGGGGAAGGGGTCAGGAAGAGCTACCCCAAAGATCTTGGGAAATTGACATGTCAGAATATACCTCCATTATTTTTAAATGGGAAAATTGAGCTCCAGTCATTTGCCAAAAGCCAGTGACTCTATCAGGACTCCTCCAATGTAACAGCTAATTGCTTCAAAATTCACTGTGCTCCTTTCAAGTGTGAAGTCCAGGGAATGGATAGGATGCTGTAGTCCAGAAATGGACAGAATACGTCACGTGGTAAGATGTCAGAAAGATCTTCACAATTTTCTCTTTCGATGCATTATGTCTCATCACACACAAAGTGTGAAAACACTTCCTAAATTAGACAAGTAACAATTTATATCAAGAAAAATATTGTCTTATCCTATATAATGAATAAGTGGTAGGTAAGTATGCTTCAATATGTGTCTACTGATATTAATAACGTCCAGTTGAGTTGAAATATGTAGGAAAGTCTTCGAGGGAAGGAAATATTTTCATGACTCTAAATGGCCTTTTGCTTGTCATATTTACTTTGGGTGTCTAACAGAGATTAACTCTTTATGTGGATGTGATGGTAGATTTTACTTTTAAATCAAACAATAAGCAAAAAAAAAAAAACAAAACAAAAAACAAAAAACCATACAGGAATGGAGGCAAAAGCTTCCAAAGTTCAAATAAATGCCATGTAAACATTCCATGATCTACTTTTACTTTTAGATAGTAGATCATGTATTGAGAATTTACATGAGTTAGCATCAGAAGGTATCACAAGCCCATTGTACACTATCTTTCCCAAGTTTCACAATACGTGGGAAATTAACATTTGGGTTGCCATTTTTTAAATTAAAAGTATGATGGCTTTTTGCTGACCCAGATTATCTCTTGTCTACTTCCATCAAAGGCACAGGGTGAGAGAGTAGAGATTTTACTATATTGTCTATTTCTCCAAAAAGGTCTCACCTAGCATTGGCCTTCTCATCAGGATGGGTTAGCTCCTTGCTAAATGTTAACTGCGGACCAGCAGAATCGACATCAGCTTCATCAGAGGAGCTTGTAAGAAATGCAGAACCTCATGGCACCCTCCAGGCTTATTGAATCAGAATCTACATTTTAACATGTTCTCCGTGTGATTTATGCGAACATTAATGTTTGAAAAGCACTGGGTTAATTGATGATTAAGAAATATAGTGCATCTGTTTGCCCTACTCTCCATCTGTTGCCCAACACACACACACACACACACACACGCACGCACACACACACACTCTTCGGGTTTAAAATTAAAGAGCAGACTGGTCAAAATCATGCAAAATCATGGATTTGCAGGATTTAACTGCTGAATGCAATAATAAAAATCATGTAGTCACAACCCCTCAAATGGCAGAGATTAGTAAACATCTCCCACTATTCATTCTCCCCTTCTGCCCTGTAGTAATAGAACTCTCCAAGGTTTAGCTGAGCACACCACACAACAAGACAGTGCATTTCCATAGCTCCTTTACAGTTAAGAATGGCCATGCTATTAAATTTGAATCAATGAGATATGAACACAAGAGACACATTCAACTTCCAGTCAGTTCCTCAGCAAAGTAGCAGCTTTTCACAAGCTTTCCTTTTTCTGATGGCTGAGAATCAGCAACAACTACAGTAGATACCTTGGGCCCAGAGATAGAAGTCACATACCGAGAATGACAGAGCTACTAGCCATCCCAGGTCAATAGATGACCTTCTGTAACAGAGCAGCCCAACTATCCCAGAATGCCAGATCATCCTGGGACATGGAAGAGAAATCAAGCTCTCTCTCATCTTACCCATTGAAGTCACTGTGATTTTAAGTCTCTTGATGGCAGCTTAGCCTTTGTGCCCTGATTGATAACTTCACAAGTGAGGAACTGAGGCCCAGAAACCATATGACTTATGGTGAAAATATCACTTACAAATGTAAAAATATGCCAGTGGAAAATATTTAAAGATTTTTAGGCCAGGCACTGTGACTCACACCTGTAATGCCAGCACTTTGGGAGGCCAAGGAAGAAGGATCACTTGGGGCCAGAAGTTCGGGACTAGCCTAGGCAACATAGCAAGACCCCCCTCCATTGCTACAAAAAATAACAAATTAGCCAGGCATGGTGGTGCATGCCTGTACTCCCAGCTACTTGGGAGGCCAAGGCAGGAGGATTGCTTGAGCCCAGGAGGTCAAGGCTGCAGTGAATTATGATCACGCCACTACACTCCAGCCTGGGTAACAGAACGAGAACTTGCCTTAAATAAATAAATAAATAAAATTAAAGATTTTAAAAAATGTATACTCAATTTTATAATGAAGACATTTTAAACGTTTTGAGGCCAGATGTGATAGAGCACTTTGGCTTTCTTGACTAAGCTTCTTGGCTTGGAGGTTTTCTCTTAGCTACCTCTGAGGGATATGCATACTTGTTTATCACACAGCAGCTACTTGGATGAATGAATAAATAAAAGGATATAGTGAACTCTGTTTTTACTAAACCACCAGGTTAAAAAAATTTTTTTTGGCTTCTGCTTATTTTGAAGAATGTAATCTTAGAGTGCATCTTAAGTTGACCACTTGACCCATCTGCCACCATGAAACAAAGCGACAGCCAATAAAGGGTTTCAAATAGGCACAGTTTTCACAGTTTTTTGCGTTTTCCTTTCGAGTAGACACGTGGGTGGCGGGGGGGTAGTTATAGATCTATGTGTTTGCACTGGGTTAGGACTAGAGTTCAGCGTTATTTTTTTCCTCTTTGGTTTGTGGTCATGCCTTAATAGTCATTAAACCAAAGTCATAAAGATGGTTGAAGATACAGGACATGGTATTGCCAACATGAGGATAGTTTATTGGCTCCATGGTTCAGTCACTTTTGAATTCAGATAGTGTTTGACCAGCAGACTTCTTAACAGATTTTCTAGAATCCTATTTCTATCATTACAAGTTAAATTGTCACCTGCTATACAAAGATACACACCTAGTCACCCAGTTATATTTATCCAATGATAAAAAAACAAAATGCGACTATATGAGATCATTTTAAAATAAAAAAGTAATGAAACACTAAACAATCACTCCAGGTTGTCTGTATCCATAGTAATTCATCATAGGGTTGCCCCACAAGGAAGGATTGCATGCAAAGACGTTTAAGCAATATGTAGACTTATAACTTTTATTTTTCTGTTTGCTAATAGTGACTATAACTGAAACAATGAATTATAATATTGACAGGGACTCAATGAATCCAATACAAAGTTGTCTAAAACTATCAAAATGATATAAATTTAATGTAAACAAAATCACTTAAAATATTTTAAACACATGATAAAAGTCTGTAAACAATTCATATCTCTAGTTTAATTTTTGCATTAATAAGTCATATTCCCAAATCCAATTAAAGTCTCCTGTTTACACAGTGGTTCTCAATCTTGGCTGCATATTAAAATCACCCAGGGAGTGTTAAAAAATCCCAAAGTTTAGGCCAAACTCAAGAAATTCCATCAGGATCTCTGGGGGATGGGACCTCAACATCAGTATTTTCACCTTTGGTTGTAGTAGGGATGTTGATGGGGTCAACAGGTGTAAACTATTAACCAAGGGTGACAGATGTTCATTCGGAATAAAGGGACACCAGATGTTCACCAGGCATTGCTTTCCAAGAGCTATTATTTTCCATCTGAAACACATTTGCCTTCATCAGCTATTTCATGTCTCTTTCACCAAAGTCACCAAGAGGATTTAGTACACTCGAAGTAGAGGGGCCTTTTTTTTTTTTTTGAGGGATTTTCTGAAAAGCTAAACCTGAGAGAAGTGAATAGTTTCTTATCCTCTACACAGAACTCCCATTTAGCTCATTGACCTGCAGAAAGGTTTTAAAATGGCCAGGTGATGTTTTAAGCAGGTGCCTTGTATCCTATGTTAGTCTTCCCAAATGACCAATCCAATCCAGCCGGTTTTCCCATTTCTCTTTGAGCTCAGACATTTTATCCCTAATCTGTCAGCACAGGAAATTGTGAACAGGTATTTTATTTCATGCAAGAGCCAGGAAAAACACAGAGGTGATGTGGCTCACTGCTTTGAATATGTGTTCAGTGGGGCTGGAAAATTTTCCCTAAAACAAAATTGTTCTATCTCTGGTGAGCAAGGCTACCCCACACTGAGGACCAAAGATAGCATCCGATCCTCAATATGCTTCTGTGTGAAAATGAAAATAAGCAATATTTTTAGTAAAATTAGTAAAAAGTACATGCGATATAGCTTCTAAATATAAAATCACCCACATAGCTGTTCAACTGCTTTGTTTAGTTTTCTCAGTCATATATGGCAGAGCAAACGACAAAACATCATTTTCCTTGACATGCCCATCCTGAACCAATTGTTTAAAACTGGATGTTTAAATTTGGGCATTTAGAATTATTAAATCACCATGAGCTGAACTGTAGTGAATTGTAAAGAAAGGTAAGAACATGACTAATCAAAGTCCTCTTCAATTCAATAGGTATTTGCTGACAACCTAATATATACCAGGCATGTGTGTGGAATGAAAGGGTTTCTCTTTCAGCTGCAGCATTTCCCTATTATGCTCAAAGGACTAATTTCAAACTGATGATGAACCTCTTTGTTTCGTGGTTTTTGTTTTCGTGAGTTATCCAACAATTTCACTTTCCTGAAACCAGATTCTGCTACAGACGCCCCTCAAAGACTCCAAGGTATATCTGTTCTTTTAAACAGGTCTATGTATTGCTCAAATACCTATCAGACTTCTCCTCATGGGACAATCCAAATTTTTCATCTCTCTGGCTTTCTTTGTTTAAAGAAGTTAACATTGCCATGATTCTTGGTTGTTATATTCTATTATCTAGCTTACAATATACAAAGACTCCCTGGCATTACAGCTATTTCAAAGAGGTCATATTTTCAATTTTGTAAAATTTCCAAATGAATATAATTTAAAATATTTAGTTTAAAAAGATGCTAGCTCTCTGAGAACCTGTCATAATTTTCCCAGTATAGCCTTAACACAAAATATGTTAGAGCAAAATAAAATCTCTTTAACTCTTTCATTTCAGAAAACGACCTTCAATGCAGCCAATAAGCATTTATTGAGTACTGTGGGAGATCCTAAGATTGAAATACAATTTCTTTGCAACTAGGGCCTTATAATGTTAATGGAGAACCAAAATACAAAGATATGTATGTATGTGTGTATATGTGTGTGTGTGTGTGTGTGTGTGTGTGTGTGTATATATATATATATATATTTCTTTTTTGAGACAGAGTCTTACTTTGTTGCCCAGGCTGGAGTGCAGTGGTGTGATCTCGGCTCACTGCAACCTCCATCTCCACCTCCTGGGCTCAGGAAATCCTCCCACCTCAGCCTCTCAAGTAGCTGGGATTACAGACATGCACCACCCCGTCTGGCTAATTTTTGTATTTTTTTGTAGACAACTATTAGCATGCTTTTGCCATGTTAGCCAAGCTGGTCCTGAACTCCTGGCCTCAAGTGATCTGCCCGCTTTGGCCTCCCAAAGTGCTGGGATTACAGGCATTAGCCACCATTCCTGGCCTGTATTTATATATTTTAAGGGATTAAGATGGCAACAAAAAGTAATTTTAATGGGCTTTCCAGGGAAGGGGAGGGTGCAAAGAAGAGAGGAGAGAGAGAGACAAAGTTTGGGGTAGGTGTCCACAAGCATGGAGGAACTTAGAGCTTCTTGAAGTCATCTACTTTGCAGGGGAAGGGTCTTAATAATGATAATGTTAATAATAACAATAATAGCTAATGTCTATTTGGTGTCTGTACACTGCAAGTCCTGATATTAAGTTGTTGTTCACTTACCGTTCACTTAGAATATTCACATAAAAAATATTTATTAAGCCTTACCATGGTGCTGGGATACAGAAGAAAGAGTGGATAGAAGATAGCTATGCAAATAAAGAAAGAAAGAAACATATAATAGAAGTAGGCACTGAGCGTGGCCATGTATTTCCTCTTAACTGGCAACACGTTCTTGCATTTTTAGGCAAATCTAGAACTCACTGATACTCAGAGGCTGTAATGAGAATTTCTATGGAATGTGGCTTTCATCTCTGCAGTATTAACTTTGGTCAAAAGATGGCAGCAAAGTTCAGCTAGCTCTTCGGAAACCACCTCTCAAAAGTGAGGGGAGAAGGGAGTAAGTATTCACATCTTTTACAGGTTAACGGGCAAGTTGGGGAAAGGTTGTCTTGCCGCCTACACATGAAATTGTTTTTGAATTGTATATCACAATATTTATTAAACATTAAAATATCACAAGTTCAATGTAAGCCAGGTTATAATATTCAAATTATATTTATTCATTCACTTGTTAATTTACGAATGTAAATATTCATTAATTTCCCAAATGTTTTAGTACCTGCTAGGCACTAGCAGTACACTGAGAGCTGATGATACTTGTCGACCAGAATATACACAGCTCCAGCTCTCATTGAACATAGGGCCTAGAGTGGGAATGATATTAAAAAGATAAATATAGAAATGAACTTGTAATTATTCATAGAATGTAATTACCTGTGGTAATTATATTGTATTTTTTTCAGTTTCCTAGTACTTGAGAGTAACAGGAAATACTCAAGCATTTATTTTTCAATTGCTTGACTAATTATTCAGGTGCCTAGAGCAGTGCCTGGCACAAAGTAGGTGCTTAGTAAAGAGCTGTTAAGTGAGTGAAGGAGTGTAATTACAAATCTGAGATACACATGTCCAGAACATGACTTGAGACAAGTTTCTAATGAAGGAACACGACCTGGGTCTGGGAAAGTGATGTAGGTCTGAAGGATGAGTAGGAGGTAACTAGATGGCTGTGTTATGTGTGTGGATTGGAGGTGGGGAGTCTCTGGGCATAGAGTAGACCATGAGTAAAGGCCCTGTGATGATGGTGGTTGTGGGGTAGGGAGGGGGTGGAGAGGAGGCATGGGAACATGACTTGCTACAGGGAACTAAAAGACCAGTGTGGCCTCAGCACAGGGAGTCAGGGGGTTGAACAGTGATGCACAACATAGACTTTGGTATAAAGAATGAGTAGGGGAGGGACGAGAGTGGATTTGGGTGGAACAGGTGGGAAGCTGTTGCAGTCCAGCTGAGAGATGGTGGTAGCTTAGACTAGTTGGTGGGCTAATGGAGTGGGAAGTTGTCAAAGTCATCCAATGGGAGCACATGGTGATATATAGACTATAGAGTGTGAGGGAGAGAGGAGCTCCAAGGATTACTGACTTGTGCAGTGGGGTGTGGTAGAAATGAAATTCTGAAGGAAAACCAATTTGGGGGAGGAGGGAAGATCCTAAGTTCTATCTGAAACATTCTGAGACTTTGAGACATCCTAGTAGAAATATTAAGTCCATAATTAAATTGAACGGACAGAGCACAGAGAGGTCTGGGGTAGAAATTGATTTGGGAGGCATTGGCATGTAGATGACATTTGAAAAGAAAAGGCCTGGTTGAATCCACATATGAAGAGAGTATAGGGAAAGAAATGGGGACTAAGACTAGCCTTGGGGAACTCACACTGGGTGCCTGGTGGAGAAGGACGGCTGCAAACAAAACCGAAGTAGCCAGAGAAGAAAAGAGGAGAGCCAGGAAAGAGTGTGTGAGTGCAATGGACAGAACTCTGGACACAGGAAGACCTTTCTCATGTTCTGAGAAAGGTCGGCATCTCCATCCTCCACCACAGTCCTTCCATCCAGCCTGTTCATTCATCCATTTAACTGTGGCCCTTGCTAGCTCCAACACAAATGTCCTTGGCTCTTGGTAGAGCCAGTCCCAGGAAGATAACGTATTTTGAGCCACCAAAACGATAGATCACGGCAAATAGAGAGCAGAGAATAATGGCATGGACACCAACTACAATTAGTTAGTGACAAATTTGATGGAAGAATTTATTTACAGTTCCAAAGAAAAAGACCACTGGACTAAGAGTTAGGAAGCCAGAGATCCAATCTGAGCTCCCCCACTGGCCTGCTGTGGCAGTTTTGGGATTTCTCTGACTATGCTTCATTTCAGTGTTATCATCATTAAATTTCAGGGCAGGAGACTGTGGTGGGTGGGTGGGAAAAGAGAAGCAAGAAAGTAAGGGAAAATAATACACACTCTGCATACATAATAAGCTTCTTATAAAGATCTTATGAGATCAAGTGTCTAAAAGTGCCTTGGAAAACATATAACATCAGATACTTTTCTATATGATAAAAGAATTTTAAAAATACTCTCATAAAAATAGAACCATGCAATTGATAAATCTGGAGAGTTTCCAGGCATTTATTCCTAAAAAGCCATATGAATGCCTTTTATCTCTTTCTATCCTGCTGCTAGCACCATATCCTTTTCTAACGAAAAAGAAAAAGAAAAAAACTTCTAAAATCTGTTATTGATGCAAGGAAAAGGATACATATAGATTTTTAACAATATAGATTCAGGACCACCCAAGCTAATGGATTCCAGGCCAGACAGCAAAAACAAAAGGATTACCACTAAATCCTCCAATCTGTTTTAAAAGCTGGGGAGGATAAGTGATAGGAAGATGGCTGGCTAGAGGTACCAGGCACCAGCCCCTCCACCAAGAAGGACCGAAACAGCAAAAAGATAACCATACCTCGAACAGAACTTCAAGAGAGAACCCCAGAATTGAGCAAGAGAGTGACAGAGCACTTCTGAGGCTTGTAAGGAGAGGGGAGTGAAGCATCCTGAAGCCAAGAGAAATTCCCAATGGCAGGCAAAAGATAAGGGAGAGGTCCAAAGTGGTCCACATTCCCACAGTGAACTCTGCAATCCTGGCTATGGGAAAGCCCTTAGGCCCCTGTGGGCCCTGAGACTAGCAAGGGAGCTGCTTGGAGGCCACATAATGGCATTGTTCTAGAGAGGGATTTTGTGCTGGGTCCTAGTCCCCCTCCCCTACCCAAGCAGTTGTAGCACAATAATATTTTGAGAGCCCAGCCCTCACCAAACTCCATCCTGTCCTGGCTGCCCACAGCCCCTGCATCTCCATATTCCCAGAGCCACACTGGGATCTCTTATGTCCACCTGAGAGCTACAGTATTGCAACTGCGGTGTGTCCCAGTAGCACCGCTCTGTACCCAGCAGCCTGGTCAACACAGTGCCCTACCCCCCAGAGAACGGGTGCAGTGCACCAGGGAGGCTGCCCCTGGGACCAAGGGAGCCAAAGTGTGTGCTCCCCAGAGACTGAGAGCCTCTTGCCTTAGGCTGCGGTATTGACACCAACCCTAGCCCCTCCAGGAGCAGGGCCACCACACTTCTGCACAAGCTGTCAGAATGCCTGGGGATTGGCCCGCCCCAGCTGCTACCACCAGCACCCATGCACATGCCATCTGGGGTGCTGGGGATAGGCTCATCTGCTGCCGCTACTGAAGCTTGCACACACTGTCCAGGGACAGGCCCATCCTACCCGCTGCTGCACCCCTGGACTATGCTCACCCAGCCTGCTGCTGCTGCCGCCAGCTCCCATCTGGGGACCTGGTGACTGGTCTGCTCAGCCTGCTGCCGCCACTGTTGGCACCCATGTGAGTGACCCAGGGGCCTGAAGATTGGCCCCCCACTGCTACTGCCACTGCTGATGCCATATGCACATCTCCCAGGTGCCTGAGAACACGCCTTCCCAGGCCGCCACTGCCATCACCTGCACCTAAGCAAGCCGCCTGGAGGCACAAGGACATGCCTGCCTGGACCTGCCACTGCCAGTGCCAACATACACCTCCCAGGCCTCCAAGGACTGGCACACCAGGCCTGCCACTGCCACCACTGGTTCCTAAAGACTGGCCCACAAGTCATCCCCATCCCCAGCAAAGCTTTGCCTCAGGCTCCACTGCAGCCTAAACCACCGAGAAAATCACAGAAGCCACTGAGGCTGATTACAGCCAAAGAAATCATACAGAGACTATAGTATTGCACCCACCCAGAATCAAAGCCAAAGCACCCTGGCTGACCAACCTTGTAGAAAGCTCTTTCCCTGTGAAAGCCTATCTGTAAAATTGGGAGCAGTGCTGTCACACCAGATGTGAAGCTATCACCCTAAGGAAACAAGAAGCATGAAAAAGCAAGGAAACATGACACGTCCAAAGGAACACAATATTCTCCAGCAGCAGATCTTACAGAGAAAGAAATCTATGAAATCCTTGAAAAAGAATTCCAAATATTGATATTAAAGAAACTCAATGAGCTATGATAAACACTAGATATGAGAGAAGGGGCTTCAGTGGCTGACTAGAGGCACCAAGCACTGGCTTCCTCCACAAAGAAGAAATAAAACGGCAAGTAAGTAATTTACTCTCTCAATAGAACATCTGAGAGAGAACCTTGGAATTCAACAGAGAAGTGACAGGACACATCTAAGGCAAGGAAGGAGAGGGAAGGGAAGCAGTCTGCTCTGCTGGGATCAGCTAGGAGCCCAAGAGTGAGGAACCTACGGTGAGGAAAGGGTAGAAGAGATCCTCAGTGGTCCATCTCACTACTGCCAACTCCTGCAATCCTAGTCAAAGAAGAGCCCCACTCCACCCTCACAGATCCTGACACTAACACAGGGAGCTAGCTGCCTGCAGACGGGGCTATGGCATTGGTCCAGAAAGGGAGCTCACGCTGGCTCCCACACACCACCCAAGACCTAAGCAAAAAAAGCATGGTGCCATTTTGAGAGCCCAGCCCTCACCAGACTACATCCTGCCCTGGGGCCCAAGAGGCTTGCACCTCCCCATCCCTGGGGTTCCATTGACACCCCATGCCTGCAGCAGCTGCTGTTGCTGGCTGCTGCAATGGGGGTAAAGTGAAAGCCACTGATAGCAACCTCAGCACCCCTGGCCGTGGGACTGTTACACATTTGCAAGTGCCCAGGACAGAGTCCCCCATGGGCAGCCATTGCTGCCAAGTGCCTAAGCAAGTCCCACTGGCAGTGACCCCATTCCACCTTCGTTAAATTTGCTTTTGTTGCTTGTTTTTGAGATCTTAGCTATAAAATCTTTGCCTAGACCAACGTCCTAAATTGGGTCTGCTGTTTTCTACTAGAAGTTTTATCATTTTGGATCTTATATTTAAGTCTTTAATCCATCTTGAATTGATTTTTGTATATGATGAAAGATAGGGGTCCAGTTTCATTTTTCTGTATATGGCTATCCATTTCCCCAGCACCATTTACTGAAGAGACTGTCCTTTCCCCAGTCCATGGTCTTGGTGCTTTTGTCAAAAATCAGTTGACTATAAATATGTGGGTTTATTTCTGGGGTCTCTATTCTGTTCCATTGAACTATGTGTCTGTTTTTATACCAATACCCAGCTGTTTGGGTTACTATAGCTTTCTAATATATTTTAAAGTCAGGTTGTTGGATGCCTCCAGCTTTGTTCTACTTGCTCAAGATTGTTTTGGTTATTCAGACTCTTTATTGGTTCCATATGAATTTTAGGATTCTTTTCCTTATGTCTGTGAAAAATGACATTGGTATTTTGATTTGAATAGCATTGAATCTGTAGACTGCTTTGGGTAGTGTGGTCATTTTAAGATCACTTCTTCTGATCCATGAGCATGGAATGTCTTTCCATTTGTCTGTGTCCTCTTCAATTTCTTTCATCAGTGTTTTGTGGTTTTCCTAAAGCTGAAGTCTTTCACCTTGTTGATTAAATTTATTTTTATGTATTTTCTTTATTGTAGTTATTGTAAATGGGATTGACTTCTTGATTTCTTTTTCAGCTAGTTTTTTATTGGTGTGTAGACATGCTACTGATTTTAGTATGTTGGTTTTGTATCCCGCAAATTTACAGAATTTATTTATCAGATCTAAGAGTTTTGGTAGTGTCATTAGGTTTTCTAGATGTAAGAGTATATCAACAGCAAAGAACACTTTGACCTCCCCTTTTCCAATTTGAATGCCTTTTATTTCTTTCTCTTGCTTTATTGCTCTGGCTAGGACGTTCAGTACTATGTTGAATAGGACGGATAAAACTGGGCATCCTTGTCTTGTTTCACTTCTTAGATGAAAGGCTTTTAGCTTTTCCTCATGCAGTATGATTTAGCTATGGGTTTGTCTCAAATGTCTTTTATTACATTGAGATATGTTCTTTCTATGCTTGGTTAAGAGTTTTTACCGTGGAAGGATGTTGAAACTTATCAAATGTTTTTCCTGTGTCTATTGAGATGATCATATGGTTTTTATCCTGCATTCTGTTGATAGGATGTATCACGTTTATTGATTTGCATATGTTGAGCCATCCTTGTATCTCTAGAAAAAATCCCACTTGATTATAGTGTATTATATTTTTGATATGTTGTTGGATCATTTACTAGTATTTTGTTGAGGGAATTTTTGCATCTATACTTATCAGGGATATTGACCCATAATTTTTGTTGTTGTTGTTGTTGCATCCTTGACTGATTTGGTATCAGGGTAATGATGATCTTGTAGAATGAGTTAGGGAGAATACCTTTTCATTTTCTTGAAATACTTCCAGGAGAATTGGTGTTAGGTCTTTTGTAAGTTTGGTAGAATTAGGCAGTAAAGCCATCCAATCCTGGGCTTTTCTTTGTTTGCAGACATTTTATCTCTCATTCAATCTCATACTCATTACTGGCCTGTTCAAGTTTTCTATTTCTGCCTGAATTTTAGTAGGCTGTATATGTCCAGGAATGTATCCATTTTTCTGTAGGCTTTCTAGTTTATTAGTGTATAGTTGTTCATAATAATCTCTGATGATCTTTTGTATTTCTTTGGTATCAGTTGTAATGTTTCCTTTTTCATTTCTAATTTCATTTATGTGGATTTTCTCTTTTTCTCTTAGTTTGTTTAGCTACTTGTTTGTGAATTTTATTTTTTTCAAAAAAACAATGTTTCATTGATCCTTCGTATTATTATTTTAGTCTCTATTTTGTTTAGTTCTGCCCTGGTCTTTATTATTTCTTTCTCCTAATTTTGAATTTGGCTTGTTCTCACTTTGCTAGTTTGTTGAGGTGTATTGTTTGACGGTTTATTTGAAATCTATTTTTAATATAGGGGTTTATTGCTATAAACTTCACTCTTAGCATTGCTTTTGTTGTATCCCTTAGGTTCAGTTATGTTGTGTTTTGATCTTCATTTGTTTCAAGAAATTTTTTGATTTCCTCCTTAATTTCTTTCTTGATCCAGTGGTGATTCTGGAGCATGTTGTTAAATATCCATGTATTTGTATGGTTTCCACAGCTTCTCTTGTTATTGATTTTTTTCTAGTTTTATTCCATTGTGATCTGAGAAGATACTTGATATTATTTCAATTCTTAAAAATCTGTTGAGATTTGTTTTGTGTCCTAACATATGGTTTATCATAGAAAATGTTTCACGTTTTGGTGAGAAGAATGTGTATTCTGCAGCTATTGGATGAAATGTTGTATAAATATCTGTTAGGTCTATTTGGTTTAAGTGCAGGTTAAATCCAATGTTTCTTTAATTTTCTGTCTAGATTATCTGTCTCATGCTGAGAGTGGGGTGTTGAAGTCCCCAACTATTATTATATTGGAGTCTATCTGTCCCTTTAGATCTACTAGTATTTGCTTTATATATCTGGGCGTTCTGGTGTTGAGTGCATATATATTTAGAATTCTTATATACTCTTGTTGAATTGATCCCTTTAGCACTGGAAAATGACATTCTTCATCTCTTTCTACTATTTTTGACTTAATGTCTGTTTTATCTGATATAAGTAGAGCTACTCCTGTTTGCTTTTGGTTCCCATTTGCATGGCATGTTTTTTCATACATTTACTTTTAGTCTATATGTATCTTTACAGGTGAGGTGAGTTTCTTGTAGGCAGCATGTAGTTGGGTCATGTTATTATTATTTTTTAATCTGTTTGGTCAGTCTGTATCTTTTAAATGGAAAATTTAATCTGTTTACTTTCAAGGTTGTTATTGATATGTGAGAGCTTATTCCTGTTGTCATTTTATTAATTTTTGTCTGGTTATTTTCTATATCTTTTCCCTTCCTTCTTATTTTTCATTGTAGTCTGATGCCTCTAGTCAGCCATCTTGAAGAATCGTCCACTGTATCTCGTTTTATCTTAGTAATTTGGTATTCTTTTTCTCAAAGATCAGCTCCTCAAAATCTGCACTACTCATGCTCTGAATTAGCAAGAACATGCTGGACTTGCAAATTACTGAGACAGTCGTAGGTTTGGGTTTGACGGTTTCCAACTACTTTTCATAACTATCTCACTTCAGATTCTAAAGGTTTATTTATGTAACCTGGATCCCCAGGTTCTCTAGAATCCTGTGATCTTTTAATTAAGAAAAATGAACTGAGTTCCCCTTTCATATAAATGTAGGGAATCCAGCATGCTTCCCCCATTTCTCAGGTTTCTTGGGAGTAGGGTAGAGGGGTAGAAGGGTGACTTTTTCCAGTCCCCTCTCAGGCTGAACTCGTCCTCCTGGCTTCCACACAAATCTTGGTCTGGCCATCTCAGCTTTTGTGGCTGCTGTCCCCTCTTCTCACCACTTCTCATGTGTGAACTCCATTCCCCAAATTACCATTTACACAAGACTGTTGCTTAAGGTAACAGATTTCTACTGAAAGGCTGAAGGGACTGAGGCAGTTATGGAGCAGCAGGAAAAAATTCAAAATTAAATATTCAATATGAGTTTTCCTCAAGATTATTCTCTCCATGGAAGGATCTGCCTCTGTAGTTTTAGGGCATTCTTCCAATGGAAACACCACTCTTCTCTCACATTTTCTAAGTCCCTCAGGGACCCCAAACATCCTCCCTTTAGAGAAGCTAAGGGAAAATTCTCCAATCCTTTTTACTTTATTACACAGACCAATTTATCTCTTTTCATTTTAATATTCTTTTCCCAGGTCATGCCCAGGGAACTTTGCTTTGCATGATCAGAATGAGCCACTAAATAATGAATTTCATCATGACCCTTGAAGGTGGAAGGAGTATTGATTGCTCCTCTCCCCACTTTTAAGTATAAAAAGTTTCTTTCCATTCTATTCAAACTTGAATTATTAATAGGACTCTAGTATTTAAGACCATACAGCATCACTCACATCTTTTTGGGTTTGTGTTCATAACTCTTAGTCAGCAAACTGGCCTTTTGCATTCTGGCTTAGAAAAGTCATCTTAGACAGGACAATGTTTTTTCACTTTGTTTCCTTTTCCCATGCATCTCCTCCCACTCCCACCCCATCCATCTTTTCCTTTGATAGTGAATTTAGAATGTCTCAGTTCAAAGCTTAGGCAAGTTGTAGGCAATTTTAAACCCATCTGGGCTTTGAGCATGTTGAAAAACAAGCAACATTTTTATTTCACAGAAACTCATTTTTTCGCTTCTTACATTGACTGAGAAAACTGACTTCTAATCAGCATTATCAGTTGACCATTTGTGACTTGTGTTTGGGGGCTTTGAGAAGCCGATTAGTATTGAAGTATAATTTTCACAAGGTTAAAGACATGACTCATGCAAAAACAAAGTCAGTATACACTAAAGAGCTGCTTATTTCATTAATGAGAGACCCAGTAGGATAGTAAAACTGGTTCAAAGGAATGTGAGAGAAACAGATGTGTTTGTAGTCACTGAAAGAAGTAACACTAGAATTAATTATTAAATTACACACAAAATTGGTTAATGTCATACAGGACAATAAAACTTAGACCTTTGGGTTGTAATCCTTTTTACCAGGCAGAAATCATTTCTGTCTCTATAGACAAAATTCCTTTGTATTGCTATAGGAATCATTTGCAATGCTCTAAGTTTATTACAAATTAATATTGATATATCAATCGTAAAAGGTCAAAGGTAGATATCATATTGTTACCCACATAATGGGTGGATTTGATCACTTGGTGGGCATCAACCCAATGACCACAAGCAAGAAAGATTTAGCAAGGGGATTTTGTTACTTGTAACAAGTAAGGAGAACACAGGAGATAATTCCCAAAGCAGTGCCTCTCTGAGCCAGGAGCTGGCTCAGGTTTTATAAGCATAGGGTAATAAGGCATAATCTGATTGGATCTTGCAATGAGGTGATACCAGGAGGCATGATGTGACTGGATCCTGTCATGGGGTGACACCATAACTCTATCTGATTGGATCCTGGATCCTGCCATGTGGTGTCCACTTCTAAATTCAGTTCCTGCTCTTCTGTCGGGGTACTTAGGGTCCCCCTGTGATTGCAGGATTGGTTCATTTGGGCATGCTCAGGTCACGTGATCTGAGGGCCCATGACAACTGAAAAACAACTCACAACTTTGTTATATAAAAGTTGAATCAGAATGGTCTGGTGCAGCTACAATATCCCTAGAGAATCAGGCAATCCTTAGGTGTGTCTATTAGACATTGCCCCAGTGTGACATAGAAAAGGTATGTAACCATCCTTTTCTCTATTTCCAAGTTTTGAATTTTTTTCTTACTTTTAGAGGAACAACTGTGTTTTTCTCTCAACTTCTCTAGGTATACCAATCAAATGTTTACTCAATCATGATTTCTATAATAAAGTCTATTACCTTAGAGAACAACATACTTAACGCACTTCTGAATTTTAACCCTTCCCTACCCCCTCAAAATACTCTCTTATTTAGAATAACCTACTAATGAGTTAGGTGCATTTACTTTAGTTCTTATAATATTTATATACATACAGAAAACTGAATAATGCTGACCAGGATTTCTGCAGCATGACATGTAACATGACTGGACACTGGGCTAAAGGCATCATAATTATGCTTTAATAGACTCACTTATTTTCTCTCCATTAACTTAGACATATTCAACTAAAGCTATAAAACCATAAGAATAGTCGACACTTAATTCTTTCAGGTGATACGCATTACTTTAAATGTGTTAAAGGGAGGAAGGTGTAAAACATATCAGCCTCCTGACTGCCTATCTTCTGATGGTCTGTTGAGCACTATACAGCAAATCCACAGTCCTGAATTAGCAAGTGACTTCTATGCTTGCGCATATGAACTGTGCGCACCGTGACTGCCCGAATGCTTCCCAGCAGACCCCCCATGGATACTGCTCTGTGATACGAATGGGATGCTTCTACCAGTTCCTACTTATTAGCACTAGAGGAAAGAAATTATTTTGAGATAAGGAAACATAGGCAAGAGTTAGCTGTGCTTTGGAAACATTTATGTAACAAATAACCTGAGCGTTCATCTGCAGCCTCCTAGCCTCTGTGCCAGTGTTCCAAATTCCAGCTCTAATCCTACAGAATTCCCACTGCTATCCTTTGGCTGAGCTATTGTGGAAATTCTTTCTGCAGCTGTCGAGGAGGCCAATCAGAGTCAGAGAAAAGATGGCACTGAGCTACTGCATATCCAATACATAATATCCACAATCACTGAGAATAAGTAGAATAGGAAAAATCTGAAATCTACTGACAATCTCTAACTTTGAATATTGATTAGGTTGTAAGAAACCTCACAATCCAATAGGACCTTGGATTGGACCAGTAATCAGCAATATTTATAAATTTAAATTTATTCTCCTTTTATTTCCCTTGCCTATTCTTGTTGAGGAACAATATGGGAAAAAGGGGGATGGGAGGAGCAGTAAATACCACTGAGTTTTATAAAATTGCGTGATGTGTCTATTTATATGATGTGAAATACACTGGCATCATGCAAGAAACACTGCTTTTATTTTTTATTTATTTTTTGAGACAGAGTCCCACTCTGTCACCAGGCTGCAGTGCAGTGGCATGATCTCAGCTCACTGCAACCCCCGCCTCCCAGGTTCAAGTGATCCTCTTGCTTCAGCCTTTCCAGTAGCTGAGATTATAGGCACATGCCACCACACCCAGCTAATTTTTGTGTTTTTAGTAGAGACGAGGTTTCACCATGTTGGCCAGCATGATCTTGATCTCTTGAATTCGTGATCCATGCACCTCAGCCTCCCAAAGTGCTGGGATTACAGGTGTGAGCCACTGCGCCCAGCTGAAACACTACTTTTTTGTGTTTTTAAAATTGTGGTAAAATATACATATAATTTACCATTTTAATCATTAGGTGTACAGTTCGATGTACAACATCATTTACAATAATGTACAACCATTAGCACCAAACATCTCCAGAACTCTTTCATCATCCTAAACAAAAACTCTGTACCCATTAAACAATAACTCTTTATTTCCCCTTCCCTCAGTCCCTGTCCACTATTTTTCTGCCACTATGAATTTGTGTATTACAGGTACCTCCTAGAATCGTACAATATTTGTCTTGTGTTGTCTGGCTTATTTCACTTAGCTTAATGTTTTCAAAGTTCAACACTGCTTTTTTTTTTTAAACAAAATTACTTTCAATACTTTATTTTTGAGTCTTGTAGAAAGAACAACTTAATAGTATCTTGTGATATGATTTAATATACCTCAAACTCAAAATCCCCAGTTTTGCCTTATAAAACAGCTGGCAGTTGGACTCCGATTACTTTTTTTTTTAAGTTAGCTATTGGCTCTGTAAAATATGAATGGGAAAAAAAGCAGTAATAATCTTCACCAAGTGATTCATCTCAGCTGAGTATGACTTGCAATTCAATAATGAAATGAAATCTGCCCCTTGTACCTAGACTGAAAAAGACCAACAACAATATGTTCTGTTCATTGCTCCTTCCTGCGAGCCATGGAGAGCTGGGACCATGACTGATGCCACTTGTTAGAGGATAATGAAATGCAATTGGTGTCCAGCAGACCTAGCAGAAATACTCCTAGGCACAAGAAAAATATGCCCAGATGGTATTCTCCATTTTTCAAACTAAAACAGCTAACTGCCTCTCCACTTTGTGCCCAGAATGCTGCCTCTTTTAGAGAGTGGTTCAAGCACTGAGTTCTGTGTTCAATAAACCAGGGTACATACTAACCAGCCAGTCAGAGCTGCTTTCATCCCAGCTCTGCCTTCATGACACAGTGCCTTATATACTAATGGGGGAGAGGGGAATGAATGAACCAGAACAATATAATGAGAAAACAAAATCAAATATGATTACAGTGACCCCCAACCTAGTTTCTCTTAGCTGTACTCCAATTACATTCAGTAGCTCCCACGTGTACAGCAAAAATGGTAACAAAATAGTAAATTCTTCTTTAGGATAAGACTCTCATAAGCCTTTCCAGTTGTATCCAAACTCATGCCATCAAATTAAAGCCTCAAATTGTGTGATATTTAAAACACAAATACACATGCAAGACCAAAATGAGATACAGTGAAAAGCATAAATTAGCAGCAGCTGCAGCCCAATTAAGCAAAGATTTCCACGAGGGAAAGCTTACTTGTAATTTACCTAAACAAAGCCTTCCTTTTTGTTGAGATTTGCTGCTTATTATTTTTTCTTATTAAAATGACTACAAAGAGTAACCAAGAGCATCGTTATCACATCAGGAAAAAAAAATTCTTCCAATCTAAAGAATTTTTTGAAAGGATATTTTTAGTTGCATATTTGTGTTTGTAACATTTTAAAAAATTGACAATTTTTAAAAATCAAACATACACATGCAGTTAAATGTGTCAAAGCTTATGATAAAACAAAGTAATTTCAAGCTCCATTTAGTCATTTCACAATGTATACAATATCTCAAAACAACATTGTTGTACACAATAAATATATATATTTGTAAATTAAAAAATAAATTTAAAAAACCCCAGTAATTTCTAGCTCCATTCCTCATCACCTTCTCAGAGGCCACAATTTTCAAATCTTTTAGCTATTTCTTCTGGTATCTCTATATTTCTAGATAATATGCTTCTACTGTGATTTCAGGATTTATGCATTTTTTCTGTATCTGTTGACTTCCTATGATGAAGATTTACCACTACCAATCTCCCTTTCCTCCACAATTCCAAATATAATTACAGCTATGAGAGGGGGTGGGTGAGGACGAAGACAGTATGTGGTCATGCTCTACCACATATTGTGAAGTGCACACATATACACAATATAAACATATATTATGTATAATATAAATAAAGTTCTATATAATTTATGCTTTATATAAATTAATAGAATATTTTATTATATATAAATATAAAATATAAATAAAGTATTATTTTATTCCTGGTATATATACGTATTTAGTTGAATGGCGATAATCCCGGTACCTATTTTATTTATTTTGTGTGCATTTTTAAAAAATTATACTTTTAAGTTCTAGGATACATGTGCACAACGTGCAGCTTTGTTACTTATGTATACATGTGCCATGTTGGGGTGCTGCACCCATTAATTCATCATTTACATTAGGTATATCTCCTAATGCTATCCTTCCCCCCTCCCTCCACCCCACAACAGGCCCCAGTGTGTGATGTTTCCCTTCCTGTGTCCAAGTGTTCTCATTGTTCAATTCCCACCTATGAGTGAGAACATGTGGTATTTGGTTTTCTGTCCTTGCAATAGTTTGCTCAGAATGATGGTTTCCAGCTTCATCCATGTCCCTACAAAGGACATGAACTCATCCTTTTTTATGGCTGCATAATATTCCATGGTGTATATGTGCCACATTTTCTTAATCCAGTATATCATTGATGGACATTTGGGTTGGTTCCAAGTCTTTGCTATTGTGAATAGTGCTGCAATAAACATACATGTGCGTGTGTCTTTATAGCAGCATGATTTATACTCTTTTCGGTATATACCCAGTAATGGGATGACTGGGTCAAATGGTATTTCTAGTTCTAGATCCTTGAGGAATCGCCACAGTGTCTTCCACAATGGTTGAACTAGTTTACAGTCCCACCAACAGTGTAAAAGTGTTCCTATTTCTCCACATCCTTTCCAGCACCTGTTGTTTCCTGACTTTAATGATCGCCATTCTAACTGGTGTGAGATGGTATCTCACTGTGGTTTTGATTTGCATTTCTCTGATGGCCAGTGATGAGGAGCATTTTTTCATGTCTTTGTTGGCTGCATAAATGTCTTTTGAGAAGTGTCTGTTCATATCTTTTGCCCACTTTTTGATGGGGTTGATTTTTTCTTGTAAATTTGTTTAAGTTCTTTGCAGATTCTGGATATTAGCCCTTTGTCAGATGGGTAGATTGTAAAAATTTTCTCCCATTCTGTAGGTTGCCTGTTCACTCTGATG
>NW_026652291.1:49078876-49322826 GCF_009828535.3 Hylobates moloch
TTTAATCCATCTTGAATTAATTTTTGTATAAGGTGTAAGGAAGGGATCCAGTTTCAGCTTTCTACATATGGCTAGCCAGTTTTCCCAGCACCATTTATTAAATAGGGAATCCTTTCCCCATTGCTTGTTTTTGTCAGGTTTGTCAAAGATCAGATGGTTGTAGATGTGTGGTATTATTTATGAGGGCTCTGTTCTGTTTCATTGGTCTATATGTCTGTTTTGGTACCAGTACCATGCTGTTTTGGTTACTGTAGCCTTGTAGTATAGTTTGAAGTCAGGTAGCGTGATGCCTCCAGCTTTGTTCTTTTGGCTTAGGATTGTCTTGGCAATGTGGGCTCTTTTTTGGTTCCATATGAACTTTAAAGTAGTTTTTTCCAATTCTGTGAAGAAAGTCATTGGTAGCTTGATGGGGATAGCACTGAATCTATAAATTACCTTGGGCAGTATGGCCATTTTCACGATATTGATTCTTCCTACCCATGAGCATGGAATGTTCTTCCATTTGTTTGTATCCTCTTTTATTTCATTGAGCAGTGGTTTGTAGTTCTCCTTGAAGAGGTCCTTCACAACCCTTGTAAGTTGGATTCCTAGGTATTTTATTCTCTTTGAAGCAACTGTGAATGGGAGTTCGCTCATGATTTGGCTGTTTGTCTGTTATTGGTGTATAGGAATGCTTGTGATTTTTGCACATTGATTTTGTATCCTGGGACTTTGCTGAAGTTGCTTATCAGCTTAAGGAGATTTTGGGCTGAGACAATGGGGTTTTCTAGATACACAATCATGTCATCTGCAAACAGGGACAATTTGACTTCCTCTTTTCCTAATTGAATACCCTTTATTTCTTTTTCCTGCCTGATTGCCCTGGCCAGAACTTTCAATACTATGTTGAATAGGAGTGGTGAGAGAGGGCATCCCTGTCTTGTGCCAGTTTTCAAAGGGAATGCTTCCAGTTTTTGTCCATTCAGTATGATATTGGCTGTGGGTTTGTCATAAATAGCTCTTATTATTTTGAGATACATCCCATCAATACCTAGTTTATTGAGATTTTTTAGCATGAAGGGCTGTTGAATTTTGTCAAAGGTCTTTTCTGCATCTATTGAGATAATCAGGTGCTTTTTGTCTTTGGTTCTGTTGATATGATGGATCATATCATGTAGAACCAGCCTTGCATCCCAGGGATGAAGCCAACTTGATCATGGTGGATAAGCTTTTTGATGTGCTACTGGATTTGGTTCACCAGTATTTTATTGAGGACTTTTGCATCAATGTTCATCAGGGATATTGATCTAAAATTCTCTGTTTTTGTTGTGTCTCTGCCAGGCTTTGGTATCAGAATGATGCTGGCCTCATAAAATGAGTTAGGGAGGATTCCCTCTTTTTCTATTGATTGGAATAGTTTCAGAAGGAATGGTACCAGCTCCTCTTTGTACCTCTGGTAGAATTCAACTGTGAATCCATCTGGTCCTGGACTTTTTTTGGTTGGTAGGCTCTTAATTATTGCCTCAATTTCAAAGCCTGTTATTGGTCTATCCAGGGATTCAACTTCTTTCTGGTTTAGTCTTGGAAGGTTGTATGTGTCCAGGAATTTATCCATTCTTCTAGATTTTCTAGTTTATTTGCATAGAGGTGTTTATAGTATTCTCTGATGGTGGTTTGTATTTCTGTGGGATTGGTGGTAATATCCCCTTTATCGTTTTTTATTGCGTCTATTTGATTCTTCTCTTTTCTTCTTTATTAGTCTTGCTAGCGGTCTATCAATTTTGTTGATCATATCAAAAAGCCAGCTCCTGGATTCATTGATTTTCTAAAGGGATTTTTCTGTTTCTATCTACTTCAGTTCTGCTCTGATCTTAGTTATTTCTTGCCTTCTGCTAACTTTTGAATGTGTTTGCTCTTGCTTCTCTAGTTCTTTTAATTGTGATGTTAGGGTGTCAATTTTAGGTCTTTTTTGCTTTCTCCTGTGGGCATTTAGTACTATAAATTTCCCTCTACACACTGCTTTAAATGTGTCCCAGAGATTCTGGTATGTTGTATCTTTGTTCTCATTGGTTTCAAAGAACATCTTTATTTCTGCTTTCATTTCATTATGTACCCAGTACTCATTCAGGAGCAGGTTGTTCAGTTTCCATGTAGTTGAGTGGTGTTCTAGTTTGATTGCACTGTGGACTGAGAGACAGTTTGTTATAATTTCTGTTCTTTTGCATTTGCTGAGGAGTGCTTTACTTCCAACTATGTGGTCAATTTTGGAATAAGTGTGATGTGGTGCTGAGAAGAATGTATATTCTGTTGATTTGGGGTGGAGAGTTCTTAGACGTCTGTCAGGTCCGCTTGGTGCAGAGCTGAGTTTAATTCCTGGATATCCTTGTTAACTTTGTCTCATTGATCTGTCTAATGTTGACAGTGGGGTGTTAAAGTCTCCCATTATTATTGTGTGGAAGTCTAAGTCTCTTTATAGGTCTCTAAGTACTTGCTTTATGAATCTGGGTGCTCCTGTATTGGGTGCATATATATTTAGGACAGTTAGCTCTTCTTGTTGAATTGATCCCTTTACCATTATGTAATGGCCTTCTTTGTCTCTTCTGATCTTTGTTGGTTTAAAGTCTGTTTTATCAGAGACTAGGATTGCAATCCCGTTTTTTTTTTGTTTTGTTTTGTTTTGTTTTCCATTTGCTTGGTAGATCTTCCTCCATCCCTTTATTTTGAGCCTATGTGTGTCTCTGCACATGAGATGGGTCTCCTGAACACAGCACACTGATGGGTCTTCACTCTTTATCCAATTTGCCAGTCTGTGTCTTTTAATTGGAGCATTTAGCCCATTTACATTTAAGGTTAATATTGTTATGTGTGAATTTGATCCTGTCATTATGATGTTAGCTGGTTATTTTGCTCATTAGTTGATGCAGTTTCTTCCTAGCATTGATGGTCTTTACAATTTGGCATGTTTTTGCAGTGGCTGGTACCAGTTATTCCTTTCCATGTTTAGTGCTTCCTTCAGGAGCTCTTGTAAGGCAGGCCTGGTGGTGACAAAATCTCTCAGCATTTGCTTGTCTGTAAAGGATTTTATTTTTCCTTCACTTATGCAGCTTACTTTAGTTGGATAAGAGATTCTGGGTTGAATATTCTTTTATTTAAGAACGTTGAATATTGGCTCCCACTCTCTTCTGGGAAATCTGCTGTTAGTCTGATGGGCTTCCCTTTGTGGGTAACATGACCTTTCTCTCTGGCTGCCCTTAATGTTTTTTTCCTTCATTTCAACTTTGGTGAATCTGACAATTATGTCTTGGAGTTGCTTTTCTCGAGGAGTATCTTTGTGGCGTTCTCTGTATTTCCTGAATTTGAATGTTGGCCTGCCTTGCTGGGTTGGGGAAGTTCTCCTGGATAATATCCTGAAGAATGTTTTCCAACTTGATGCCATTCTCCCCCTCACTTTCAGGTACGCCAGTCAGATGCAAATTTGGTCTTTTCCCATAGTCCCATATTTCTTGGAGGCTTTGTTCATTTCTCTTTCCTCTTTTTTTCTCTAAACTTCTTTTCTTGCTTCATTTCATTCATTTGATCTTCAATCACTGATTCCCTTTCTTCCACTTGATCGAATTGGCTACTGAAGCTTCTGCATGCATCATGTAGTTCTCGTGCCATGCTTTTCAGCTCCATCAGGTCATTTATAATCTCCTGGTGTGCTGCTTGCTAAGACCACTGGAAAAGCACGGTATTAGGGTGGGAGTGCCCCGATTTTCCAGGTACCATCTGTCATGGCTTCCCTTGGCTTGGAAAGGGAATCCCCCCACCCCTTGTGCTTCCCAGGCGAGGCGATGCCCCGCCCTGCTTCGGCTCACACTCCATGGACTGCACCCATTGTCTGACAAGCCCCAGTGAGATGAACTCGGTACCTCAGTTGGAAATGCAGAAATCACCTGTCTTCTGCATCGCTCATGCTGGGAGCTGTAGCCCCTGGTACCTATTTTATAGGATTGCTGTGAGGGTCAAGTGATTGAATAGATATAATGTGTTTAGAACCATGCCTGGCACAAAGCAAGTACTACCTAGGAGCTTGCTATTAAAAGAAAATAATTTTAACATAATTATGTATATTTATATAAAAATTTACATAATAAAATAATAGCAAGCTCCTACATAGTGCTTGCTTTGTGCCAGGTGTGGTTCTAAGCACTTTACATCTATTCACTCATTTGACCTTCATAGTAATCCTATAAAATAGGTACCAGGATTATCCCCATTTTACAGATAAGAAAACTAAGGAACAGAGAGGTTAAGTAATTAGGAGATGTTGCAGGTCACTCAGCCTCTAAATTGGATCTGAGATACAGATGCCATAGCTCTTTGAAAAGTTAAAAGCAACAGACATGGGCCAAGGGAGATAATGACAATCTGGATGGTGACAGTGGTGATAATGCTTGGTCAGTACAGACACGCATATGCAAGTAAGAACCAGAGCAAGAAGGGTAGACAAAAGCCAGTCCAGGTTCTCTGGGGGCATTATACTTTTGCAATTTGGGGTCCCACTTTAAGAAAAAGTTCAAAATTCCATACCAAAATGAATATTTATTTGGAGAGAGAAAAGAAATCACAAGTTAAAAATCTAAAATTGTGTCAAATGCAATAAACACCACGGCATAATAAATCAACATCCTGACAAACCTCTCAAATTCTCTTTCCCATCTTATTGGCTGCATATTCTTTAATCACCTCTTCACAGATCAACAATCGTATAGTATCATCTGCTAAAGAGAGCCTAGAAAACACATTTATTCTTTCCTCTAGTGCAGTAGATTAGAATGTGTTTGTAATATTAACAGCCTAACACTTTATTTTAGTTTTAAAATTTGTTTTAGAAATAGTGTGTGAATTTTAGGATGGATTTTGTGTTTGCAAAAACCCTGAATACACAGATCTTTTGTAATGAGCTGATGATTTCAGGGCATTTCCAGGTTTGCCATGTTGTGCCTGCTCTTCTGTACTCTTTGAATTAATAGCATTCATAAACCAGAGTCTAGGAAGGAACCCAAAGTGTGTAGCCCTCCAGCTTTCCAGCTCTGAAGGCACAGATCCCCAGGCTACAAGCCTCTGACCTCTAATGCCCAGGCCCCTCTGGCCTTCAATTCACAGCTCTGAAGGTTGCAGCTGTGTTTCTGGTAACAGAGTCTGCTGGTCTCCAGGAAGCGGCACCCAGCTCCCAAGAGCAGTTCAGGTTTCATCTCCCAGGTTGAAGACTGAAGTGCAGCAACATGATGGCCCTGTAATCCAGGCCAATGTTGGCAGCACTGGCCATGGCACTGGAGGGGTAGGAGGCCCAGGCAGGCCCTGGAGTTAAAGCTGTGACTTATTCCAGGAAGGAGGCCAGGGCTTTATGGGCAAAGACTGAGCCAAATATGCTAAAGACTTGCTAGACTGTGCACGAGCTGAAAGGCAACTAGGCATTTCATCGTTCAAGTCAGACATCCGAGACATTCCAGCAGTCAAGACAAATCTTCAGTTGAACAACTTTCATTACAGGCCATGGAAAGTGCAAAGTAGGGTTGGGAGAGAGCACAAGATTAGCAGTCAGGAGATCTGGGTTTCACTGCCTGTATTAGGCTGCAGCCAGCAAGCCATTTAATTCTCAGCCTGTAATTCCTCTCAGTAAATGGAAATGCTGAAATGGATCACCAGGTCAGCCCTTTTCAGGACCCTGGACTAGCCAGACAAGAGTGTGAATGGGAATCCCCACCCCTCATATCCTAACCACCCGAATAGGCAATTAGCTGAGAGGAAGCACGGTCCTTGCCACTTTTCCTAAGTTCATTGTACAGCACCCTGGGAATTCCATGAGAGGGCACCATAAACTATTCTTTAAGAGTAGAATATTTTCTATTGCCATCCTGCAGTTTTAGAAGTTGTACAAAGTCATGAAAACCCTGGAGCCTGAAATGTCAAAAAGAAAAGAGGAGGTATGGAAGAATTTACAAGCACCCTCTTCTAGTTTGAGGCTTGTGGAGTGTATTCTCAATGATGAAGGTGGAAATAAAATGTTTTCTAAATAGAGCTTTTAAATGTTTCCAAATGTTCTTCTCCTTCTCTCCTTTTTCTTTTTTCAAAATATTAATGTATCATATATAAATGCTTGTCTCTTCCTAAGTTGTGTTTATTTAAGCATCTTAAAATAACTTGTAGGCTTTTCTAGCTAGAATATTAGTAAATACGCTCTTAAGCTACTGCTTCTCCAATCAGTGGAAAAAATGTTTTAATGATGCATAGTGGTATGGCACAAAAAGTTAGAATATACACCCCGATGCAGTAAGGAAATTTCTAACATTTAGTCACTGGTGTACGAATCTGTTCAGGGAACACTTTGACTTTCAAGAACAGCATCATGAATGCTCTAGTGTCAACTGGTTTTAAAAATGAGCGTGCAGCACTTTTTTTCTGACCAATAATTTTTCTTGTTTTAAAAATCATTATTATCTCTGATAATAAAGAAACAGATGGCCATAATAAAGATTACAAAGTGTATGCCGTAAAACCATGAAAGTTCTGATAATCCCAGAGATGAACACTGCTTAGTTTATATTCATCTGGATATTTTTTCAAAGCATGCTATTACAGATCTTCACAGTATACATAAATTGAAATAAGAACATACATAATGCTATTTTCACATTGCCTTTTTGTTTTCTTTAACTTGAATCTTAGTAATGGACATCTATCTATGTCAATGCATGTGCAGTTGCTTCTCTGTTTTACACTACCCTAGTATCCTATTGTATGGCACTATCACGATTGTTTAGTCTGCTTTTGATATGCATTTGGGTTATTTCTAATGTTTCTAAATGGCAGCAGTAATGAGTAAAATACTTGTTTCATAATCTTTGTGCACATCTACAAGTGTTTCTGCAAGATAAATTACTAAAAGGGGAATTGCTGGGATAGGGACTATGCATCTCTTAATTTTGACACATACTGCCTGTCTTCTAAAAGAATCAAGCCAATTTATACCCCCACCACTATTACATAAATTAGCCTGCCTTTTCCTCTTACATTTTTGCAAACACTTATACCCACTAACTTTTAAAGCTTTACCAATCTGATTAACAAAGAAAGATAACTTATTTAAATTTCTTACATCTGGATTTATTGTTACAAAGATATAAAGATATTATGGAAGTGATCACTAATAATAAACTTACAAATAAGTAAGTAAATAAAGCAGTAATAAAAAATTTAGTTCAGTAGTTTTTAAAGCTTTCTCTAAGTTTCTTAAGCTTTAAGTTTAGACATCGAAATAATAGACCATCAAATAACAGTATGGATTACCAAGAGAGTGGTTTCATAATGGAAGCAGCAAGCTCCTTCTTTAGTTTTCTGGGCTTAGGAAGTTGGATGTGTGTGTTCTGGCTCCTGTAACCTTCCTGACTTTTTACCCTTTCCCTCAGTCTCCCCAGCTCCCCAAATGAAGTCCATGCATGAGTAGGCAGCTATAAAAATGATTTATGTATATAAATAGATTGCTGTTACTTTCTTCTAAAGATTAAGTTGTCTAGCTTCAGTTCATAGGGCTTTCAGAAAAGCATGGCTTCATTTTTAGTGATTTCAAGTTAGGAAAACTGTGGGGGTGGGGCAGGGAGGAAAGAAAGAAGGAAAAATTTGAAAACATTATTTTGGAGATTAGTGGCCAGAAAACAATTTATAATTCAGTCCAAATTATAGAAAATAATAAAAATTAAAAAACATTGGACAACACTATAATCTAATAACAGGTGTACTGTACTTTATTCTGAAATATAATTTTTATCTCTCCAATTTTGTCTCCCTATTTTATTAAAGACAACATCATAGTAGGACCAATTTATTTGTAAAATAAGTTTTAGTCTTATTATACTTGGCTTGATTATTTGCATAAAAGGCAGCAAGAATAATAATTTGCCATATGGTCTTTTCTTTCTAAAGAAAATTTAGCTTTGCTGGAATGTTTTCTATAAGGAATATAATATTATACATTTTTTTTAAAGTCTCAAGCCCAGCCGAGAATATATCTGTGCCTGCAGATATCTGTATAAATTGGGTGAATTCTTCTCCTTTTGAGAGTTCAAGAAAACTTGGGGTTCCTCGACATGTCAGAAGGTGACATTCTTTATTTACCACAGGTCAGGACCCTGTAAAGGTCAAGGTATAAGGCCAGTTTTCCCAAGCGGCTCTTATCAGCTGTATATTTTTACAAGGCAACCTGAAAATACATCATTCCAGCCAAAGCCTTGGTAAAACAACCAATGTCTCTAGTTATGTCCTGTTATAAAAGAAAACAAATTCTTATTGAGCTTATGTGAAGAACTGTGTGACCATAAATTAAGAATACTTACAAATAGCTTCCAAATTTTGGGAAAATTAGGTAGAGAGAAATGAATTATATTTTAAATTTTGCTCACTAGAGTATACTTTACGCAATTGTTAAGAGGTATAAACAGCTTAAAGAAAGGAAAGTTTCCTTGACTGTGAAAAACAAAACAAAAAGAATCAGCAAATGTTTTAAACAAAAAGTCATAAAAGATTACTTCAGTCTTCTATTAGTTCAGTCCATGCAATTAACTCCTGTTCTGCTTATTTAGCAAACCTCATGAATATATCAGTACTCCATGAGAATACTGGAAGTTTTTCTCTCTATTTTAATAGCACAATCTCTAAATTTATTAGAAACTTATATAATCTTAGAGTTGATTATAATCCACTCTATAAAAGGATCAAAGTAAAATAACAATTGTGGGTGACAAAAGGCTTAGACCAGCCATGATTAAAGACACAACTAATGAGGGTAGAAGGGATCATGGTGGACAGGAGGCAGGACTAGATTGCAGCTCTGGACAGAGCAGCTTGTGGAGGCTTGCATTATGAATTTTTAGCTCCAGATCAAGTGCAAGCACAAACCAGCAATCTGGAGAGGACCCACAGACCCTCTGAAGGAAGTGCATTGCTCATGCAGGATCCAGGAGACACCCCAAATACTGAGTGCCCCAGCTGCAGAAGTAGGAAAGGGAGACCCTCCTCTCCCGAATACATGCCCCCACTGGAGAAGGTGAAGGTCTGTTTGCAGGAGAAGTTTCTGACTTTACCTGGAGCTGAGTCAAGTTAGAGAGCTGAGTGAAATACAGGGGTAGAGGAAGCAGCAGAAAGGCCCTGGGAGCTCACTGGCTCCCTAAGCAGCCCATTCCTTCCAGGCACCACAGGGATCCATCAGGAGGGTGGCCAGAGGAGCAGGGGGTAAAACTCCACAGGGAGAAGGAATTCTCTAGCTGAACTTTGTAGCAATTTGAATGAGGCAAGAAGCCTCCTGAGCACAACTTGGGGGTTGAATCAGGCATGCACACTTCAGAGGCAGAGGAAGAACTAAAGCCCTTTTCTCTCACAGCTGGGAGGCAGAGAGCCTCAGGCAAGTTTTCAAGCCTATTGCCCACTGCCTGGAAACAGACTTGGGGCTATTGGGGGAGACATGGTGGGAGTAAGACCGGCCCTTCAGTTTGCATGGGAGCTGGGTGAGGCCTGTGACTGCTGGCTTTCCTCTACTTTCCTGACAACCTGCATGACTTAGAAGAGGCAGCCATAATCCTCCTAGGTACACAACTCCAGTGACCTGGAATCTTACCTCCATTCACCATAGCAGCCATGGCAAGACCCACCCAGGGAGAGTTTGAGCTCAGACATGCCTAGCCCCACCCCCACCTGATGATCCTTCCATATCCACACTTGTAGTGGAAGACAAAGGGCATACAATCTTGGGGGTTCTAGGGTCCTGCCCTCTGCCAGTCCCTCACCACACTACTATAGCTGATGCTTTCTGGCAAGTGCCACCTCCTGGCAGGAGGCCAACCAGCACAAAAATAGACCATTAAACCACCAAAGCTAAGGACCCTCATGGAGTCCATTGCACCCTCCACCACTTCCACCAGAACAGGCGCTGGTATCCATGACTGACACACCCACAGATCGTTCACATCACAGGACTCTGTGCAGTCAACCCCCAGTACCAGCCTGGAGCTGGGCAGACTTGCTGGGTTGGCTAGGCCCAGAAGAGAAACAACAATCATTGCAGTTTGGCTCACAGGAAGCCACATCCATAGAGAAAGGGGGAGAGTACTACATCAAGGGAACACCCTGTGGGACAAAGGAATCTGAACAAAAGCCCTCAGCCCTAGACCTTCCCTCTGACAGAGCCTACCCAAATGAGAAGAAACCAGAAAAGCCACCCTGATAATATGACAAAACAAGGCTCTTCAACATCCCCCAAAAAATCACACTAGTTCACCAGACTAGATCACCAGCAATGGATCCAAACAAGAAGAAATCCCTGACTTATCTGAAAGAGAATTCAGGAGGTTAGTTATTAAGCTCATCAGGGAGGGACCAGAGAAAGGCAAAGCCCAATGCAAGGAAATCCAAAAATTGATATAAAAAGTGAAGGGAAAAATATTCATGGAAACAGATAGCTTAAAGAAAAAACAAAAAATTGAGGAAACTTTGGACACACTTTTAGAAATGTGAAATGCTCTGGAAAGTCTCAGCAATAGAATTGAACAAGTAGAAGAAAGAAATTTAGAGCTCAAAGACAAGGTCTTGAAATTAACCCAATCCAACAAAGACAAAGAAAAAAGAATAAGAAAATATGAACAAAGACTCCAAGAAGTCTGGGATTATGTTAAATGACAAAACCTAAGAATAATTGGTGTACCTGAAGAAGAAGAGAATTCTAAAAGCCTGGAAAACATACTTGGGGGAATAATCCAGGAAAACTTCTCTGGCCATGAAAGACACCTAGACATCCAAATACAAGAAGCACAAAGAACACCTGAGAAATTCATCGCAAAAATATCTTCACCTAGGCAGATTGTCATCAGGTTGTCCAAAGTCAAGACAAAGGAAAGAATCTTAAGAGCTGTGAGACAGAAGCACCAGGTAACCTACAAAGGAAAACCTGTCAGATTAACAGCAGATTTCTCAGCAGAAACCCTACAAGTTAAAAGGGATTGGGGACCTATCTTCAGCCTCCTCAAACAAAACAATTATCAGCCAACAATTTTGTATCCAGTGAAACTAAGCATCATAGATGAAGGAAAGATACAGTCATTTTCAGACAAAGAAATGCTGAGAGAATTCGTCATTACCAAGGCACCACTACAAGAACTGCTAAAAGAAGCTCTAAATCTTGAAACAAATCATGGAAACACATCAAAACAGGACCTCTTTAAAGCATAAATCACACAGGATCTATAAAACAAAAATACAAATTAAAAAGCAAACACAAAACAACAACAACAACAGAAAAAAACACAAAGTACACACGCAACAAAGAGCACGATGAACGCAATGGCACCTCACATTTCAATATTAACATTGAATGTAAATGGCCTAAATGCTCCACTTAAAAGATACAGAACTGTAGAATGAGTAAGAAGTCACGAACTAACTATCTGCTGCCTTCAGGAGGCTCACGTAACACATAAGGACTCACATAAACTTAAAGTAAAGGGGTGGAAAAAGGCATTTCATGCAAATGGACAGCAAAAGCAAGCAGGGGTAGCTATTCTTATATCAGACAAAACAATCTTTAAAGCAACAGTGGTTAAAAGAGACAAAGAGGGACAGCATATAATAGTAAAAGGCCTTGTTCAACAGGAAAATATCACAATCCTAAATATATATGCACACAATGCTAGAGGTCTCAAATTTATAAAACAATTACTACTAGTCCTAGGAATGAGATAGACAGCAACACAATAATAGTGGGGAACTTCAATACTCCATGCTGACAGCACTAGACAGGTCATAAAGACAGAAAGTCAACAAAGAAACAATGGATTTCAACTATACCTTGGAACAAATGGACTTAGCAGATATATGCAGAACATTTCATCCAACAACTGCAGAATACACATTCTATTCAACAGCTCATGGAACGCTCCAAGATAGACCATATGATAGGCCGTAAAATAAGCCTCAATAAATTTAAGAAAATTGAAATTATACCAAGCACTCTCTCAGACCACAGTGGAATAAAACTGGAAATCAACTCCAAAAGGAACCTTCAAAACCAGGCAAATACATAGAAATCAAATAACCTGCTCCTGAATGAGCATTGGGTCAAAAACAAAATCAAAATGGAAATTAAAAAACTTTTTGAACTGAATGACAATAATGACACAACCCATCAAAACCTCTGGGATACATCAAAGGTGGTGCTAAGAGGAAAGTTCATAGCCCTAAATGCCTACATCAAAAAGTCTGAAAGAGCACAGACAATATAAGGTCACATGTCAAGGAACTAGAGAAACAAGAATAAACCAAACCCAAACCCAGCAGAAGAAAGGAAATAACCAAGATCAGAGCATAACGAAATGAAATTGAAACAAAAAAATACAAAAGGTAAATGAAACAAAAACCTAGTTCCTTGAAAAGATAAATAAAATTGATAGACCATTGGCAAGATTAACCAGGAAAAAAAGAGAGCAAATCGAAATACCCTCATTAAGAAATGAAACAGGGGATATTAGAACTGACACCACTGAAATACAAAAGATCATTCAAGGCTACTATGAACACTTTCACACACAAACTGGAAAACCTAGAAGAGATAGATAAATTCCTGGAAAAATACAACCCTCCCAGCTTAAATCAGGAAGAATTAGATACCCTGAACAGACCAATAACAAGCAGTGAGATTGAAATTGTAATTAAAAAATTACCAACAAAAAAAGTCCAGGACCAGATGGATTCACAGCAGAATTCAACCAGACATTCAAAGAATTGGTACTAATCCTCTTGACACTATTCTACAAGATAGAGAAAGAAGAAACCCTCCATAATTCATTCTATGAAGCCAGCATCACCCTAATATCAAAACCAGGAAAGGACATAACCAAAAAGGAAAACTACAAACTGATATCCTTGATGAACATAGATGCTAAAATCCTTAACAAAATACTAGCTAACTGAATTCAACAACATATCAAAAGGATAAGCCACCTCAATCGAGTGGGTTTCATACCAGGGATGCAGGGATGATTTAACATACACGAGTCAATAAATGTGATACACCACATAAACAGGAATAAAAACAAAAATCACATGATCATCTTAATAGATGCAGAAAAAGCATTAGACAAAATCCAGCACCGCTTTATGATTAAAACTCTCAGTAAAATCGGCATACAAGGGACATACCTTAATGTAATCAAAGCCATCTATGACAAACCCACAGCCAACATAATACCGAATGGGGAAAAGTTGAAAGCATTCCCTCTGAGAACTGGAACAAGACAAGGATGCCCATTCTCACCACTCTTCTTCAACATGGTACTGAAGGCCTAGCCAGAGTGATCAGACCAGAGAAAGAAATAAGGGCATCCAAATTGGTAAAGAGGAAGTCAAACTGTCACTGTTTGCTGATGATATGATTGTTTACCTTGAAACCCTAAAGACTCCTCTAGAAAGCTCCTAGAACTGATAAAAGAATTCAGCAAAGTTTCCGGATACAAGATTAATGTACACAAATCAGTAGCTCTTCTATATACCAACAGTGACCAGGTAGAGAATCAAATCAGAAACTCAACCCCTTTTACAATAGCTGGAAAAAAAAATAAAATAAAATACTTGGGAATATACCTAACAAAGGAGTTGAAAGACCTCTACAAAGACAACTACAAAACACTGCTGAAAGGAATCATAGATGACACAAACAAATGGAAACACATCCCATACTCATGGATGGGTAGAATCAACATTGTGAAAAGGACCATACTGCCAAAAGCAATCTACAAATTCCATGCAATCCCCATCAAACTATCACCATCATTCTTCACAGAATTAGAAAAAATAATTCTAAAATTCATATGGAACCAAAAAAGAACTCACATAGCCAAAGCAAAAGTATGCAAAAAGAACAAATCTGGAGGTATCACACTACCTGATTTCAAACTATACTATAAGGCCGTAGTCACCAAAACAGCATGGTATTAGTATAAAAATAGGCACATAGACCAATGGAATAGAATAGAGAACCCAGGAATAAACCCAAATACTTATAGCCCACTAATCTTCGACAAGGCAAACAAAAACATAAAATGGGCAAAGGACACCCTTTTCAACAAATGGTGCTGTGATAATTGGCTAGCCACCTGTAGGAGAATTAAACTGGAGCTGCATTTCTCACCTTATACAAAAATCAACTGAAGATGGATTAAGGACTTAAACCTAAGACCTGAAACTATAAAAATTCTAGAAGATAATATTGGAAAAAGCCTTCTAGACATTGGCTTAGGCAAGGATTTCATGACCAAGAACCCAAAAACAAATGCAATAAAAACAAAGATAAATAGCTGGGACCTAATTAAACTAAGGAGCTTTTGCACAGTAAAAGGAACAGTTAGCAGAGTAAAAAGACAACCCACAGAGTGAGAGAAAATCTCCACAATCTAAACATCTGACAAAGGACTAATATCCAGAATCTACAACAAACTCAAACAAATCAGTAACAAAAAAACAAATTATCCCACCAAAAAGTGGGCTAAGGACATGAATAGACAATTCTCAAAAGAAGATATACAAATGGCCAACAATCATATAAAAAATGTTCAACATCGCTAATGATCAGGGAAAGGCAAATCAAAACCAATGCGATACTACCCTACTCCTGCAAGAATGGCCATAATCAAAAAACAGTAGATGTTGGCATGGATGCAGTGAACAAGGAACACTTCTACACTGCTGGTGGAAATGTAAACTAGTACAACCACTATGGAAAACGGTGTGGAGATTACTTAAAGAACTAAAAGTAGAACTACCATTTGATCCAGCAATCCCACTACTGGGTATCTACCCAGAGGAAAAGAAGTCATTATTCAAAAAAGATACTTGCACATGCATGTTTATAGCAGCACAATTCACAATTGCAAAATCGTGGAATTAACACAAATGCCCATTAACCAACAAGTAGATAAAGAAACTGTGGTGTGTGTGTGTGTGTGTGTGTGTGTGTGTGTATGGTATATGATAGAATACTACACAGCCATAAAAGGAATGAATTAACCATGTTTGCAGTGACTTGGTTGAGATTGGAGACTATTATTCTAAGTGATGTAACTCGGGAATGGAAAACCAAACATTGTATGTTCTCACTGATATGTAGGAGCTAAGCTATGAGGACGCAAAGGTATAAGAATGATATAATGGAATTTGGGGACTTGGGGGAAAGAGTGGGAGGTGGGTGAGAGATAAAAGACTACAAATATGGTGCAGTGTATACTGCTAGGGTGAGGTGTGCACCAAAATCTCACAAATCACCACTAAAGAACTACACATGTAACCAAATATCACCTGTACCCCAATACCCCCATAACTTATGGAAAAATAAAAATAATAAAAAACAATACATGATTAACAAGGAAATTTGGTTACTTCTATGGCATAAAACAATTTACATAACAAGCATAATTACTACTGATAAGATATACTAAGACATATTAGAATCACAAGATCTCATAAAATTTTGGAACACTTACTAATAATACAGTGACATAAACCTAATCTAAAGAAGGTTAACACCATTTCATACTTGACAATGCTTCCTGTATGATTTTAGTATACCAAATGAGCCAAATACATCCCTTTTGGACTTCAGGGACCTTATGTCAAAAAAGTAATGAGGTCAAAAAGGCAAAATTTAGAATTTGATTTTGGAAAGGTTATCAAATATCAAAAGTTTAAAACACCTAATTATCACAAAATAGGGTCACAGATCATTGTAAAATAAGTCATTCATTTAAGCAAAGTGATAACTCAAAGATTTCAAAAAAGGCAAAAGTCTTTATTCTTTGAAAGAGACTTACTTTCCAAACAATAAGCCCTAATAAAGATAGAATGAGGCTAATTAAATCTCTCAAACCTTATAAATAAATCTATTACATTTTAATCATCTTGACCACAAGATGCAATTTCTATAAACCTTTTTATAACCTTTTGTAATTGTTTTTATTAAAGAGTAAGTTAATGCTCCAAGAAAACCTTGTTAATCTGACATAGGGGCCCAGATGCTGGTCTTTCATCAGTGCGCCTTTGATATTAATGTTTACTTTATAGAGAAACTCTGAACTAATTTTATTTCTCAAAATCGACCCTTACAATCTCATGCTCCCACCTCTTCTGCAATAGTCCTTGGACCTACAGGGGTTAGTTTTAATTTCTGGCCCTGTGTCTCATGAATTTGGTTTATTTTGATTGTCATCTTCTCTTGGATCTGAGGATGAGACTTTAACTGCTGTCAGTGTTTAAGATTTAGCAGGACTTGGTGTCCCTTTTAGACCCAGGAGTCAAAGCCCTATAACTTAACAACACAAAGACTTTAAAAGCAATACAGAAAATTACATGGATGTAATAAACTTAACTTTTTAATTTCAGTTTTTCTAAGCAAATAAAAAAACTTAATAACAATGATGTAGAAATTATTTCAATAAAATATAAAATCTGTTTGTTAAGCCAGTTACCAAAAGGCAAAAAAACAAACAAAAGACCTTCTGCAATGTGATTGCTTTTCCCTACGGGAAGTCCATTTAGATAGGCTACAAGTTAAAATTTATGAAAATGGCTTGAATTACTTAGACACAGGAAGAGTGTGTCCTGTGTCCTAAGTGAAAGTTTTCTATTTTATATAAGAATTTAAAGCCACAAGCACAGGACGTTATATTCGAAGAAAACATTTCCTTTAGACCTTTAAGATAAAACATTTTTAGCATCAGTCCACAACATCAGTTAGAATCTGAAGGAAAAAAGTTACAGGAGCTGACAAAAATGTTGAAGAAGAGAGTTATTATATCAGGCCTTCTTGATGGGGAGAGAAAGCTGAAAACAGTGAGACACAATAAAAATTAAACTTTTGGGTTAAAAATTAAAATCTCTTGTAATTTTATGAAGGGTAAATCAATACCTTAAGAAAATTTTGTTGTTCTAACCCATTCTTTAGTGTATTTTTAATATGAAAGCCCAGTCTCTAGAAAGACTATTGCAAGTAATTTCATTATAACCAGCTTGATTACATAAAGTGTTTTTTCCATAAATTGTCTGTTTACAAACCTTATTATGACTTATACAAACCATTTATGACACCCTTGGACTTCCTGTTTTATCCTAAACATCCCTCTTTCTTAAATAACCATTATTTTGTTTTAAGACAAAAATTTTACCACACGATTCCTTCTCATGTAAAATTATTTTGCTTTTAACCTTTCTTGCCCAAAGTATCACTTTGTACTTATCTTTCTTTTTTACTGGTTCATTTTACTTTGTTTTATAAATAACCTTTAAATAACTTTTGAATTAGACAAATTATTTCCTTTTAATAAGAACATATTGTTTTTTAGAAAAATATTTTCCTGTAATTGTTTTAAAAAGCTAGGTGACCCAAACATTTAATGAATATCTATGATTTAATTTAACTGTAGATGCTAAATTATTATATATACATTTATTTTACAACCATTTATTGTTATATTAACCTAATTACATTTTTTAAAAATTAATTTACCTAGATTACTTATGAAAACTGTGGTTGTCATCATTTAAAGTTATTTTCTTGTTAACCATTTTTTATAGTCTATGAATTTCAGTTGCTAACCTAAGTAAGAAACTTAAGGTTAAGTAAATGTGGCTTTTTTTTTTCCAGTAAGACAGGATTTAGCTATTTTTTATTAGATTGATAATATTGCATACCTATTTATCAAAAATTACATGATAATCTTCTTTTGGGCTTCATTTAGAGCTTTATAACCCTCATGTCAAATCTTGACATCTGATAATATTTAGCACAGATAAATATAAAACTGCTTGGCCAATAAATCAAAAAAATCATATATGTTGACAATTCTGAATCCATTCTAATTTTATTTTACCAATTAATTAAGAGCCAGCTTATTGATTAAAAATTTACTTAAGTAACTTGAACTTGAAAAGTATTTGGGCTTATTTACTTAATTTAGGAATATTCCTTTATTTTTAAGCCAGTTTGGTACCTTGTGGCCACAACACATAACAAAACACATATACGTACATTTAAACACACCTAAGCACACATGCAGACTTACTCATACAAATAAAGATTCTATAGCTTTTACTTTGGAACTGTAGCCATGAGATATCAATACAAATTTACAAGTTTACAAAAAAAATGCTTGGATGCAAACAGTGGTTTTTATCTCAACACCAGTAGAAAAGTCTTCTAAACTAGAAAAGTTATATTTTCTTAAACAAAAACCACATTCTCTGTTTTTTTTCACAAACTTTACCAAAACACATCTTACTCTCCCACTATTCTAACTCTTAGTAACTTTAATTCCTAGTGAAAAACGTAGGATCACTTAACTGATCACAACACGAGGGGGTGTAGCAGAAGTGGGGATGGTTAATGGGCACAAAAAAATAGAAAGAATGAGTAAGATCTAGTATTTGATAGCACAACAGGGTGACTATAGTCAAAATAAATTAACTGTTCATTTAAAAATAACTGAAAGAGTATAATTGGTTTATAACAAAGAATAAACGCTTGAGGAGATGGATACCCCATTTTCCATGATATGATTATTACACAATGCATGCCTGTACCAAAATATCACATGAATATATGTGTATACCTACTATGTACCCAAAAAAATTAAAATGAAAAAGGAACATGACTTTAAGATTTTAAATTATTGGGGAGAATTTTGAAACTAAATATACCAAATTAATCTTACCAAAAAATACTGAAGTCATGTGAACTGAAAAGCCTCTGAGTTAGCTTCTATCAGTCTGATAAATGCTTACTTTTTAAAAGCCACTTAATGAGAGCTCTTTCTTCTAATTGGTAGTGAAATATTTCAACATAACTTTATAAACATATAGACATAACAAGTTCAGACAGAGGTGAATTTTACAGATTTAAAATTTTTCATTTACCTGTTTTCAAAAAATTTCTCTTCCCTACTTTAGACTATTAATCTCTTGATTATCTGTTCCATATCCTAAACAATAGTTAACTAGGCAACTCTAAATTTTCATCTCCAAAGACATGACTTAAGTGAAGCAAGGTAGAAAATTCAAAGTCACAGACATAAGTCTAAACAAATGCAAGGTCTGTTATGTAAACTTCAAGCTATTGTCTTCCCCCTAAATTTCCTAGTGGTTTAGGTGCAGAGACAGAGACGCCCTTATAAAATGGAGATTTCCTTTGAAGATATACATTTCCCTTACAAAGAGTTTTATTAAAGTGACTTAGTTTGATAGGTTGTGGTTTCAATTTAGCTTGATTAGATTACTGGCTTTAGGGTGGAGCCCTTTAGGAAACAGGATCAAGAAAGCATGTACAATTTTCTAATCTAAGCATGCAAAAAACTAGTAGCCTCCTGTAGTAATGACCATTTTCTGTAAACTGTCCTCAGCTTCCCCTAACATTGTAGCTCTTATCTATTACACATGCCAAGGTCAAATCCTCTCACAGTACTAGGTAATCTCAGGTGCCCCCAAAAGCCAAAGAGGTCAGGTAACACCATGCAAAAAAGCAGAGCTTTAGATCTGAGAAGAGTATGTCCATGACTCTAGAAACTCCCCAAAGAAAGCAGAACATCCAAAAAAGAGATGAATGGTGCCTTTATTCTCAATTCTTTAAGAGGCTTGAGTCTTTAGAAGCCCTCTCTAGATTTTTTTCACTTGGTATTGAAGATGGCAAAAGGGAAGGAGGAATAGGGTGGGAAAAAATAATGGAAAAATTAAAAATAATAATGAAAAAAAATGAAAGAACAATTTTTTTCAAGAAAGGAAGGCCAGGCATGGTGGCTTATGTCTGTCATCCCAGCACTGTGGGAGGCTGAGGTGGGTGGATCACTTGAGGTCAGGAGATTGAGACCAGCCTGACCAACATGGTGAAATCCCATCTCTACTACAAATACAAAAATTAGCTGGGTGTGGTGGCGTTCACCTGCAGTCCAAGCTACTTGAGAGGCTGAGGCAGGAGAATTGTTTGAACACAGGAAGCAGAGGCTGCAGTGATCCAAGATTGTACCACCGCACTCCAGCCTGGGTGATGTAGCGAAATTCCATCCAAAACAAAAGAGAAGGAAAAGTAGAAAGAAAAGAAGAAAGAAAGAAAGAGAGAGAGAGAGAGAGAAGGGAGGGAGGGAAGGGAAAGGAAAGGAAGGGAGGAAAGAAAGGAAGGAAGAAAGAGAACAGAGAAACCAACTGTATGGGTTCGTTTTTTATTTTGTTTTGTTTTGTTTTTTGTTTTTTTGTTTTTGCAGCTGCAAGGAATTTTACCCAGAGGTCTTGTTCCCCATAATTTGGAATTCTCATTAAGATTTGACCAAGTCAGGTAGAGTTGATCAAATCTGATGGAAGAAAGATGGAATAAACAACCAAAAAAACCCAAAAATACAATTATTGAGTGATTTAATGGTAAGGAGAAATTAAGAACAGCTGGTTGTCAACCTTAACTTCTAGTCATTGCAGAGAATTTCCAAGATAAAAACCCCAATTCAGCTATTTACCTAAGATTGGTGCCCAGGCTCGAGACTGTTCTCTACCGTAATCTTAGAAACAGGAAAAAACTCAAACTTGCCTTCCCTATTGGAAGTGAGCTGAAACACCAGAAAGGAACTGCTTGCCCTTTATCATCGTAGAAGCAGGAAAACTCACCTTTCTTGTTGGAAGTGAGTAAACCTCCAGAAAAGGAGTCGTAGAGCAAAGTAAACCTTAGATCTCAACCAAACTTGGGGAGATCAGGGATTCTCTGGAGGGGGCACCTCCCAGACATCAGCAAATTGTCCTGTTGGTTTGAGCAATAAAGATACCCCAAGCTGTTAACAAGCACCACTGGGAGATTTGTTAAAGGTCAGGGCCACCTCCACTCAGAGTCCCTTCATGGTTGACAATTTGTAAACCAAAAAGTATATGAAACAGGTATCAATCAATTTAGAAGTTTATTTTGCCAAGGTTAAGGACACGGCCAGGAGAAAGAAAACAACACAGAATCACAGAAACAGTCTGTGGTCTGTGCCTTTCTCCAAAAGTGATTTTGAGGGTTTCAGTATTTAAAGGGGAAAAGTGGGGTGGAGGAGTAAGAGGGAGGGTATGGGCATCCACATGTTGCAAGGGAAAAGGAGCAGGTAGCGGAATAAACAATTATGCATTTGTCTCATTCTTAGTAAGTCGGCACTTTACACCAGATAAGGCGAACATACCTGTGGAGATAGTTAACCTTTTATCTGCTTAGGAACAAAAGGAAGGGCAGCTTCTTGTATGACTCAGCTTTCATCTTAATTTTTTCCTTTCGGCATAGTGAATCGGGGTCCTGAGTTTTTATTTTCCTTTCACACTGTGTTATAGGAGTTTTGCATTTTACATTTGGCCAGATATTGCAAAATCATTTTTGAAAGAAGTTGTACCAACTCACACTCTCACTGGTGTATACAGGGCTTTTCCTCACTCTATCAAAGGAAGCTCTTTAAAAATTAGCAATCCTACAATTACCATGCATGATACAACTGTACTGAGGAAATGGATTTTAAATAAAAGATGCAAATTACATAAATTGGAAGCTGTTTGAACCCCTCAAAAGGGAGTCAAGTCAGGCCCATTGATATGAGTTTCCCTTTATGGTGATATACGATTTGTCTGCATTTACACAAAGACCTTTGTGAACCACCCCAACTTTGGCAATTTTACCCAAAATCACCATCTCCGATGGAGGTGATGGTCCCAATAACACTTAAGTGCGCATACCGAAACCACTTTGTAGCACATTTCCATTCTAAAGCTTGAGCTTAACCCTAAGTTATTAACAGAATCATCTTCTGTTGCCCCTGAATTATCCACTGTTCTAACTAAGCCACTGATTGCCCAAAGAGAAAATATCATATTCGATGAGTTCATGTCCTTTGTAGGGACATGAATGACGCTGGAAACCATCATTCTCAGCAAACTATCGCAAGGACAAAAAACCAAACACCTCATGTTCTCACTCATAGGTGGGAATTGAACAATGAGGACACATGGACACAGGAAGGGGAACATCACACACTGGGGCCTCTTGTGGGGTAGGGGGAGGGGGGGAGGGGGAGGGATAGCATTAGCAGATATACCTAATGCTAAATGACAAGTTAATGCGTGCAGCACACCAACATGGCACATGTATACATATGTAACCTGCATGTTGTACACATGTACCCTAAAATTTAAAGTATAATTAAGAAAAAAATATATTCACTGCCACTAATCATAATGCTATCTTTGGATTATATAACTTCTCCAGCAAAGTGCTCACAACACTTTAATATATCTTATCTCGTTTAATTGCACAGCAGCTCCCTGAGGTGGGAAAGGTGTTGTTGAGACTCTGTAGAGATATAAGGAGAGGTCTTGATATCCTCTATAGCAGCCATCAAAGCAAGGTCCTGTGGCAATGTCCCAGAATAAATCAAGATGGAGCCAAAGAAACTAAGTGATGAAACTCTTAAAAAATATATATTAAATGATATTTCTTTTTTAGTCTCTTTTGGATTTCCTCAGAATCTGTAGATGACCTTTAAAAATGCAGCATCAGGGCAAAAGTGGGCTACTGAGATGCTAGACCTCTTTCCAGTGGGTGTTAGTGAGGCTGGCAGACGGTTCCAGGCTCCCGTTTGGCTCATCATAAATCTAGACAGAGCTGAGGGAACAGGTGCCCACAGTCTTTTAACCTATGAATAAAGGAATCACAAAGTTGGGTGAGGATGGCTAGGGAGGGAGAGCAGGTAGCAGTGGGAAAGACAAATTTGGCAGTTTTAACCCTGTCACCAGCTGGGCAGGTACATGATTCCAGTGTTTTAAAGCAGGCTCTTTGGAGCATTTGTGGTGGTAAATTTTCATTAGGATTCTTTAGAGTTCACAGGCTCAATTCAGGTAGTGCAGTGGTTGTTTGGGTGAGAAACCCCACAGGTCTGACAGGGACTGTCTACTGTTTACAGGACAGTAATACATGCAGTGAGAGGCTTGGTTTTAATTCCAGATAATAACAGAAACTTTCCTGTTGGCTATTCTGAGCTCTCCTGTCAGAAAACTGCCTTTGAAAGGACCCTGTCAACCCACCTGGATGTCCCAGAGCTGTGCCAGCCAGGGAATCCTCAGAGCCCCACTCTGCCCTGAGGCAGCCTTTCCTTAGTGGAACCAACCCCTGACATAAGAGCCCCACTGAGTGGGTTCTGAAGTTTTTGCACCATCCAAGGCCTGTCCAGCCTGAAAGAGCGTGACACTTTCAATACAATCCAAACTCCTTAAGCTTCCCTGGGTGTCCAGGAGAGGGGCAGGAAAAAGGAAGAGGGAGAGAGTCCTTTCTGTGTCTTGAGCTATGCTAGGAGTATATATAATATTCATAACTTTAAACATGGTAGACACTGGTTTAGCCATTTTGCAAAGGGGGAACTTGAGGATCAGAGAGGTTAAATAACTTGCTCAGAGTCACAGAGCTCCACAGTGTCTACACAGACATGTGTTATTTTTTTCCTGCCCAGCATCCCTTTATCCTTAAGTAACAGCATCATCTTTCCTGAGGTTGAATGAGATCGATTCCTTCCCTCTCCCACCCCGACCTCCTCGCAAGAGTATACATGTGACTTAGGATTGACCAATCAGCAGCTTCACCAAGACCTGTGTTATAACTCTTGGCAGAGACCCTCTTCTTCCTCCATTCATCATGGAGTCTGGAGCTGCTGAGGAAGCACTGTCCTCAGAGTGAGGCCAATAGAGAAATCACCGGAGCAGAAAGTGAGAAGGAAATAGATTTCCAATGATGCCTTTTGAGTACCTGGATGTAGCTGTTCCTGAAGGCAAAACACATGCCTGGATTTGTCAGTTCTATTAGTTTAGACAATGAGTCCTTACTTTTACTACTTTGGTTAATGCACTAAAAAGCTGGAAGTTGAACCTAGCTTTGTCTGACTCCAAAGCCAGTGTTCTTTTGACTCTACGGAACAGCTTCCCCACAAACTTAGCATTCACTGAGCCTGTACTTTCCTAAGGCCGGGCCTCACAAGTCCAAGTTTCAGGCTTCAGGGTGGAGAACAAATCACAATGCACCCATGAAGTTGAGGACACTTGTAGGATTGGTCCATTGCAAAAGTCTCCCCTCCCCAACAGACACACACTCTCACATACACATATTGCTCTGAGGTTGGTGGGAAAGAAGCTTCCTTTGGTATCTGGGCCCATTCATACTCTGGAGTCTTGGACTGTGTTGTAATGTATCGAAGCTGTGGTGGGTGATAAGGTCCCTTGGCTGAGATCTGTCCAGTTGTACATGTATGCTGGGATACTAAGCACTCCCAGGTGGATGGCAGGGCACCAGCAGTTTTCACAGCGTTCCTGGGAAAACACTGCTGGGTAATTGTTTAGTCAGCTTGGGCTGCCATAACAAAATAGTAGAAATTGCATGGCTTGAAGAACAAAAGTTTATTTTCTCACAGTTCTGGAGACTGGAAGTCCAAGATCAAGGTGCCAGAAGGGTGGGTTTCATTCTGAGGCCTCTTCTCTTTGCAGGTGGCCACCATCTCACTGTGTGCTCATATGATCTCTTCTTGTACACTCAGAGAGTAAACAAGCTCTCTGGTGTCTCTTAAGGACACTAATCCTATTAGATCAGAGCCCCATCCTACAGCCTCACTTAACCTTAATTACTTCTATAAAGGCCCTATCTCCAAATACAGTCACATCTGGGGTCAGGGCTTCAACATATGAGTTTTGGGGAAGTGGGAGGGACACAAACATTCGGTCTACAACAGAGATGCTCTGGAAACTTTTAGTCACAGGAAATGTGGAGAAAATTCAGAAAGAATATCCAGGGGAGTCTACAGGCAGTTGAGGCTGCTTCATAGAACTTAGTTTTAGGTAGTTTGCAATGACAAAGATAGATATTTTCTGGACCTGTGCTTCTTTGCTGTCTCATGACAGGACAAATGTTGGGTTTCCTCTTTTGTTTTGCTGGCAATGTATGTTGGGGCCTCCTGGTTTCAAGATAAATTCATGTGTTAAGGTTTGTGGTATCCCAACTGGGAAAGCTAAATTAGTTAATTGAAAAATGAAAAATAGGAAAATTAAACCAGCAATTTCTCCAAACATATTGGGCCAATTTAAAACCCAGGTTAACATTGATTTATTGTTTTAATAAGATTCCTGTATAAGGAAAAATGACTGGTCTGCAACATAAACAAATTTGGGAATGTGTTTATTTGGCTGCAATATCCAGGAGCAACAGGGCAAATGACTCCTTAAGTTTTTGCATTTTTTCTTATCTTTAAAACCCCTGGGCCTTCAATTCTTAGTTAGTCAAGACCAATGTCCACAAAATAATGCAAATATTCTGAGCTCCCCCTTCACCAAAAATGACCCATCAAGCCATCTCAGAGCTCAGATGAGGGTAAGGGGCAGACACTGCCCTGAAGCTCTCCAGCCAGGACAGTGCCACAGCTGGAAGAGAAACCCTGCTCAGAAGAGGCCAAGTGAGAGGACAGCTGGACCTGCCCTCAAGCCCAGCCTCAGCCTGGCTCACCCTGTCAGTAGAAGGTGTCCGCATAGGGGGCTGAGGCTCCAGGAAACAGTGGCACTGCTTCCTCCTTCATGGGTCTAGTCCATTTCAAGTTCAGAGAGCTTGGTCAGCTCCCCTTGGCCTCTCAGGCTGATCCTCATGCAGGGACTTGGGACTTCTCATTGAACATCCTGGAAGAGGTGGCCATGGGAAGCTACGTGCACTTCCATCTGATGACAAGGCCCAAGGAAAAGCCTTCAAAACTCATAGCCAAGTTCCAGACATTGCAAGGCTAACCCACAGCCTCAAAAATCACGAGGTCAACCTAGACTTCGACAACACAGAAGCCAGAGACATAAAGGGCATCTCCAGGGCCTCACAAAGATGGCAAAGACAATGCCCAGGTCCCTAGGATCTCAGGAATTGACCTCTGGGAAGTAACAGACTCTATCTAGAAGGCAGTGAGCGTAAATAGTGGACTTAACTGCTCCTAATGTTATATTTCTTGAGCTGCGTGATAGATACATAGGTATTGGTTTGGTTTTCCTTATCCCTTTTTGAATGTCTTAGAAACTGCATAATACATTTAAAAAATAAAGTAACATTTAAAAAGAGAAGGTATTGAAGAAGGACAGTAGGAATATCTTTTGAAACTCAATATGCTTAATGAAGTTGAGGGAGAACTGAAGAGTTACATGTTCATGAGTTCGGAGGAGAGACTTCCCATTCTGGGGCTACAATGTTTCAAGTCTTTGCCGAGTGTGAAAGAAATCAAATTTATCAGCTATTGAGTTAATTCCTAAAATAATAGCAACAGACCATTCTTCTTGTTTGGACCCAATGGAATAGAAAATCCACAAGTTTTGTCTTTCTGCATGAAGAGTGCACTTAACCCTTTCAATGCTCATTTTCATGTAGCTTTCATACACAGACCAGAGAAGAGATAAACAGCCTTTTGCCTTTCACCATGGAGGATGAAATCCAGATATGTCACAAGAGGAGGCTGAGCACACCTTGGGAAGGAACAGGAGGGCTAAGGTTAGAAATGAAGGCATTTAAGATGGCCGAATAGGAACAGCTCCGGTCTCCAGCTCCCAGCCCCAGTGACACAGAAGACGGGTGATTTCTGCATTTCTGCTTGAGGTACCGGTTTCATCTCACTAGGGAGTGCCAAACAGTGGGTGCAGGACAGTCGGTGAAGCGCACTGTGCATGAGCCGAAGCAGGGCGAGGCATTGCCTCACTCGGGAAGCGCAAGGGGTCAGGGAATTCCCTTCCCTAGTCAAAGAAAGAGGAAACAGACGGCACCTGGAATATCGGGTCAGTCCCATCCTAATACTGCACTTTTCCAACGGGCCTGGAAAATGGCACACTAGGAGATTGTGTCCCGCACCTGGCTCAGAGGGTCCTATGCCCACGGAGTCTCGCTGATTGCTAGCACAGCAGTCTGAGATCAAGCTGCAAGGTGGCAGCGAGGCTGGGGGAGGGGCGCCCGCCATTGCCCAGGCTTGCTTAGGTAAACAAAGCAGCCAGGAAGCTCGAACTGGGTGGAGCCCACCACAGCTCAAAGAGGCCTGCCTGCCTCTGTAGGCTCCACCTCTAGGGGCAGGGCACAGACAAACAAAACTCAGCAGGAACCTCCACAGACTTAAATGTCCCTGTCTGACTGACAGCTTTGAAGAGAGTAGTGGTTCTCCCAGCACGCAGCAGCTGGAGATCTGAGAACGGACAGACTGCCTCCTAAAGTGGGTCCCTCACCCCTGAGCAGCCTAACTGTGAGGCACCCCCCAGTAGGGACAGACTGACACCTCATTCAGCCGGGTACTCCTCTGAGACAAAACTTTCAGAGGAACTATCAGACAGCTGAATTTGTGGTCTCACGAAAATCCGCTGTTCTGCAGCCACCGCTGCTGACACCCAGCCAAAGAGGGTCTGGAGTGGACCTCTAGTAAACTCCAACAGACCTGCAGCTGAGGGTCCTGTCTGGTAGAAGGAAAACTAACAAACAGAAAGGACATCCACACCAAAAACCCATCTGTACATCACCATCATCAAAGACAAAAAGTAGATAAAACCGCAAAGATGGGGAAAAAACAGAGCAGAAAAACTGGAAACTCTAAAAAGCAGAGCACCTCTCCTCCTCCAAAGGAACGCAGTTCCTCACCAGCAACAGAACAAAGCTGGACGGAGAATGACTTTGACGAGTTGAGAGAAGAAGGCTTCAGACGATCAAACTACTCTGAGCTACGAGATGAAATTCAAAACAATAGCAAAGAAGTTAAAAACTTTGAAAAAAAATTAGAAGAATGGATAACTAGAATAACCAATGGAGAGAAGGGCTTAAAGGAGCTGATGGAGCTGAAAGCCAAGTTTCGAGAACTACGCGAAGATTGCAGAAGCCTCAGTAGCAGATGTGATCAACTGGAAGAAAGGGTATCGCTGATGGAAGATGAAATGAATGAAATGAAGAGAGAAGGGAAGTTTAGAGAAAAAAGAATAAGAAGAAATGAACAAAGCCTCCAAGAAATTTGGGACTATGTGAAAAGACCAAACCTACGTCTGATTGGTGTACCTGAAAATGATGGGGAGAATGGAACCAAGTTGGAAAACACTCTGCAAGATATTATCCAGGAGAACTTCCCCAATCTAGCAAGGCAGGCCAACATTCAGACTCAGGAAATACAGAGAATGCCACAAAGATACTCCTCAAGAAGAGCAACTCCAAGACACATAATTATCAGATTCACCAAAGTTGAAATGAAGGAAAAAATGTTAAGGGCAGCCAGAGAGAAAGGTCGGGTTACCCACAAAGGGAAGCCCATCAGACTAACAGCTGATCTCTCGGCAGAAACTCTACAAGCCAGAAGAGAGTGGGGGCTGATATTCAACATTCTTAAAGAAAAGAATTTTCAACCTAGAATTTCCTATCCAGCCAAACTAAGCTTCATAAGTGAAGGAGAAATAAAATACTTTACAGACAAGCAAACACTGAGTGATTTTGTCACCACCAGGCCTGCCCTAAAAGAGCACCTGAAGGAAGCACTAAACATGGAAAGGAACAACCGGTATCAGCCACTGCAAAATCATGCCAAATTGTAAAGACCATTGAGGCTAGGAAGAAACTGCAGCAACTAATGAGCAAAATAACCAACTAACATCATAATGACAGGATCAGATTCACACATAACAATATTAACATTAAATGTAAATGGGCTAAATGCTCCAATTAAAAGACACAGATTGGCAAACTGGATAAGGAGTCAGGACCCATCAGTGTGCTGTATTCAGGAAACCCATCTCACGTGCAGAGACACACATAGACTCAAAATAAAGGGATGGAGGAAGATCTATCAAGCAAATGGAAAACAAAAAAAGGCAGGGGTTGCAATCCTAGTCTCTGATAAAATAGACTTTAAACCCACAAAGATCAAAAGAGACAAAGAAGGCCATTACATAATGGTAAAGGGATCAATTCAACAAGAAGAGCTAACTATCCTAAATATATATGCACCCAACACAGGAGCACCCAGATTCATAAAGCAAGTCCTCAGTGACCTACAAAGGGACTTAAACTCCCACACAATAATAATGGGAGATTTTAACACCCCACTTTCAACATTAGACAGATCAACGAGACAGAAAGTTCACAAAGATATCCAGGAATTGAACTCAGCTCTAAACAAAGTGGACCGAATAGACATCTACAGAACTCTCCACCCCAAGTCAACAGAATATACATTTTTTTCAGCACCACACCACACCTATTCCAAAATTGACCACATAATTGGAAGTAAAGCTCTCCTCAGCAAATGTAAAAGAACAGAAATTATAACAAACTGTCTCTCAGACCACAGTGCAATCAAACTAGAACTCAGGATTAAGAAACTCACTCAAAACTGCTCAACTACATGGAAATTGAACAACCTGCTCCTGAATGACTATTGGGTACATAATGAAATGAAGGCAGACATAAAGATGTTCTTTGAAACCAACGAGAACAAAGACACAACATACCAGAATCTCTGGGACACGTTCAAAGCAGTATGTAGAGGGAAATTTATAGCACTAAATGCCCACAAGAGAAAGCAGGAAAGATCCAAAATTGACACCCTAACATCACAATTAAAAGAACTAGAAAAGCAAGAGCAAACACATTCAAAAGCTAGCAGAAGGCTAGAAATAACTAAAATCAGAGCAGAACTGAAGGAAATAGAGACACAAAAAACCCTTCAAAAATTTAATGAATCCAGGAGCTGGTTTTTTGAAAAGATCAACAAAATTGATAGGCTGCTAGCAAGACTAATAAAGAAGAAAAGAGAGAAGAATCAAATAGATGCAATAAAAAATGAAAAAGGGGATATCACCACCGATCCCACAGAAATACAATCTACCATCAGAGAATACTACCAACACCTCTATGCAAATAAACTAGAAAATCTAGAAGAAATGGATAAATTCCTCGACAAATACACCCTCCCAAGACTAAACCAGGAAGAAGTTGAATCTCTGAATAGACCAATAACAGGTTCTGAAATTGTGGCAATAATCAATAGCTTACCAACCAAAAAGAGTCCAGGACCTGATGGATTCACAGCTGAATTCTACCAGCGGTACAAGGAGGAACTGGTACCATTCCTTCTGAAACTATTCCAATCGATAGAAAAAGAGGGAATCCTCCCTAACACATTTTATGAAGCCAGCATCTTCCTGATACCAAAGCCTGGCAGAGACATAACCAAAAAAGAGAATTTCAGACCAATATCCTTGATGAACATTGATGCAAAAATCCTCAATAAAATACTGGCAAACCGAATCCAGCAGCACATCAAAAAGCTTATCCACCATGATCAAGTGGGCTTCATCCCTGGGATGCAAGGCTGGTTCAACATACGCAAATCAATACATGTAATCCAGCATATAAACAGAACCAAAGACAAAAACCACATGATTATCTCAATAGATGCAGAAAAGGCCTTTGACAAAATTCAACAACCCTTCATGCTAAAAACTCTCAATAAATTAAGTATTGATGGGACGTATCTCAAAATAATAAGAGCTATCTATGACAAACCCACAGCCAATATCATACTGAATGGGCAAAAACTGGAAGCATTCCCTCTGAAAACTGGCACAAGACAGGGATGCCCTCTCTCACCGCTCCTATTCAACATAGTGCTGGAAGTTCTGGCCAGAGCAATCAGGCAGGAGAAGGAAATAAAGGGTATTCAACTAGGAAAAGAGGAAGTCAAATTGTCCCTGTTTGCAGATGACATGATTGTATATCTAGAAAACCCCATTGTCTCAGCCGGAAATCTCCTTAAGCTGATTAGCAACTTCAGCAAAGTCTCAGGATACAAAATCAATGTACAAAAATCACAAGCATTCTTGTACACCAATAACAGACAGAGAGCCAAATCATGAGTGAACTCCCATTCACAATTGCTTCAAAGAGAATAAAATACCTAGGAATCCAACTTACTAGGGATGTGAAGGACCTCTTCAAGGAGAACTATAAACAGCTGCTCAATGAAATAAAAGAGGATACAAACAAATGGAAGAACATTCCATGCTCATGGGTTGGAAGAATCAATATCGTGAAAATGGCCATACTGCCCAAGGTCATTTATAGATTCAATGCCATCCCCATCAAGCTACCAATGACTTTCTTCACAGAATTGGAGAAAAGTACTTTAAAGTTCATATGGAACCAAAAAAGAGCCCGCATCGCCAAGTCAATCCTAAGCCAAAAGAACAAAGCTGGAGGCATCACGCTACCTGACTTTAAACTATACTACAAGGCTACAGTAACCAAAACAGCATGGTACTGGTACCACAACAGAGACATAGATCAATGGAACAGAACAGAGCCCTCAGAAATAATGCCACATATCTACAACTATCTGATCTTTGACAAACCTGACAAAAAGAAGAAATGGGGAAAGGATTCCCTATTTAATAAATGGTGCTGGGAAAACTGGCTAGCCATATGTAGAAAGCTGCAACTGGATCCCTTCCTTACACCTTATACAAAAATTAATTCAAGATGGATTAAAGACTTAAATGTTAGACCTAAAACCATTAAAATCCTACAAGAAAACCTAGGCAATACCATTCAGGACATAGGCGTGGGCAAGGACTTCATGTCTAAAACACCAAAAGCAATAGCAACAAAAGCCAAAATTGACAAATGGGATCTAATTAAACTAAAGAGCTTCTGCACAGCAAAAGAAACTACCATCAGATTGAACAGGCAACCTACAGAATGGGAGAAAATTTTTGCAACCTACTCATCTGACAAAGGGCTAATATCCAGAATCTACAATGAACTCAAACAAATTTACAAGAACAAAACAAACAACCCCATCAAAAAGTGGGCAGAGGACATGAACAGACACTTCTCAAAAGAAGACATTTATGCAGCCAAAAAACACATGAAGAAATGCTCATCATCACTGGCCATCAGAGAAATGCAAATCAAAACCACAGTGAGATACCATCTCACACCAGTTAGAATGGCCATCATTAAAAAATCAGGAAACAACAGGTGCTGGAGAGGATGTGGAGAAATAGGAACACTTTTACACTGTTGGTGGGACTGTAAACTAGTTCAACCATTGTGGAAGTCAGTGTGGCGATTCCTCAGGGATCTCGAACTAGAAATACCATTTGACCCAGCCATCCCATTACTGGGTATATACCCAAAGGACTATAAATCATGCTGCTATAAAGACACATGCACACGTATGTTTATTGCGGCACTATTCACAATAGCAAAGAGTTGGAACCAACCCAAATGTCCAACAACAATAGACTGGATTAAGAAAATGTGGCACATATACACCATGGAATACTATGCAGCCATAAAAAATGATGAGTTCGCGTCCTTTGTAGGGACATGGATGAAACTGGAAAACATCATTCTCAGTAAACTATCGCAAGGACAAAAAACCAAACACCGCATGTTCTCACTCATAGGTGGGAATTGAACAATGAGAACTCATGGACACAGGAAGGGGAACATCACACTCCGGGTACTGTTGTGGGTTGGGGGGAGGGGGGAGGGACAGCATTAGGAGATATACCTAATGCTAAATGACGAGTTAATGGGTGCAGGAAATCAACATGGCACATGGATACATATGTAACAAACCTGCACATTGTGCACATGTACCCTAAAACCTAAAGTATAAAAAAAAAAAAAAAAGAAATGAAGGCATTTTACTCCACAAACCCTCACTCCCCTCAAAGAAAGGCTTTACTCACTGCCCTGCCAGCAGGTATCAGATGTTAGATAAAATTAATTGGGAACGGACATTGTTATTGATTTGTATTTGTTGTTTATAACATTACATTATCAACACATGGTAGAGGTAAAAAGGCTGAGGTGTAAAGAGGGTTGGAAATGTTTCATGAAAAGACATCACCTCTATCGTGAGCCATTGCTCACATGAACAAGCCCATGAAATTGATTTCCATGGAAAATGCTTTAGATGAAAATCCAAGGAAAACTTTTACAATTACCACAACTGTTATATTTTGGGGAATGTTTATGCATATGTACATGTTTGTGTTTTTAATTGAACTATAGCTTACATTTGATAATAAGGAGGTCTATTAGTTTGTTTTCATGCTGCTGATAAAGACATACCCTAGACTGGGTAATTTATATAGTGAAAAGGGCTTATTGGACTTGCAGTTCCACGTGGCTGGGGAGGCTTCACAATCACAGCAGAAGGCAAGGAGGAGCAAGTCATGTCTTACATGGATGGGAGCAGGCAAAGAGAGACCTTGTGCAGGAAAACTCCCCCTAATCATAACCATCAGATCTCGTGAGACTCACTATCAGGAGAACAGCACAGGAAAGGCCTGCCCCCATGATTCAATTACCTCCCACCAAGTCCCTCTCACAACACATGGGAATTCAAGATGAGATTTGGGTGGGGACACAGCCAAACCATATCAGGAGGCCTATGTGAAACAGGTAAAGCTGAAAGGCCTTGTTACATACGGTAAGCATGTACTTCAAATAATAAGTTACATGTGGCTTCATTCATTGTTCCACTGTAAGTGATAAATTCAATGTGATTAGGTTGATTAAAGAGTTACTAGTTGGCTGGGCACGGCAGCTCATACCTATAATCCCAGCACTTTGGGAGGCCGAGGTGGGCAGATCACAAGGTCAGGAGATTGAGACGATCCAGGCTAACATGATGAAACCCCGTCTCTACTAAAAATACAAAAAAAATTAGCTGGGCATGGTGGCAGGTGCCTGTAGTCCCAGCTACTCGGGAGGCTGAGGCAGGAGAATGGCGTGAACCCGGCAGGTGGAGCTTGCATTGAGCCAAGATCGCGCCACTGCACTCCAGCCTGGGACTCCGTCTCAAAAAAAGAAAAAAAAAAAAAGAGTTACTAGTTGAGTTAATAAATGGAAACAAAATGAAACTATTGTTATATAAGAAGACTCATTTGAAGGGTTAGAAAGAATACAGTGGACCTGTTTGATAAAATGCACAGCATTAATGCCCACCTGGAGAATTGTATCACTGACATGTTAACAAGAAAACCTTCAAAACTATAGTGTGATGAGGTGGCAAAGAAGGTTCTAGCTCAGGAGTCAGGGAGATTTGGGTGGAACTTGGATCCACCTTTTATCAGATGCGTGACCCTGGGCACCAGGCTGCTTGTCTGTAAGATGGGAGTAATAAATACCCACCCAGGTGGTGGTCACAAGGGAAAATGAAGCCATGTTTATAAAACTCCAAGCTCGGGGTAGGCACATAGTAGGCACTCAGTCATAGCAGTCTCTTTTTCCATCTTGGGAAGAGATGCTTTTATCTAAAGGTGTCATTTTCTCAGGAGAAGGGAGCCTAGGTTTTAACCAGTTAGAGCAATAGTGAGAGAAACAAAGGAACTGGATTTTGTCAATATTTTCTCCCCATGGCTCCAAAACCCTCTATGAGACACTTCGAGTTCTTGATTACAGATTTCAGCTGCCAATATGCAGGGGTGTAGCATATCCAGTTGTTAAATATTGAAATGCTTCCTTACTGGCTGCTAAGTTGCCTCTGCATCCAGTCCCTGTAAAACCACCCCAGCCACCTTGGAACCCCTCATCTTCCCTTGATCCAGCAACCAAAGAATTAATACCTGCTCCTTAAGGTAGTGGGGAGAAGACTGTGGTTCAGGGCCTTTTTAGGAGCTCTGGCTCATGGATCATTCCAATGCACTGACACCCAGGCCCTACTGGTTTCTAAGTACTTGAATTATCACCTCTGTTTCTAACCAGCTCTCTTCATTTACCTTTTCTTTAGCTCGCATCTCGTTTGTGGGAGAGCAGCAAACTTGAAATCATGCTCCCCTTGGGAGTCCCCTGGACTAAAGCCGCCTGTCCTAGCAAGTGTCTTGTCTACTTAATTTTCCTCCTTTGCTCCAGCTGCCATGAGGTCACCTTTCCTTATAAGGTTTGTAATATGAACCAAAAGGATATAACTGAAGTCCCAGCCTACAGGGTAGCTTTGTTTGTTTTGAAGATTTCAGAACCATGAAAGAAGGGATTTTAACAGTGTGGTTTCCTGTGGGTGGGCCTGATCTAAACACTGATCTTTTCCCAAGAGCACAGACTTGGAAGGAGCCCACAGAGCTGCTCCTGGACCCGGCCCATGCACACACAAAACTGGGCAAGTTTGGCCCCTGTTTCTCTCCAGTGGTGTCCCAGCCTGTGAACCACCCCTTCTCTAGGGTGTTGAGTTATTGTAAAAAGGCCCATGAATCCATATTCACCACAAGCACTTTCTTTATTTATCTCACTGGTATTTACGGAGTACTGCAGTGTCCCCGTCCTTGCTGATTTTCAAATGTAATTCAATACCGTGTGATTAATAAAATAGAACTTAATCCAACTCTTACTGAACTCAGGTTCTTTTTATCACATATTTTAAAAATCAACAGATCCTAAAAGTACAACTACTATCTTGTGGGAATGGTATAAAATTTGACATTAACAAGAGGTCCTCCTCCTAGAAGAGCTGGACAGCGTTGTGGCTCATTATGGAGGTGAGAAGAAGGTACATAATTTAATGACTAGTATAAGGGTAAAGAGACATCAGAATATCAATCCACCACTCTTCTGCCTGGGAGGTCATTATTCCAGTCAATGGGGTGTTCCTGGTTCTGCATAACTGCAAAGTAAAGAGGAATATTAGGGTAATTCTGGCATCTGAAACCTCAGGGAAGTGTGCTTACATCTAAATAGGACTTTTACAAGCAAGATCAGTCACGGCTGATGGTATGTCACCCCCTCTGGAAGCACAGAGATCTGAAGAGGGCTGGAGGCCAATGCAATTAGATTTGCATCTTCTCTTCCCTTCCTCCTCAGCCCTCTGCCCTCCTGTTCTTCCTCCTCTGGCTGGTCTTCAGAAAAGTGTTGGCAGGTAGCTTCCAGCTGGGATAGCTGCCAGGTTTCTAGATGGAGGAGCTAAGCTGCAGCTGTGTTGGCAGGGAAAGCAATGGAGGAGCCAGGGTAAATGAATTAAGTCCTGATTCTCCATGGTTAAGCTATAGGACATTTCTAACACACGGGGGCAGCTGCTGGCTGCATCACATCAGCTGATAGAAGTATAGTGTTGCAAACAGAACGAAATATAACGTGACCAAAATAAAGAGAATCACCATGCTACAGCAATGTAGGGAGGGGTAACCTCCTTTTAAACAAAACCCCAATGCAATTTTTTTAAATCCACTATTTTTTATTATTTGCTGAGGATGTTGTAATACACCTTCAATCAAGCTGCACTATTTTGAGTAGCCATCTTATAATCTTTCTCATCTAACCCCAAATTGGCAATATTCTAGGGAGTAGCCAGTTTCCAAGGGCAATATGTCAGGTCTCTATAGAATGAAATAAATGGAGAATTGGCAAAGTGAAGGTGACAAGGGGAATGTAGTCATCTGTGTCTCAGATCCAAAACAATTACTCTTTCCTCAAGAAATGGGATAAGTCATGACTAAGCAACACAGTGGTGGAGGCATGCAAGGGCCGGCTCTCCAACAGAGCCTCCTCCAAATGTTTAAGACTCCTCAAGAGTTCACTTCTGATTTATCGAACTGATGAAAATATTAAGAATCTTTAAAATTGCTTTTGCTTCAGTACCATTGCAGTAGGCAGAATAGTGCCCTCCGCCCCAAAACGTCTATGTCCTGCTCCCTGGCACTCGCGCACAGGTTACCGTACGTGGCAAAAGACTTTGCAGATGTGATTAAGGATTTTTTTTTTTGAGACGGAGTCTCACTCTTGTCACCCAGGCTGCAGTGCAATGGCGCGATCTCAGCTCACTGTAACCTCTGCCTCCCGGGTTCAAGTGATTCTCCTGCCTCAGCCTCCTGAGTAGCTGGGATTACAGGTGCCTGCCACCATACCTGGCTAACTTTTTGTATTTTTAGTAGAGATGGGGTTTCACCATGTTGGCCAGGCTCCAGGCTAGTCTCTAACTCCTGACCTCAGGTGATCCACCCACCTCGGCCTCCCAAAGTGTTGGGATTACAGGTGTGAGCCACCACACTCGGCTGTGATTAAGGATCTTGACATGGGGAGATTATCCTGGATTGTCTGGGGTGGGCACGATGTAATCACAATGGTGTTTACAAGTGAAAGAGCATGACAGGTCAATCATCGGTCAGTGATATGATGTGAGAGAGACTCGACTGGCCATTGGTGGCTGGGAAGACAGAGGAAGGTGCCACAAGCCAAGGCATGCAGAAAGCTTCTAGAAGATATAAAAGGCAAGAAAACAGGTTATCTGCTAGAGCCTCCAGAAGGAACACAGCCCTATTGATACCTTGACAACAGCCCAGTGAGACCCATTTTGGGCTTTTGACCACTGGAACTATAAGATAATACACGTGTGTTGTCTTAGGCCATGAAACTGGTGGTAATGTTACAGCAGCAACAGGAAACTAATCCAATCACAATCACATCATGTCAGATTTGTAGCTGAAAACTACTGAATTGCAGTTAGGATTAAAAACCATCTATTCCATTTAGAAAAAGTTCTCTAAAAATATTTATTAAACAAATATCTACAAAATATTTCAACTTTCATAGAACTGAATTTTCTCAGTTCCTTTTCTCAAGGGGGAGGTGAGTGTCAAACTCTAATTATATTCTATAGTTGGGTAAATATGGAGCAAGTGGTTTTGGTAAAACCTAAGGCACATCAAAATATGTAAGAGACAGAAATGGATCTTTAGGTCTCGCGTGGGTCACTCCAGTGAGAACTCAACTGCTGTGCCTCAACAGTTTTGGAAATAAATGCATGTCTAGATAAAACTCTATTTTTCCCATATCCAGTTTCTGAGATACATAGAAATTCAGCCTTCAGAAGTAGTTAGTACATTACTTAAACTAATATCCCCAAGAACTTAAATTCAGTATTATACTGGCAGAAAATGGAGACATGAAACTTAATTCTTATGGCTGTCACAAGAGGAGAAGAAAGACAGACAGCTTTTACTTGAATTGTTCAAGTTAAGCTATTATTTTCCAAGGTGCATTTCAATGGCCTTTTTTTTGGACCAGGTGTGCATTTCATGTAAAGTGATCTCTGACTTTAAACGGTTCTGGAGTGGGAAATATATATAAGAATCACTGGCCTCACAGCATAGCATAATAACCCAGCCTGGTGTCTAACTGCACAGTACAATCCTAGGTAAGATTGCTGGGAGCATATTTTCAAGCTCTATCCCTATTGGAATTTATTCATATGTCAATTGTGGATCAGCTGCAAGTAACCCAAGGCCCTCAGTAGTGCACTGTTAAGGAAATGAAAACAAGCTGGAATTGGTAGGCATCAGGACCAGACAGAGGATCCAGCTATAGCATTGCTTCCAAGGAAGATGATCAGTCCCCCAAAAGTAGTGGGTTGGGAACATGGGAAGTGTGGGTTCACTCCAGTATGGTATTATTACTATTCAGGTAGATTCAAGTCGTAAGTATTCAAGTCTAACTGATGGTTGGTATCTCTGAATAAAGGAAGTATCCCTTAGTGCATGGGTAGTAGCTGTGCCTTCCAAGAAGGGATGAAATCCACATCCATCGTGTAGATTGAAGCAGAACAGCTTAAAGCTAGGGTAGGAGGAAATGCGGTAAAAACGTATGTAGCTCTACAGGGAGAAAGAGTTAAGCAGACTCTCATGGTGTTGAACTAGGGGGCAGCTCCAGGCCAAGGAGGCTGATGAGGCAGGGCAAAATCTCTCTGCTATATGGATTACACACTAAGAGAGTTATTCAAGAGACCAGCAGTTCCTTAAGCAGCAACCAAGCTTCGGACAGCTTAATTCTATATCTCATGCATGATGGGTAAGGAACCCTGGATAAACTTCTCAGACAGCTTAATTCTATATCTCATGCATGATGGGTAAGGAACCCTGGATAAACTTCTCAGCTTGGTTCTGATTGGCTTGGGGACTGGCTGTGGCTGGTCCTTCCAGTTGAAAATCATCAGTGCTTGCAGGCAGGCAGAGCCAAGGGCAGCGTGGGAGTGGCATTTCCAACAGTGTTGGCTTCATCCAAGTGGATCATGATATTTTTCAGTAAGAAGCTGTGAGAATTTGAATTTTGCATTCCTTCTCCAATCTTAAAGCTGCTCTGTTCCCGTCTCATGGACATTTAACTTTGCAATCCAATTAAGTGCGGCTGAAATTTAAAATGGAAAAGTTAAAAGAAGTCTCCACAACATTTAATCCGCAGGTCTGGCCCTGCATTTGCTTAGCCCAAAAGAGTAAGGCAGAGAATGAGAGATGAACTGGAGGGCTTGGGAGCAAGGAAGGTAGGAAGAAAAGCAAACTCCGAACTAAATCAGAGCACATGTAAAGCACAAGGTTAAGAAAGGTCCAGCAGAGCCCATGAACCATCACTGTTCAGGGATCTCTGAAGACTCCCAAAGAAAACCCAGCAGTGCAGAGGAGGCCAGTGGAAACTCAGACTCGAGGCCATTAAAGTCCCAGCTCTTCTGAGACATTAAGCAGCTATCTTCCCCACTAACAGCACACACTTTTGCAGGCAGGGAGGCAGGGGAGCAGGTTGAGTGAAGCAGTCAACCTCTGGTGTCATTAGGGTAGAGAGAAGTTTTGGTTCACTTGAAAGGTTTTAGGTTTCAGACCTGATACATTCCTAAACACAAGGAGGGCAAATTGCACACTTTAATTTACAAAGGCAAAATGCACTGGAGTAGAATCTGCAGGAGGATTTCCTCATGGATCCCACTCCATGGGGGCTTGCAGGAGGATGGTGGAAGAACATTTGCAAAGAGCTTGGACTTCACAGCGATGCAGCTGATTAGCAATCTTCTTAACTTCCAATTGATCTGTTTCATAGATTGTCTTTTCTGTCCCTTCCCACCACCCCTTAATACAGTCCTGATATGCCAGTGGTGGGAGGTGGGGTCAGAAGAAAGAGGGAGGTAGGTGTAGAACTGGATGAGCTCATTGTCAGAGTGTGAGTGGCCCTGGTGACCCATCAGGACAAAGGACTGACCTTGGACTTAGAGGACAGACAGGGCCTATGACCCATGTAAGACCTGGCCACTGAATTATTAAGGGACAGGTCAAAAAATAGCTTCTTCCCCTTTTTAGTTTCCATTTTGGCTGAGCTTGCATTATCCCAACTGTCAGACTAAAAGTGGTATGGAGCTTTGTAAATAAAAATACCAGTCATGAAAACACCTGCAGCGATGATCTCAGGTGGTGTCTCCAGGAAACAGAATGTAAGATGGAGATTGCATGCAGGTAGTTTATCGGGGAGTGCCATCCACGGGGGAGTGAAGGAGGCCAGATTGGGCAGTGGGAGAAACTCAGCAGTGATATAGTCACAAGAAAAGGTCTCAGCTTATTCCACTGGGAGCTCTGAGGCTGGGCTGGCTTTGCAGAGTTGTCCTGAATTGGAGTGAGGGGGCCAGGTCTTAACACTCCTGCATGGTCACTCATTGAATGTGGGCTGCCCAGGAGAGAAGGATGTGACCCTCGTCCAGGTGGCTTTCTTCAGGCCTGTCCTGGAAAGACACTTGGATGAGGACAGTCAGCCTCCAACACAGGGAGAGTGAAGCCTCAGGTTTGCAAGCTACAATCTAGGTGGTATGCCACTGTGTCCTCTGCAGCCCTCCCCTGCACTGCTCCCATTTTCTGGCTTCATACACTACATTCTGGGAGCAGTTCCCCCAAGATACTGAGGGATCTTTTTTCCTGGAAGACACTTTTTTTTTTTTTTCAGACAGAGTCTTGCTCTGTTGCCCAGGCTGGAGTGCAGTGGCGTGATCTTGGCTCACTGCAAGCTCTGCCTCCTGGGTTCATGCCATTCTCCTGCCTCAGCCTCCCAAGTAGCTGGGACTACAGGCACCCGCCACCACACCCAGCTAATTGTTTGTATTTTTAGTAGAGACGGGGTTTCACCATGTTAGCCAGGATGGTCTCGATCTCCTGACCTTGTGATCCGCCCACCTTGGCCTCCCAAAGTGCTGGGATTACAGGCGTGAGCCACCACACCTGGCTGGAAGACACTTTTAAGACAAAAGTTGGTGGTATGAACTACAACTCTTGCCACAGCAGCTGATCTTGGGGTATAATTGGTTCTCGTCATTCTCCTTCTTTACTATCCATTCTAGATCCCCCTCATCTTCTCTAGCTAGTGCCTTAATGGTTTAGATGGTTTACCTGAGGAGTGGTCCATACTCTCATCCCCAAGTAGCTTAGGTGCCTGGTCACTATGTACCTCTTGAGCCATGGATGCTGCTCTTGTTCATTTCCCATCAAAGTGGGGCAAGAGAGTCAGGAGGCATCCAAGCAGATCACCTGGTGCCACTCATATGTTTTCCAGCTCTCCTTCCTTCTGATGATCAGGGTCAGTTACTCCAGCTAGAATGGGGACTCCTTTCTTTGCCTGGCATAAGCAGCTTACCGCAACCAGGTGGAAGCCATAGTCTGAGGTTTAGTGGGCTACTTGCTATGTCCTGTGGTGAATGCCTTTCCATTCTGGGAACCAGGACCTCTGAACCACAAAACCCAGAGTTGTGAAGCCAAAACCCACAAATTCTCCAAGTAAGTCACTGGGAGTGACAGAAAGCAGGGCCACTCCTACTTCCACTTCTCGGTCCCCAGAACCCTTCAATCTATCTAATGGTTTGCATGCAGGTAGTTTACTGGGGGAAGTGCTCTCAGTATCATACTTGTGGGGGTATGAAGGACTCAGAACTGGGCAGTTGGAGAAGGACTATGATACCGTCACAAAAAGCTTCAGTGAGTCCCACAGGGAACTTTGGGGCTGGGTGACCCTGCAGAGCTATCCTGAATTGGGATGAGCAGGCCAGACCTTTACACTTCTGCATTGCCATTTAATGGTTGTTGATTTAGGGTATACCCTGCATCCTGGAAGGTGATACCCCATCTGCGTTGGGTATCCTATCCCTCTGTGGCCCCTCTTCCTCTGACTTCCTTATCCTCGATCTTCTCGTCTTTCTCCTTCCAGGCCCCTGACCAACCAGCCAAGTATTTATCATTGTCTACAAAGATTCCAACCTCAGACCGGGCGCGGTGGCTCACGCCTGTAATCCCAGCACTTTGGGAGGCCGAGGTGGGCAGATCACGAGGTCAGGAGCTCGAGACCAGTCTAGCCAACATAGTGAAACCCTGTCTCTACTAAAAATACACAAAAAAATAGCCAGATGTGGTGGTGTGTGCCTGTAGTCCCAGGTACTCAGGAGGCTGAGGCAGGAGAATCGCGTGAACCTAGGAGGCGGAGGTTGCAGTGAGCCACTGCACTCCAGTGGCTGGGAGGCGGAGGTTGCAGAACGCGCCACTGCACTCCAGCCTGGGCGACATGAGACTCCGTCTCAAAAAAAAAAAAAAAGATTCCAACCTCAGATGACTATTCTTTTCACCCAAAATAGGTAGACAGGTGAATCACCCAAAGCTGCGCCCATTGTGAGGCTTTCCAGCTTACACCTACATGCTGAGCTGAGCCACCCATGTACCAAATTTGACCTTTACTTTCCATTGTCAGGTAGTCACAACAGAATCCCCCATGCGGCTGAGGGAGAAGCACCAGTTTCTCAGTGGATGCCACAGGGATCTGGGCCACCTGCTCGTGCAGCTTACTTACGCCCTGTGGCCCTTTCTGTGCCAATTCTCAGATACACCACTTCCACCTTACTTTATGACAAAGGGTGTGAGAGTTAACATAGTCCTGGGAACAGATCGCACATGTATTCTTTTGTCTATCCAAAGTGATCACGAACTATTTCTGATCTTCCTTTCTCACTAGAACAAAAAATCCCCACATTATCCATATTAAAAGCCACACACTGTGTGTCAAGACCAAGTTGATCATTGTAGCAAAGATGTCACGTTTGAGGTTTAGTGGGCTACTTGCTATGTCCTGTGGTGAATGCATTTCCATTCTGGGAACCAGGACCTCTGAACCACAAAACCCAGAGTGTGACAAAATCTGTAAAATTGTGGCTACTATTTGGTTGAGTTTACAGTAATCCACTGTTTCACTCTTCAAGATCTGTCTGCCTTTTGTAGGGGGGCAGACTGGCTCATTAGTCGGGGCATGATGGGGGCTACTCTCCTCCTCCCCCTGCATCCTTTTAGGTCTTTGACATTCATTGCCCCTTGATTGTTGTGATGGTTAATTTTGGGTGTCGATTGGATTAAAGGATATCCAGATAGCTGGTAAAGCATTATTTCTGGGTATGCTTGTAAGGATGTTTCTGGAAGAGGTTGGCATTTGAATTGGTGAACTAAGGAAGATCCACCCTCACCCAGTGGGGGTGACACCATCCAATTGGCTGAGGACCTAGATAGGACAAAAAGGCAGAGGAAAGGTGAATTATTTCTCCCTCTTCTGGAGCTGGGACATCCTCCTTCTCCTGTCCTTGGATATCAGAATCCCTGGTTCTCTGGCCTTTGTACTCCAGAATTTCTACCAGTAGCCCTCACGTTCACAGGCCTTTGGTCTCTAACAGAGTCACACCGTTGGCTTCCCCGGTGCTGAGGCCTCCAGACTTGAATGGAGCCACGATGCTGGCTTCCCTGGTTTTCCAGCTTACAGAAGGCACATCATGGACATCTCAGCCTCCATAATCATGTGAGCCAATTCCCCTGATAAATTGCCTCTCACATATCTATATATCCATACTATTGGTTCTCTCTCTGAAGAACTCTAATACAGTTGTGAAGTTGTTTTCTATTTATTATCTTGGCCAATGAGGTGAGGAGATGGTTTTCATTCAGGCTTCTTTGCATTAATAGCTCTTACCCCACAGCTAAGGAGCTAACATGGGTGCTTTGTCAATCACTGACTACATCTGTTCCAATTATACATTCCAGGGCTGAGAAAGAGACTTCCTGGTGGATCTGTGCACCAGTAGACACCCTAAGAGACAGACCTGACCAGCACCTCACTTACTTTCTGGCCTCCATGTGTCTACATTTTAACAGGCGGTCTAGATGACACTTCAGTTCCCCAGGTATCAATATCAGCTTAGACTCTGTGTCCAACTGTCTCTGAAATATTTGGGTATTCCCTTTTTCCCAGTGTATGAGTACACAAGTTCTGGAAGAGGCATATTCCAAGGACTTTTTGGCCTTAAATAGCATGTCCACTCCAACATACCTGCTTCTCTGAGTCCTTTGGTCCTGTCTCTGGCATTTTCCATGGTAGTTCTGACGCTTCCACTTCATATAGTATGAGCCTTCTATTTCTCCAAGTTCCAAGATACATCATATCAGCATTTTGAGTGTTTTCTTGGGGTCCTTGTCAGGGTGTTATATTCTGTATCATGGGAGAGGATTCTCATATCCCTAAACTCTCCCTTGTCCAACTTTATTTTCTGTCTAGGATCCAGAACTCGCAGGATCCAGTCCTACGGGTAGTATCCTGGCTTTTGCCAGTACATGTTAGTTAGGTCCTGCAGCCCCTTCCTAGTGTAGCCTTTTTCTTTTCGAGCAGACCCACTGCTTCCCCAAACAAGTCAAGGTATGACTCAACCCTATTCATATGCCTGTTGATCAAGAGGGAAGCTGTGAGTGGATTTGGGAGAGGAGGAGCATCTTGCCTTGTAAAACAGAGACCTCTGTGACATCTTCAGGCAAAGGAGGAGCATTAGCCTTTAACAAAGAGCAGTGGGACCCAACTGTGGTCCCACAGCATTCAGAAGAATCTGGAAATTCCCATGTTTCTAGTACATCAACCCAGATATACCTATCCCAGGGCTCAAGGTCCCACTCTGGGCCTTAGCATAGCAGACCTGTCAGGGCTAAGAACGCAACCTTCTCTTGAGCTCTGCTACTTTCTTGATTAAGCCCTTGGTCGTCCTTCAGTTTATTGGCTCTCCAACTGCAGGAGATGAGTCTCTGTATATGCTGCAAAGGAAGCCTTCTGGCTTTCACTTCTAGCCTTTAGTTTGTGATTTATCACTCTTTGTACAAACTGTTGCAGGTTTGGATCCCTGAGAAACAAAATCTGAGACAGATTTGCCAACAAAAAGCTTATTAGGAAGTGGAACTGCTATGGGGACCATCTCTTGTAGGACAGTGAAGGAAGCAGAATTGGGCCAAGGGAGAAGATGAACCACGATGCTACCACAACAGAAGCCTCACTGATCCCATGGTGAGCTCTGGAGCTGGGATGGCCCTGCAGGGTGGTCTCAAGTTGGGATGAGTGGGGCAGGCACCCAGTACGGGTTGCCCCTTGGAAGGAAGTGTAACCTTGATCAAGGTTACTGGCTCTCTTTAATCCAGAACAAGTCCCAAACAAGGACTTAGTCAAGAGTTGTCAGCCATGGGGAGAGGGAATGAGTGCTTGGGGCTGCTGGGAGGATCTAGACAGAGAATCATGACATCATCTACAACAATCTACCTAACACATATGGGGTTTTACAAACCTTAACTGCATAACAAGTCATCATTTTCAGATTCTCAGGTAAAATTTAGGTGAAATACATCTTTGTAAGCCTCATTTACACAGCATCGTAAGTTTTCTAGGGGTCTTACGTTTCAAAACAAACCAAGATCTTTCTTTTTCCTTTTTAACATAGACAACAAAAGGGGTCCATGTGGCATTTGGAGTAGACAATCCCAGTGATGGTCCTGCAAATGGTCCCAGAATTTCAACCCTCCTGTCTACCCTTCCTTTGCTACTTGGAGCTGAAAGCCACAGCCAAACTCTAAGCAACTCAACATGCTAATAGCCCTATGGTATACATACATGTGTTCTCTGAGCCATACTTTCATGGTCCTGAGCCACCCATAGCCACCCACTATCTGCATTGGGTCTGTAGACAACACACTGATTCCCTCCGGTGCAAAGAAGGAGCATAATAAGCACAGCCCATTCCTTAGCAAGGAAAAGCAGTTGAATTCGGAGCAGTGAAGACAAATTGGCCATAAACTCTGCAAGCCACAGAGGTTATTTCAGTTACTAAATGATTAAAGTCTCTAATCTCTGGAGTGGTGATAAAGAACACCAGAGAATGCGGCTGGGATTTTGATGCCTGGGGAAGGTGCAAAAACATCTCTCTTGAGACAATGCCAGAGGAAGCCCACCCCATAAAAGCACCACAGGTAAGTAAGACATCATTAATAAATCAATGACAGGAAAATGAAAATGGAAGCAGATGAATCAGCCAGCGGATCGGGTTGTAGATGAAAAACAGCACATCTGTTGCTGCTGTCGGTGCATTAACAAATAAGTCTGCTGGATCAGATGGTCTTTCACGCTAATACTTGGAATAATGAAGCTTCAAGAGCGATTAAACCATAAATCAATTTTTAAATGTATCTTGTAACTCCCCCAAACAACAGGAGGCATATTTTTCCTTGCTTGAATTCTTTTTGGCAGGCATCGGAAGGTGCTGGGATAAAAAAACGCTGCCTCATTTTGGCTCTGCTGTGAGGTACAGGCACACAGCTAGTTTAGTGTTTAGCCTCACGATTTGATTCTTACCAGCTAAAGGCACTGAGCTGTGCTTCATCGTTATGTTAAATCCAAGCCAATTCATTTCAGCCTGAGCAGTACCCACCCGTCTTCTTGTCCAAGATAGCTCGGTTCTAGTGCCTGTTCCTCTTCATGCAGCTATTGATTTACATTTTATTTTGTTATTTTTGAAGACTTCAGCAAAATTAGCAATTGAGATGGTGAAGCATTTTTCTCCTTTGAAGCATAACTCCTCCTTTTCTTACATACTGAAAAAAAAGTTGCTTCTCTCTAATGGCAGAGTGGCCTGGTTTTAGGACATTAAGGATGGACATGAGTGGTTAATTTGGCAAATTCTACATCCAGGTCCAAGAGGAAGAGATGTGCTCTCAACATAATTTTTTACTTAAAAATGTGGGGACAATAAGGAAAGAGAAAAGGGAAAGGTTCAGGCTAAGAGAGGCAGACGAGGCCAGAAAGGACATAGGGTCACAGACCAGAAAAGGAAATCAAGCTTTGCTCCAAAATTTCTCTGAAAAGCAGAAAATCCTGTGAACTGACCAATAAATGAGTTCTTACTGAGTAAGACAAATGGGGGGAAAAATAGGAAGAAAGAAGGAAAAAGAAAGATATGCAAGAAGATGAGTAGAAATGGTGAGAGGAGAACCCAGGATGAGGCAGAGGGAAACCAGGCCATATTTCCCCTCAGCGCACGGCCTTTGCTCCACATTACACCTCCTAACCAGCCAGGGGTCAGTAGCACTCCAAGGAAGCAAACTGTTCCCTTCTTCTTCTTCTTCCCCTTGAAACACAATGGCTCTTTCAGGAAACAAACAAACAAAAGCTAGGAAGAAATTATTTTGTTTACTTTGTCACAGAAAACAGGCTACCCTTGGGTCAGCAGATAGGGTATTCTGAGTTCATTTAGAACAGCCAGCAACACCCATGTTTCGTGAGAAGATACCGAGAAATTATACCAAGTGGAAACTTTTATGTTAATTAATGAGTGACAATCAAATAAAACGATCAAGGCTTGTACAAACATTTCCAGAAATAAGCACAAAGTTAGACAGAGGCTTTTTTTAATCATTGTAGGATCTGACAATACAAACTTTTCATATTAGATATTACCTATATACAATTAGAATCCAAACCAGTTGGAAGATTCCATGGCCACCTGATAACTTCAAATGAAGATATCTGGAAAATTTAGGGACAAATGATATCCTATAAACCAAGGTTTCTCAAACTTTTATGTTCCTACAACTATCTGAGGATCTTGTGGAAATTCAGATTCTGGGGAAACATTTCTGGAATGGTAGAGTAATGACCTCCAAAAATAGACTTTTCCATAAGACGCAATAAACATCCTGGCAAAAACAGTCAAAATCAATTTTTTTCAGAATTGTGGAAATTAGCCAAAGGTATACAACACTCTGAGGTGCATTTCTTCAAGAAAAGTAGCTGAATATTGGTAAAAACAGCAAGCTTTGTGACATTCTAGCTTACCCTATCCCCATTCCCTTCTCCACAGTTTCATAATAGTCTAGAAAGTGAACAGCCTTACAGCCATAGTGGCTGTAAAAACAGCAGCCTAGCAGTTAAGGAAGAAGAGTGGGTTTGGAGCTTAACTCTAAAGACACTCAAGATTCAAAAACAAGTAAGTGAAAGGAAGGAAGAAGATCTGCTATGCAAACAGTAACCTAAAAAGAGCTGGAGTGGCTATAATATTAATAGAAAAATTGACTTTAAGACCATCGTTACTAGAGATAAAAAGAACATTTTATAATCATAAAATGTTCCATCAGGAAAACATAACAATTACAGACATGTATGTCCCTAATAACAGAGGCCCCAAATACATGAATGATTAATAGAATTGAGGAAGAATTAGATTCAGCAGTAATAGTTGTAAATTTCAATATCCCACTTTTAATAAGGGATAGGCTGACAAGGCAGAAGATCAGCAAGGTAATGGAAGACTTGAACAACACTAGAAAACAGATAAACATAACAGAAATCTACAGCACACTCCACCAAACAACAGAACACACGTTGCATCAAGCAAACACTCAACATTCCCCAAAATAGAACACATGTTAGGCTATATAAAGAAGTCTCAATAACGTTAAAGAGATCACAATCATATAATCTTCTATGACACAATAGAATGAAATTAGAAATCAGTAATGGAAAGAAATTTCAGGAATTCACAAACAATGTAAAATTAAAAGACATAGTTCTAAATAACCAATGAGTTAAAGAAGGAATCACAAGAGAAATGAAATAATACTTTGAGATGAATAAAAGAAAACCACAACATATTAAAACTTACGGAAGGCTGCTTGCCTTAGTCCATTTTGGTTGCTATAACACAATACCACAAATTGGGTAGATTTTAAGCAACAGAAATTTATTTCTCACAGTTCTGGAGCCAAAACAATCTTGAAAAAGAAAAAATATGAGGATTCATACTTCCCAATTTTGAAATCTATGACAAAGCTCCAATAATTAAGACAGTATGGTACTGGCATGAAGATAAACTTATAGATCATTGAAACAGAATTGAAAGTCCACAAAGAAGCTGTTAATTAATGGCCAATTGAATTGTGACCAAAGTGTCAGGGCAATTCAATGAGGGGACGAACAATCTTTTCAACAAATGGTGCTAGAACTGGATAGCCACGTGCAAAAGAAAGAAGTTGGTCCCTTTCCTCATGCCATATATAAAAACTAACTCAAAATAGATCAGAGACAAAAATGGAAATACTAAAACTACAAAAGGTTTTTTTTTAACTATTAGTTTCAGGGGTACAGATTTGTTATATAGGTAAATTGCATATCACGGGCACTTGGTGTACAGATTATCTCATCACTCAGGTAATATGCATAGTATCTGATATGTATACCCTCACCCTCTTCCCACCCTTCATCCTCAAGTAGGCTCCAGTGTCTGTCATTCTCTTGTTTGTGTCCCTGTGTACTCAATATTTAGCTCCTATTTATAAGTGAGAGCATGCAGTATTTGGTTTTCTGCTCCTGCATTAGTTAGCTTAGGACAATGGCCACCAGCTTCATCCATGTTGCTGCAAAGGATATGATCTTGTTCTTTTTAATGGCTGCATAGGCTTCCATACTGTCTATATACCACATTTTCTTTATCAAGTCTACTGCTGATAGGCCATTAGGTTGATTCTATGTCTTCACTATTGTGAATTGTGCTGTGATGAACATGCATATGTATGTGTCTTTAGAGTAGAAAAATTTATATTCATTCCTTTGGGTATATACCCAATAATGGGATTGCTGGAATGAATGATAGTTTTAAGTCTGAGAAATCACCAAACTGCTTTCCACAATGGCTGAACTAATTTACATTCCCACCAGCAGTGTAGAAGTATTCCCTTTTTTTCTGCAACCTTGACAACATTTGTTAATTTGACTTTTTAATAATAGCTATTGTGATTGGTGTGAGACGGTAGGTATCTCATTGTGGTTTTGATTTGCATTCCTTTCATGATTAGTGATGTTGAGCATATTTTAATATGCTTGTTGCCTTTGTGTATATCTTTTGAAAAGTGTTCATGTCCTTTGCCCACTTTTTAAAGGGATTGTTTTTGGCTTGTTTAAATTCCTTATAGATTCTGGATATTTGACGTTTGTCAGAAGCACAGTTTGTACATATTTTCTTCCATTCTGTAGGCTGCCTTTTTGCTCTGTTAATAGTTTGTCTTACTTTGCAGAAACCCTTTAGTCTAGTCCCATTTGTCATTTTTTGTTTTTGTTGCAATTGCTTTTGGCATCTTTGTCACGCAATCTTTGACAGGGCCATTTATAGAATAGTATTTCCTTTCAAGGTTTTTATAGTTTTAGGTTTTATATTTAAATTATTAATCCATCTGAAGCTGATTTTTGTATATGATGTAAGGAAGGGGTCCATTTTCAATCTTCTGCATATGGCTAGCCAGTTATCTCAGCACCACTTGTTGAATAGGGAGTTCTTTCCCCATTGTTACTGACTTTGTTGATGATCAGATGGTTGTAGGTGTGTGGCATTCTTTCTTGGCTATTACGTTACATTGGTTTGTGTCTATTTACGTACCAGCACCACGCTGTTTTGGCTACTGTAGCCTTGTAGTATAGTCTGAAGTCAGGTAGTGTGACACCTCTTTGTTCTTTTTGCTTAGGATTGCTGTGGCTATTCGTGCTCTGTTTTGCTTCCATGTAAGTTTTAAGACAGTTTTCTAATTCTGTGAAGAATGCCATTGTTAGATTGATAGAAATACCATCAAATCTAAATTGGTTTGGGCAGTATGGCCATTTTAACATTATTGATTCTTCCTATCCATGAGCATGAAGTGTTTTTCCATTTGTTTGTGTCAAATCTGATGGTTTGAGTAGAGTTTTGTGATTTCCATGGTAGAGGCCTTTCACCTCCCTGTTTGGCTGTATTCCTAGGTATTTTACTCTTTTTGTGGCTATTGTGAATTGGATCACATTATTGGTTTGGCTCTCACCTTGGACATTGTTGGCATATAGAAATGCTACTGATTTTTGTACATTAATTTTATATCTTGAAACTTTGCTGAAGTTGTTTAATCAGATGTAGGAGCTTTTGGGCAGAGACTATGGGATGTTCTAGGTATAGAATTATATCATATGCAAACAGAGACAGTTTGACTTCCTCTCTTCCTATTTGGATGCTTTCTTTCTCTTGCCTGATTGCTCTGGCTAGGACTTCCAGTACCATGTTGAATAGGAGTGGTGAGAGTGGGCATGTTCTTGTCTTGTCCTCAAGGGGAATGCTTCCAGCTTTTGTCCATTGAGTATAATGTTGGCTGTGGGTTTGTTGTAGATGGCTTTAATTATTTTGAAGTATGCTCCTTCAGTGCCTAGTTTATTAAGGATTTTTAACATAAAGGATGTTCAATTTTATCAAAAGTCTTTTTGCATCTATTAAGATGATTATGTTGTTTTCGTTTTTAGTTCTGTTTATGTGATGAATCACATTTATTGATTTGCATATGTTGAACCAAACTTGCACCCCAGGGATAAAGCCTACTTGATCACGGTGGATTAGATTTTTGATGTGCTGCTGGATTCAGTTTGCCAGTATTTTGCTGAGGGTTTTGGCATCTATGTTCATCAACAATACTGGCCTGAAGTTTCCTTTATTTGTTGTGACTCTGCCAAGTTTTGGTATCAGGATGATGCTAGCTTCAGAGAATGAGTTAGGGAAGTTACTTCTCCTCAATTTTTTGGAAAAGTTTCAGTAGGAATGGTACCAGTTATTCTTTATTTGGTAAAATTTGGCCATGAATCCATCTGGTCCTGGGCTTTTTCTGGTTGGTGGGCTTTTTATTACTAATTCGACTTCAGAACTCCTTATTGGTTTGTTCAGAGATTCAGTTTCTTCCCAGTTTAATCTTGGGAGGTTCTATGTTTCCAACAATTTATCCATTTCTTCTAGGTTTTCCAGCTTGTGTGCACAGAGGTATTCATAGTCGTCTGAAGATTAGTGGCAATGTGCCCTTTGTAATTTCTGATTGTGTTTATTTAGATATTCTCTTTTTTCTTTATTAGTCTAGCCAGAAGTCTGTAAATCTTATTTATTCTTTCAGAAAACTAACTCTTGGATTTGTCAATCTTTTATGTCTCAATTTCCTTCAATTCAGCTCTAATTTTGATTATTTCTTGTCTTCTGCTAGCTTTGGGGTTGGTTTGCTCTTGTTTTACTAGTTTCTCTTGGTGTGACGTTAGATTGCTAATTTGAGTTTTTTTTTTTTTTTTTTTTTTGGAGACAGGGTCTTACTCTGTCATCCAGGCTGGAGTGCAATGGCATGATCTCAGCTCACTGCAACCTCTGCTTCCTGGAATCAAGTAATCCTCCCACCTCAACCTCCCAAGTAGCTGGGAATACAGGCATGAGCCACTGTGCCCAGCTAACATTTTGTAGAGATGGGGTTTCACTATGTTGCCTAGGCTGGTCTTGAACTCCTGGGCTCAAAGCAATCCACCTGCCTTGGTCTCCCAAAGTGTTGGGATTACAGGTGTGAGCCACTGCATGTGGCCCTCTAACTTTTCACCATAAACTCCCCCTTTTAACACTACTTTAGCTATGTCCTGAGATTATGGTATGTTTTATCTTTGTTCTTTCAAATTGTTTCAATTTCTTGATTTCTGCTTTAGTTTCATTGTTTTCCCAAAAGTCATTCAGGAGCAGGTTGTTTAACTTCCATGTAATTGTATGGCTTAGAGTGATTTTCTTAGCATTAATTTCTATTTCTATTGCACTGTAGTCTGAGGGTATGGTTGGTATGATTTCTTTTTTTTTTTAAATTTGCTGAGAATTGTTTTATGGCTGCTTGTTGTTTGGTTGATTTTACAGTATGTGCCATATGCAGATGAGAAAAATGTATATTTTTTTGGGGGGTGGAGAGGTCTGTAGATGTCTGTTAGTTTCTGATATGGTTTGGGTCTGTGTCCCCACCCAAATCTCATTTCAAATTATAATGCCCAATGTTGGAGATGGAGCCTGGTGGGAGACGATTGGGTGATCATGGGGGTGGGTTTCCCCTTTGGTACTGTTCTCATGATAGTGTGTGAGTTACCATGAGATCTAGTTGTTTAGAAGTGTAGCATACTGCACTTGACTCTTCCTCCTGCTCTGGCTGTGAAAGACATGCCTGCATCCATTTTGCCTTCTGCCACAATTATAAGTTTCCTGAGGCCTCCCCAGCCATGCTTCCTGTACAGCTTGCAGAACCGTGAGCCAATTAAACCTCTTTTCTATATAAATTACCCAATCTCAGCTATTTCTTCATAGCAGTGTGAGAATGGACTAATAAAGGTCCCAAATATATTTGTGAATTTTCTGCCTCGGTGATCTGTCTGTCAGTAGGGTGTTAAAGTCTCCCACTATTATTGTGTAGTTATCTAAGCCTCTTTGCTGGTCTCTAAGAACTCGCTTTATGAATCTGGCTTCCCCCTTGTTGGATGGATATATATTTAGGATAGTTAGGTATTCTTGTTGAATTGAACCCTTTACCGTTATGTAATACCCTTCTTTGTCTTTTTCGATCATTGTTGGTTTAAAGTCTGTTTTGTCTGAAATTACAACATCAATCCCTGTTACTTTCTGTTTTCCATTTGCTTGGTAGATTTCTCTCTGTTCCTTTATGCTGAGCCTATGGTTATTGTGAATGTGAGATAGGTCTCTTAAGGCATCATATAGTTAGGTATTGCCTTTTTATCAAACTTGCCACTCTGTCTTTTAATTGGGATATTTAGCCCATTTACATTCAAGGTTAATAATATAGGTTTGGCTGTGTCCCCATCCAAATGTCATCTTTAACTATAGCTCCTGCCATTCCCATGTGTGTGGGAGGGACCCAGTGGGAGAAAATCTTCACAAACTATGCATGCAACAAAGGACCAATATAGAATCTACAAGGAACTCAAATCAGGAAGAAAAAAAACAAAACAAATAATCCCATCAATGAGTGGGCTAAGGACATGAATAGGCAATTCTAAAAAAAAAAAAAAGATATACAAGGCTGGGCCATGGCAGCTCACACCTGTAATCCCAGCATTTTGGGAGGCCAATGTGGGTGGAACACTTGAGGCCAGGAGTTCAAGATGAGCCTGGCCAACATGGTGAAACCCTGTTTTTACTGAAAAATACAAAACTTAGCCAGGTGTGGTGGTGCATGCCTGTAATCCCAGCTACTCAAGAGGCCGAGGCATGAAAATCACTTGAACCTTGGAGGTGGAGGTTGCAGTGAGCCAAGATTGCACCACTGCACTCCAGCCTGGATGGCATAGTAAGATTCTGTCTCAAAAAAAAAAAAAAAATAAGGAAGATATACAAATGGCCAATAAACATATTTAAAAATGCTCAACATCACTAATTATCAGGGAAATGCAAATCAAAACTACAATGCAACACTACCTTACTTCTGCAAAAATGGTCATAATTTAAAAATAAAAAATTAATAGATTTTGGCATGGATGTAGTGAAAAGGGAACACTTTTACTCTGCTGGTGGGAATGTAAGCTAGTACAACCTCTGTAGAAAACAGTGTGGATGTTACTTAAATAACTAAAAGTAGATCTACCATTTGATCCAGCAATCCCACTACTGGCTACCTACCTGGAGGAAAAGATGTCATTATATGAAAAAAGACACTTGCACATGCATGTGTATAGCAGGACAATTTGCAGCTGCAAAAATACGGAACCAGCCCAAATGCCCATCAATCAATGAGTGGATAAAGAAAATTTGATACATATACACTATGGACTGCTACTCAGCCATAAAAAGAAATGAAATAACGGCATTCACAGCAATCTGGATGGAATCGGAGACCATTATTCCTAAGCGAAGTAACTCAGGAATGAAAAACCAAACATCACATGTTCTCACTTATAAGTGGGAGCTAAGCTATGAGGATACAAAGACATAAGAATGATACAATGGACTCTGGAGACTCGAAGGGAAGGGTGGGAGGGGGGCAAAGGATAAAAGACCACACATTGGGTACAGTGTACACTACTCAGGTGATGAGTGCACCAAAATCTCAGAAACCACCAGTAAAGAACTCATCCATGTAATCAAGTACCACTTGTTCTCCCAAAACCTATTGAAATAATAATTTAAAAAGAAAGTGAAAAGACAATAGCAAAGACATAGAATCAACCCAGGTGCCCATCAACAGTGGATTAGATAAAGAAAATGTGGTACTTATACACCACGGAATACTACACAGCCATAAAAGAACAAAATCATGTCCTTTGCCAAGACATGGATGTAGCTAGAGGCCATTATCCTAAGCACATCCTAAGTAACAGAAAACCAAATACCTTATGTTCACACTTGAAAGCGGGAGCTAAGCATTGGATACACATGGACACAAAGATGGGAATAGACACTGGAGACTCCAAAAGTGGGGAGGGAGGGAGGGAGGGAAGGAGAGAGGAAGGGAAGGGCTGAAAGACTACCTATTGGGTACTATGTTCACTACTTGGGTGACGGGATCATTAGAAGCCCAGCCTCAGCATCATGCAGCTAACTCATGTAACAAACCTGCACATGTATCCCCAAATCTAAAATTTAAAACAGAAAGTGAAAAGATAATGCATAGAATGGAAGGGAATATTTGAAGATCGTATATCCATGATCTATCAGGAACCCTTACAATGCAATAAGAAAGAGACATAACTCAAAATTGGGCAAAGTACTTGAATAGACATTTCTCCAAGAAGATATAGAAATGGCTAATAAGCACAAGTAAACATCATTAGCCATCAGTGAAATGCAAATAAAATATACAATGAGATACCATCTCATACCCACTAAAATGGCTATCCTAAAAAAGATAATAACAAGTGTTGGTAAGAATGTGGAGAAATTGGCTGGCACGGTGGCTCACGCTTGTAATTCTAGCACTTTGGGAGGCCGAGGTGGGCGGATCATGAGGTCAGGAGATTAAGACCATCCTGGCCAACATGGTGAAACCTCGCCTCTATTAAAAGTACAAAATTTAGCCGGGTGTGGTGGAGCATGCCTGTAGTCCCAGCTACTTGGGACCCTGAGGCAGGAGAATCACTTGAACCCGGGAGGCGGAGGTTGCAGTGAGCTGAGATCACGCCACTGCACTCCAGCCTGGCAACACAGCGAGATGCCATCTAAAAAAACGAAAAAAAAAAAGTGGAGAAATTGGGAATACAAAATGGTGAAGGCACTTTGGAAAACGGTTTGGCAGTTTCTCAAATGGTTAAACCTAGAGTTACCATATAACCCCACAACTCTACTCCTAGGTATATATATACATGCCCAGGAAAAATAAAAACAATTCACACAAAAATTTGTAGATAAATGTTCAGAGCACCATTACTTATAATAGGCAAAAATTTGAAACAACTTAAGTGTCCATCAACTGATGAATGGATAAATGTTAAAATATGTTATATTCACACAATGGAATAGTATTTGGTCATAAAAAAGAATGAAGTACTGATTTATACTATAATATAAATGAACCATGAAGACATGCACTAAGTGAATGAAACCAATTAGAAAGACACATATTGTATGATTCCATTATGTGAAATGACCAGGATAGGCAAATCCATGGAGACAGAAAGTCAATTAGTGGTTGCCTAGGGCTGAGGTAGATTTGGAGAGAGGTGGAGGGGGGCTGCTATTGGGTGTAGGGTTTCTTTTTCAGGTGATGAAGATGTTCTAAAAGTGATTGTATTATTGGCTCTACACCTCTGTGAATATATTAAATGTCTTTGAATTGTATACTTTAAATAAGTGACTTTTAACTTTAAATTTGTTTAAATGGAACAAATTTAAACAATTTAACAGTTTGTTAAACTTTAAATTTGTTCCTGTGAATTTTATTTCAATATAAAGCTGTAATCTAGGGGGAGAAAACACCACTAACTCACTCCCTCATACAATGAGAGAAAGAAAAAAGAGAGGATGGGAAATGTAGTCTCCAATGACTGGCATATTCCTAGTTCTATTACTAACATAAAGCAAGTAGGATGGATATTTGTGAACACTTAGACTCTGCCACACATTCCGTCTCCACCACATCCTGCTCTCTGACATAGCCTTCATGTGTGCAGATCAGGGCAGAAATCACCCAGACATCCATCCTATGCTACTCTGGCAGCCAACGTGACTACTTCCCTGCAGGCCCTTCTCCCATCTACTGCAAGTCACCTACCATGGAGTTTACCTACTCTTCTGTGATATAGTTTTGTTTACTCAAAATGGAAAGGACATGTCCTGACTTAGTGTGATGTCTCCTTCAGCCTATACCTAATGTCCTGGCCTATAAAAGTAGAGCCTATTCCCTTCTGAGGTGAATACTTCTTTGAAAGAGAAATTTACTCCAAGTTTTTGAGGGCTTAAGTTAGATGCCCTGTGGATAAATTTCCCTGGTATCAAACTCTCTGTTTCATGTCATCCTTTACCACACACTTGCTTTTTTTTTTTTTTTTTAAATTGAGACACGGTTTCACTCTGTTGCCAAAGGCTGGAGTGCAGTGGCATGATCTCAGCTCACTGCAACCTCCGCCTCCTGGGCCCAAGCAATCTTCCTGCCTCAGCCTCCCAAGTAGCCAAGACTACAGGCACATGCCACCACACCCAGCTAACTTTTGTATTTTTATAGAGACAGGGTTTCGCCATGTTGCCCAGACTGGTCTTGAACTCCTGAGCTCAAAGAATCAGCCCGCCTCAGCCTCCCAAAGTGTTAGGATTACAGCCATGAGCCACCACACACTTTCAATGACCTTCTACTTTAGGGTGAATTCTTTAGAATTCTTTAGCATCCTAAAGGGGTTGAGAAAGCCTTCAGCTTAATAGGTCAGGGGCCTTTACCATTTTATCACCCATAGGGCCCAAGAGGTCTCTGTGTAGGAAGGCTTAAAATCCCTTCCTTCCAATGGTGAGTCCCACTGTATTCTACGCTACATTTATAAAAGGAAATTTAGTCAGTGTCAGATAAGTGCTTGTTGATCTATTGATTCAGCCTCACCATAGAACTGAGAAAATTCAGTCTAAAAAGAAGTGAAATCATGCTTAAAGCTTACACTACAGGGTAGTGTAGGAGGGTTCACCAGGGTGCCTCAGTTTTCCCATTTGTTAAATGAAGATGCTGTTTTTGAAGTGTGTGAGCATCTCCAGATAAATGCTACTGAGAAAATGGATTCAGCATCTGACTGTCTGAAAGTGGAAGGAGTTGACAGAAAAGCGTTCCTTCTCTATAGTCAGGCTTCTCTGTAACATGGGAGAGAGGCTATTTTTCAGCAAGCTCTGGGAAAGAACACAGGGAACTAAGCTGAGAAGGAGAAGTTCATGACTCAGCAGACATCCTTTTCTGTATTTTTGCTTTATCTTCTTACTTAAGCAAAGTTGAAATTGTTTCCTTGCTGAGCTTGTTTTTCCAAAGTATTAGCTAATGTGGTAATTGGGATACATTTGTTCCTGTTAAATTCAGGATTTCAAGAAGCAGCTGAATTTAAACTAACGTAAGTGTGATATATAAAGATCTTTAGTGTTCTTTAATCCAGACCATTACTAAACTTCCTGGAATATGGAAAAAAAAACAAAAGAATTAAATAAACTCACATTGTGTTGTAAAATCCATTTGCATTGCACATACCAGCAGATCATGCTTGGGTGGGTTTTTTTAATTTCTTTACTTATTTCCTTTACTAATGACCTCTGTACTCATTAGAAGGTATTAGCACATTACAAAGATATTATGAAGCATCGATGGGTTTACATTTGTCCCATATTTAATTTTATTCCTGAGAGTAATGCTCAGGTTTTCCTTCACGCTGGTTTTCTTTTCAGCACACTCCGGTATTTTGCAAATAAAACAATCAGGGCTAGCTTCACAGGAGTACAACCTATGCAACCACACAGGGCCCCATGTTTAGAAAGTCCCCAGACTTGGAAGGATCACATACTTGTCTTAATGTTCTGCTATCATTGTTATTAGTTTATTTCCAAAGAAATTAATTTCTTTGGAGAGCCATTCTCTCTGTGGTTTTAGGTTGACATAAGTGACTCCATTTTGGTACTGATACCCTTCACATCATCTTGAGATTCTCAATAATTTTGAACAAGGGGCCATATACTCATTTTGCACTTGGTCCTGAAAATTTTGTAGCTGGTACTAACCACAATACTTGGAATTTCAGATCTCACCTCTGATCATTATTAGCTGTGTGACCTTGGACAGGTTTCTGAACCTCTCTCAACTTCACTTTCCTCAAAACGTTAAATTTGAAAGAACAACATCTTTCTCAGAATTGTTGTAAGAATTAGCATTCAAATAAGATAGAAAATACACTGGTGTCTAGCACATGGTTCTAGTAACTAACTCTTATTAATTGCACACTCTGTGCCGACACCGTGTGTGCTGTTTACACAGATCAGCTCATTAATTCCTTGCACCTGTGGCTGATGATCAGCAAATACACCATTTGCACTTGGAGGATTTTTATGGCCAGTGTCCATTTCTCACTGGTCCAGCCTCCATTCTGGTTGGTGTCCATGGTGATTATGGTTATCATCACTACTTCTCTCGATGCTCTGTGCAGCTGGTAGTATTTTATAAATGAAAGAATCGAGGTACAGACATATTAAGTAACTTGCCCAAGATCACACAGCTTATAAGTAGACACTCCTTAACTATTAATGGCATAAACTCTAGTAAACTGTAGAGAGAGGTGAGATCTTTTAACTTGAAGTTTTTAATGTTCTTTCCTTCTGTCTCCAATTTTTTACCCCTAAGGAGTTAATAGTTAAGTGAGAGTGATGTTACATATAAATCTGGCTACTGCACAAAGCTGTGTGCTCCTACCTGTTCAGCCTCACCTGCCAAACATATGCTCTCCAAGCTGCTTGCAGTTGCCCTCTCAGGCTTCCAGGCGTTTGATTAAATTTTTTCCTCATCTAAAGGTTCTTCCCTAATTCCCAGTCCTTAGCACTTCCTACCTAATTTCTCACTTTCTTTTAAGCAACAACTTAAGTGGCTCACCCCTTAAGAAGTCCTCTCCTCTGAGCACTCTTAGAATTTTATGCATAGTTTTATCATAATGCGTCTCACATAAATTCTAATGCTGGTTTTCTTGTCTGCCTTCCTCCAAGCCTGAGAGATCACTGATGAGGAAAGATGACATATTGCTCATCTGGGTGTCACTGGCACTTAGGAAAGTGTGCCTGACCCATAGCTACTATTCAGTACATAATGAATGAAAGGTGGTACCATTTTCCAAGGAATATCAGATGCTCTAATTCAAAGGAGGGAGAGATGAACTCAATGGATAGACACAGCCTTCATAGAGGAAGTGGTCTGCATGTTAGGTTTTGAAGGATAGGGAAGACTAAAATAATAGGATTGAGGATAGAGGCAGAAAATCCACTCAGAAGGAACAGCTTGTGCAAAAGTGGGAATATGGAAGGGTTAAGACACAGCTTGTTTAGAAAACAACAGGTAGATCATTTGGCCTGGAACACTGGATTCTTATTGAGCAAGGGAATCCCCAAAACAAATGCTTCTTGCAACCAGCCTTTACAGCACAATAAATAAATAAAACATGGCCCCATGTGGTACAATAGAAGGGGAAGGGGAAGGGGAAGGGATTGTGGCAAACTGAAAAACACACGCCCTACTGTGAAGGTAGTAGTTACTGCTTCTCCATGACCAACAATCATGTAAGGATCTTTCGATTTTTCCAGATAACATGAAAATCCAGATTCTACATGTGTGAAATATCTTGATTTTTTTTTTTACTTTTTATTTTTAAACAATTTTAGACTTGTAGAAAAACTGGGAAAATACTGCAGCAAGTTCATGTATACTCTCCAGCCAGCTTTCCCTAATATTGTCAACTTTCATACCCATAGTATAATTCTCAGAACTATGAGTTAACATTGCTATAAAGAATTAAACTGCAGTGCTTATTCAAATTTCATCAGTTTTCCCCTAAGGTTCTTTTTCTGTTCCAGGATCCAGTCCAGGATCCCACATTGCATTTAGTGTTGTATTTCTTTTTTTTGTTTGTTTTGTTTTTTTTCTGACAGAGTCTCATTCTATTGCCCAAGCTGGAGTGCAGTGGCATGATCTCGGCTCACTGCAACCTCTGCCTTCTGGGTTTGAGCAATTCCCCTGCTTCAGCCTCTTGAGTAGCTGGGACTACAGACGTCCACCACCATGCCCAGCTAATTTTTGTATTTTTAGTAGAGACAGGGCTACACTGTGTTGGCCAGGCTTGTCTCAAACTCCTGACCTCAGGATCTGCCCGCCTCGGCCTCCCAAAGTGCCGGGATTACAGGCGTGAGCCACCATGCCTGGCCTAATTGTTGTATTTCTTTAGTTTCGGTCTTTCCTTGTCTTTCCTGACTTTAACATTTTATTTTTTTTAATTTTTTTTATTATACTTTAAGTTTTAGGGTACATGTGCACAATGTGCAGGTTTGTTACATATGTGTACATGTGCCATGTTGGTGTGCTGCACCCATTAACTTGTCATTTAATGTTAGGTATATCTCCTAACGCTGTCCCTCCCCTCTCCCCCCACTCCACAACAGGCCCCAGTGTGTGATGTTCCCCTTCCTGTGTCCATGTGTTCTCACTGTTCAATTCCCCCCTATGAGTGAGAACATGTGGTGTTTGGTTTTTTGTCCTTGCGATAGTTTGCTGAGAATGATGGTTTCCAGCTTCATCCATGTCCCTACAAAGGACATGAACTCATCCTTTTTTATGGCTGCATAGTATTCCATGGTGTATATGTGCTACATTTTCTTAATCCAGTCTATCATTGTTGGACATTTGGGTTGGTTCCAAGTCTTTGCTATTGTGAATAGTGCTGCAATAAACATACATGTGCATGCGTCTTTATAGCAGCATGATTTATAGTCCTTTGGGTATATACCCAGTAGTGGGATGGCTGGGTCAAATGGTATTTCTAGTTCTAGATCCCTGAGGAATCGCCACACTGACTTCCACAATGGTTGAACTAGTTTACAGTCCCACCAACAGTGTAAAAGTGTTCCTATTTCTCCACATCCTCTCCAGCACCTGTTGTTTCCTGACTTTTTAATGATGGCCATTCTAACTGGTGTGAGATGGTATCTCATTCTGGTTTTGATTTGCATTTATCTGATGACCAGTGATGATGAACATTTGTTCATGTGTCTTTTGGCTGCATAAATGTCTTTTGAGAAGTGTCTGTTCATATCCTTCACCCACTTGTTGATGAGGTTTTTTTTTCTTGTAAATTTGTTTGAGTTCATTGTAGATTCTGGATATTAGCCCTTTGTCAGATGAGTAGATTACAAAAATTTTCTCCCATTCTGTAAGTTGCCTGTTCACTCTGATGGTAGTTTCTTTTGCTGTGCAGAAGCTCTTTAGTTTAATTAGATCCCATTTGTCAATTTTGGCTTTTGTTGCCATTGCTTTTGGTGTTTTAGACATGAAGTCCTTGCCCATGCCTATGTCCTGAATGGTATTGCCTAGGTTTTGTCCTAGGGTTTTTATGGCCCAAGGTAATTTATAGATTCAATGCCATCCCCATCAAGCTACCAGTGACTTTCTTCACAGAATTGGAAAAAACTACTTTAAAGTTCATATGGAACCAAAAAAAGAGCCCGTATTGCCAAGTCAATCCTAAGCCAAAAGAACAAAGCTGGAGGCATCACACTACTTGACTTCAAACTATACTAAAAGGCTACAGTAACCGAAACAGCATGGTACTGGTACCAAAACAGATATAGACCAATGGAACAGAACAGAGCCCTCAGAAATAATGCCACATATCTACAACTATCTGATCTTTGACAAACCTAACAAAAACAAGAAATGGGGAAAGGATTCCCTATTTAATCAATGGTGCTGGGAAAACTGGCTAGCCATATGTAGAAAGCTGAAACTGGATCCCTTCTTTACACCTTATACAAAAAGTAATTCAAGATGGATTAAAGACTTAAATGTTAGACTCTAACATTTTAGATGACTACTTGTCAATTATTTTGTCGAGTCTCTATTTTCTCACGATTAAGTTGAGATTTTTGCATTTTTTTGCAAAAATACCACAAAAGTGATGCTGTACCCATCTCAGTGCATCATATTGGGGGTACATGACATCAATATGTCCTATCAGTGGTGATGCTTACTTTGATCATTCAGTTAAGGTGGTGTCTGCCATGTTTTTCCACTGTAAAGTTTTCATTTTTTTTTTCCTAATAGACCAATAGTTTGGAGACAATACTTTGAAGCTACAAGTATCCTGTTTCCTCTTAAACTTTAGTTCACTAATTTTAACATCCATCAGTGGATCTTGCCTACGATGATTACTGTTTAATGTAATGTCTGCCTAGTGGTGATGTTGTATTTCCCGCATTGATTCTACATTTATTAATTAGAATTCCTCTGTAAGGAAAAGCTGTCCTATCCCTTTCCCCTATTTATTTATTTATTCAATTATTTATATTAGTATGGATATTTATTTTATTTTATGGGTTACAATCCATTATTATTACTGTTATTTTGTTGCTCAAATTGTTCTCAATTTGCCCATTGGGAGTGCCTTCCGATTGGCTTGGCTGTGATGTGCTTTTGTCATGCCCCATCCTATTTTGAGCACTTCCTTATTTTCTGGGATGGCAACATGTTTCAGGCTCATCTTCTGCTTTCCTCACCCTAGCCCTGGAATCAGCAACTTCTCCAAGAAGCTCTGGCTCCTCTTATTGGAAAAGAAACATCTTGGATTTAAAATATAAAAAATGAACTCAAACATAAAAATATATTGTGGATGCATATTTGGGTCATATCATTTTTCACTTTGGACCTCTGATACAGGAGATCACAGAGATAGCAGGAAAGGTCAGAAGGTCAACTCTCTGCTTTGAATTGCTAAATACGTGTTCTAAACATGTGGCAGAAAAAATAGCCTTGAAGGAGGAGATTTTTTCATTACTCAAGCCAGAGCCAAGTTTCTGGCCCAGACAATAGGTTTTTTTTTTTTTTTTAATTAATAAGCTTTGTTTTTTAGAGCAGTTTTAGGTTCACAGCAAAATCAGGCAGAAAGTATAGAGTTCCCACATAGCTCCTATCCCAACTTACACAGAACCTCCTCCACTACTGGCATCCCCCACCAGAGTGGTACAATGGATGAACTTACATTGACATATGATTGTCACCCAAAGTCCACAGTTTATATTAGGGCTCACTGATGGTGTTGTATGTTCTAAGGGTTTTGATAGATGTATAAAGACATGTATCCACCATTTTGGTATCATACAGAGTAGTTTCACTGCCCTAAAAACCCTCTGTGCTCTGTCTATTCACTCCTCCCTCCCCACAACCTCTGCCAGCCACTAATCTTTTTACTGTCTCCATAGTTTTGTATTTTCTAGAATGCCATATATTGTAATTAGAATCATATAGTATGTGGCCTGCTCAGATTGACTTCTCTCATTTAGCAATATGCATTTAAATTCCTCCATGTCATTTCATGGCTTGATAGCTCATTTCCTTCTAGAGGTAAATAATATTCCATTGTCTAGATATACTACAGTTTATCCATTCACCTACTTAAGGACGTTTTGGTTGCTTTTAAGTTTTAACTATTATAAGTAAAGCTACTATAAACATCTGTGTGCAGATTTTTGTGTGGATATAATTTTTCAATTTGTTTGGGTAAATACTAAGGAGTATAATTGTCAGATCATATGGTACAGCTATGTTTAGTTTTGCAAGAAACTACCAAACTGTCTTCCAAATTGGCTGTACCAGTTTGCATTTCCACCAGCAATAAATTGGAGTTTCTGTTGTCTTGTCTCACCAGCATTTGGTGTTGTCAGTGTTTTGCATTTTGGCCATTTTAATAGGTTTGCAGTCATATCTCAGTGTTGTTTTAATTTGTATTTCTCTGATCAGATATGATGTAGAACATCTTTTCATATGCTTATTTGCCATATGTATACCTTTTTTGGTGAGATCTCTGTTTAGGTCTTTTGCCCATATATATATATATATATATATATATATTTTTTTTTTTTTTTTTTTTTTTTTTTTTGAGATGGAGTCTCACTCTGTCACCCAGGCTGGAGTGCAGTGGCGCTATCTCAGCTCACTGCAACCTCCGCCTCCTAGATTTGAGCGGTTCTCCTGCCCTAGCCTCCCAAGTAGCTGGGACTACAGATGCATCCCACCATGCCTTGCTAATTTATGTATTTTTAATAGAGACAGGGTTTCACCATGTTGGCCAGGCTGGTCTTGAACTCCTGATCTCAACTGATCCACCTGCCTTGGCCTCCCAAAGTGCTGGGATTACAGGCATGAGCCACGGTGCCCAGCCTTGCCCATTTTTAATTGGGTTGTTTGTTTTCTTATTCTTAATTGGGTTGTTTGTTGAGCTTGAAGGGATTTTGGTATATTTTGGATAATAGTCCTTTATCAGACGTCTCTTTTGCAAATATTTTCTCCCAGTCTATGGCTTGTCCTCTCATTCCCTTGACATTGTCCTTCACAGAGGAGAAGTTTTTAATTTTAATGAAGCCCAGCTTATCAGTTATTTCTTTCATGTATCATGCCTGTAGTTTTGTATCTTAAAAGTCATCTCCATACCCAAGGTCAATTAGGTTTTCTTTTATGGTATCTTGTAGGAATTTTATTGTTTTGTGTTTTATAGGTAAGTCTATGATCCATTTTTAGTTAATTTTTGTGAACAGTGTAAGGGCTTTATCTAGATGGGTCTTTTTTAAAATTTTATTTTTATGGTTTTTTTTTTTTTTTTTTTTGCATGTAGATGTTCCAGTTGTTCTAGCAACATTTGTTGAAAAAACAAAATAAAACAAAACAAAAAAGCACCACATTTTCTCCATTGAATTGCCTTTGTTACTTTGTCAAAAATCAGGTGACCAATTATGCAGGTCCGTTTCTGGGCTCTCTATTCTATTTCATTTGTCTCTTTGTCTGTTTTTTCACCAGATGCCACACTGCCTTGATTACTGTAGCTTTACAGTAAGACAATAGATTTTTAAGAATATAGTACTCACCTGGCTGGTTCTCTTAAAGACGGTCCAGACAGCATGGTGCAGCAACAATACAAGAGAGATGATGGGGCCAAAGAGGGCTTTCACGTTTGTCTAACTCTCCGGCACACACACAGGAGGGAAGTTTGCCTTACTTCTGGATACATCAAGGGAGTGATATAAAGGGGCCCAGTGGATCTGAAGGAGCTTTTGGTTGGGATGAGGGATACACAGAGTATATGGACATGCTAATCCGATACCAAAGAGGAAACAAAGACACTGGGCTATGACCAAAGGCCATAAGGTGTGATGTCCAAAGACCAGATGGTGCAAGCAATAGCTCAGTGAATGCCAGTCCATACTGAAGGCCAACTCCTTTCCATTGCTAGAAGCTTCAGCCTTCCCTGCAACATAGAATATCTGTGGAGAAAGTGGGGGAGGGAACCTAAATACGCCAAGTTTGTAAAGTCACAAAAAAAAATATAGAAAAAACTGACATGTTTTAACACACTTGTTAGCTTGGGGTTTGTTTGTTTGTTTGTTTTTAAGACAGAGTCTTGCCCTGTCACCCAGGCTGGAATGCGGTGGCGTCATCTCGGCTCACTGCAAGCTCTGCATACTGGGTTCACGCCATTCTTCTGCCTCAACCACCCGAGTAACTGGGACTACAGGTGCCCACCACCACGCCTGGCTAACTTTTTGTATTTTTAGTAGAGACGGGGTTTCACGTGTTAGCCAGGATGGTCTTGATCTCCTGACCTCATGATCCACTCGCCTCAGCCTCCCAAAGTAGCTTGGGTTTTAAAAGTCTCACCTAGGCGGGGTGCAGTGACTCATACCTATAATCCCAGCACTTTGGGAGGCTGAGGCGAGTGGACCACATGAGGTCAGGAGTTCGAGACCAGCATGGCCAACATGGTGAAACCCCATCTCTACTAAAAATACAAAAATTAGCTCAGCATGGTGGCACGTGCCTGTAATCCCAGCTACTCGGGAGGCTGAGGCAGGAGAATGGCTTGAACCTAGGAGGTGGATGTTGCAAGGAGCCAAGATCGTGCCATTGTGCTCCAGCCTAGGCAATGGCAATAGAGTGAGACTCAGTCTCAAAAAAAAGAAGTCTTACCTGTTGTAAAATTATGAAGCTAACTTAATGCTCATCTATCAAACTTAAACTGAATGAGGTTACTTGTACGTCTGAGTTCAGACTTCTAAGAGCATGAAAGGCAGCAGAGTTCTCTTGAAGGGCAGTAGAGCCTCCTTTTTGTTTTTTGTTTTGCACATTCTAGTTGTGCTAACCAAGAGAGATGTATCCCCACTCTACTCCAGGTAATCTTATTAAAACATTCGCTCCAATTGTGTTGGGTCATGGCTCATTAGATAAGAACATTTAGATATTAGAAGTCCACATCATCTAAGGTCAAGCCTCCAATGAAAGGAACATGGAGGTGATGCAATTATACTGATTTCTGAGCAGATGGCTGTTTTCTAAAGGGAAATGGTGCATAAAACACACAAATAATGAAAGATTTGAGAGGGAAATTCTTCATGGCAGTCATGACTATAAAATCAACACAAAGGGACTAATTCACAGAATTGGTACAATGTTTAAAAGCACTAGGGAAAATTAGAGGTACTTGCTGCCCTGATGGTGCATTCTGCCTGGACTTGGAGGTGTAAGGGCATAGGACGGGGTGCAGGTATACACGTTTCTCTATGTAGTACATACAAATCTCAGTTCACAAACCCAGGTGTGGAAACAGTTAATACTTACAATGACCCCCTTTTCTTCCAGGCAATAGAAATTTTATTTCAGTCGTTTCCGGGTACCTGCCTTTCCCCTGTGATTGCATCTCAGTTTGAGGATTACACAGTGCTAGTGAATGAAGGTTAGGAATGTAGGGCATCTCATCTAAGTTGGCTGCACTCTTCACTAGCATAGCTGCTTAGATGGGACAAGGACACCTGCTGGTCATTGCCAAGTCATCCCTTGTATCAGACCATACCATAGTAAGTCTGGATCTGGTTTTGAGTGGCGATACCTTGATGCCTCCATGCCATTCTGGGACTACAGAAAACTTGGTGGGACCATCTACAGCCATGTGTCACTTCCTTGGTACCCTTGGGTACACAAGTACAATTCTACTGTCCCAGTGCCCCAACCTCACTATTCACAGGCCTACTCTGAGACATTTTCAAACTTATCTACCAGGGCAGAGTAGACAGCCATCCTTACTTGGGGGTCTTGCCTCCTTTCTAGAGCCTACCAGAGAAGGTAAACACAGGTTTCTTCTGCACTACAATCCCAAAACATATCTGGAGTTCCTGTTGTGGAACACTCTTCCTGTTACCTACCAGGAACAGAGCTGGGTGCAGGTTTTTTCATCCAGGACTCATTACCATCTAAGACAGGGGTGTTCAATCTTTTGGCTTCCTTCAGCTACATTGGAAGAAAGCAAATTGTCTTGGGTCATACATATAATACACTAACACTATCAATAGCTGATGAGCTAAAAAAAATTGCAAAAAATCTCATAAAATTTTAAGAAAGTTTATGAATTTGTGTTGGGTAACATTCAAACCCATCTTGGGCTTCATGTGACCTGCAGGCTGCGAGTTGAACCAGCCTGATCTAAGCTCTCCTTTCTTCTGTTTTCAGAGAAAGAACAAGCTTTCTCTGTTTTCCTGGTTGGTTGATGAAGGGAGCTTGGGGCACACTTTGGCCTAAAGGAGGGAGAGCCATGTGGATTCAGGAAGCTTCTTTTTTATTATTCATCACTTCTTCTCCCACATCTATTGTAAACACTCCAGTTCTGTTCTCCTGAGGCCAAGACATTAAAAACTAAAAGCTAATTAATTGACTCATTTTGTGTTATTTGCTTTCTTCCCAGTTATTCCTTTCCTTAGGTAGTGATGCCTACATAGAGAGAAGGATCATGGGTTACAAGAGGGGTGAAAAGCTATACATATATTCTAGCCACATATACACTACTCTGTTTCCCCAGCATCATGATCCCTGCCAAGGTCAGCTACAGCCCACAATGTACACTAGGAAAAAATCAAACGATGTGGACTTAGCAGCTGGATTAATGGTGGGGTCAGCTCAGGAGATCTCACCTTCGATTCTTTGGTTCATTCTCTGTTCTTAGTCTTCTTGGAGGGCCCCAGTTGTTGTATTTTAGAAACTAGGACTTCATCAATCAGAGATCATGCTAAAATGAGTCCAGCCCTTTTCTTGTCTCCTCTCACTTTGCCTCTTCTCCTTTCTTTTTCTTCCTGCCTTTCCATTTTTCTTTCTCCACTCTGCTCTGTCTTTCCTCTCTAAAGGCAAATCAAAGGACATGATTCCAGGACTTTTGCAGGAGATCCTCATTTGCTTTGTTGGTGAAATTATTGTTCTGTCTGACATCTGTGGCCCCAGCATCATACCCAGTTAGTGCCTCTTTTCACCTTTGATACTGTTCAGATTTGAGTGATGAACTATGTGGCCACTCTAGTCATTACAGACCAGCTCATCCTTAAAAATATTTGACCTCAGTTGAAAACTATTTAGATGTCATAACAATTTAAACAAATATGGACATACTGTTAGGGCATGCTCAAAAAAGTCAGGCTTCAGGAGATGGAGCAAGGTGGCTGAATAGAACCCTCCAGTGATGGTCTCCGCAACAAGAACACCAAATTCAACAACTATCCACACAAAAAAGCACCTTCATAAGAACGAAAAATTAGGGGAGTGATCATAGTACCTTAATATGTACCTTAATATGATGGATCTAACATCATATTAAGAAAAGAGATACAGAGGAGAGTAAGAAAGACAGTCTTGAATCACTTATATCACCCCCCAACCCATCCTCCAGCAGTGGCCATGTGGCATGGAGAGAAAATCTGTGCACCTGGGGAGGGTCTACGCAGTGATTGTGGGACTTTGCATTGGATCTCACTCCTGCCCTACCACAGTGGAAAACAAAACAAGGAAAAATTCAGCCAGCACCCACAGAGGGAAGGTTCAGATGAGCCCTAGCCAGAGGTGAATTGTCCATCCCAGCAGACAGAAACTGAACTCTGGCAAGCTCCACCACCATAGGCTAAAGTACTCTAGGATCCTAAATAAACTTGAAAGGCATTCTAGGCCACAAGGACTGCAATTCCTGGGCAAGTCCTGGTGCTATGCTGGGCTCAGAGCCACTGGACTTGGGGTGCACACAATCTAGTGAGACACCAGCTGGGAGGGCTAACAGAGTGCTTGCATAACCCCTTCCCCAACCCCAGGCAGTGCAGCTCACAACTCCTTCCTTATACTTGAGGATAGAAGAGGGGAAAGTAAAGAAGACTTTGTCTTGCAACTTGGATACCAGCCCAGCCACAGTAGAACAGGGCACCAGGCAGAGCCATGAGGCCCGCATTCCAGGCCCTAGCTCCTGGATGACATTTCTGGACACATCCTGGGCAAGAGGGGAGCCCACTGCCCTGAAGGAGAGACCTAGGCCTGGCAGCATTTACCACAAGCTGACTGAAGAGCCCTTGGGACTTGAGTGAATATCAGTGGTAGCCAGGCAGTACTTACCACATGCCTAGCCAGTAGTGGCCACAAGGAAAAACTCCTCTGCTTGAGGAAAAGGGAGGGAAGACTGGGAAACACTTTGTTTTGTAGCTTGGGTGCCAGCTCAGCTGCAGTAAAATAGAGCACACGGTAGCTTCTGAAAGTTCCCAACTCCAGGCCTTGGTTCTGGGATGGCATCTCTGGAACCTCCTGGGGCTGGGGGGATCTTGCCATCATAAGGGAAGAACACAAGCCTAGCTGGATTTACCACCTGCTGGCTGTAGGGCCCATGGACCTTGAATGAACATAGGCAGTAGCCAGGCAGTGGTCACCAAGGGCCTTAGGTGAGACACAGTGCTGTGCTGGTTACAGGTCTGACCCAGTGCAATCCCAGTGATGGTGTTTGCATCACCCCTCCCCCAGCTCCAGGTAGCTCAGCGTAGAGAAAGAGAGATTCCATTCATTTGGGGGAAAGTAAGAGAAAAGTATCTGTGCCTGGTAACCCAGGGATTTCTCTCAGATCTTACCCAAGACCACCAAGGCAGTAGTACCTCTACGAGTCTGCAAGAGCCACAGCATTATTGGGCTTGGGATAACCCTTAATCCAGATATGGCTCTAGTGACCAAAAACTTAGATCATAACACCTAAGTCTCTTTGAATACTTGGAAAGCCTTCCCCAGAAGGACAGGCATGAACATGTCTGCAAAGACTACAATAAATACTTAACTCTTCAATGCCTAGATGTGGATAAATATCCACAAGCATCAAGACCATCCAGGAAAACATAACCTAATCAAATAAACTAAATAAGGTATCAGGAGATCAATCTCTGATAGACAGAGATATGTCTTTTAAGATATGGAATCCAAAGTAGCTGTTTTGAGGATGCACAATGAAATTCAAGATAATACAGAGAAGGAATTCAGAATTCTATTAAATATAACAAAGAGATTGTTGTAATAAAAAGAATCAAGAAGAAATTCTGAAGCTCAAAAATGCAACTGATGTACTGAAAAAAGCATCAGAGTCCCTTAATTGTAGACTTGATCAGGCAGAAGAATTAGTAAGCTTGAAGATAAGTTATTGGAAAATACACGGTCAGAGGAGACAAAAGAAAAAAGAATAAAGCATGCCAGAAGACCTAGAAAATAGCCTCAAAAGGACAAGTCTAAGAGTTATTGGCCTTAAAGAGGAGGTAGAGAGAGAGATAGTGTGGAAATTGTATTCAAAGAGATAACAACAGAGAACTTTCCAATACTAGAGAAAGATATCAATATTCGAGTACAAGAAGGTTATAGAACACCAAGCAGATTTAATCCCCAACAGACTATATCAAGACATTTAATAATCAAACTCCCAAAGGTCAAGGATGAAGAAAGAATCTTGCTACTTTTAGCAAGAGAAAAGAAACGAATCACATACAAAGGAACTCCAGTACATCTGTCAGTAGACTTATCAGCGGAAACCTTACACACAAGGAGAGAGTGGAATGGCATATTTAAGGTGCTGAAGGAAAAAAACTTTTACCCTAGAATGGTATATCCCGTGAAAATATCTTTCAGGCATGAAGGAGAAATAAAGACTTTCCCAGATAAACAAAAGCTGAGGGATTTCATCAGCTCCAGACCTGTCCTACAATAAATGCTAAAGGGAGTTCTTCAACCTGAAAGAAAAGGCCATTAATGAGCAATAAGAAGTCATCTGAAGCTACAAAACTCACTAGTAATAGTAAGTACACAGACAAACACAGATTATAACACTGTAATTTTGATGTGTAAACTACTCATATCTTAAGTAGAAAGACAAAAAAATGAACCTATCAAAAATAATGACTACAACAACTTTTCAAAACATAGACAGTATAATAAAGATATAAACAGAAACGACAAAAAGTTAAAAAGTGGCAGGATGAAGTTAAAGTGTCAAGTTTTTGTTAGTGTTTTCTTTGCTTGTTTGTAAGTTTGTTTGTTTATGTAATCAGTGTTGTCGGTCTAAAACAATGGATTATACAATATTATTCCCAAGCATCAAATAAAATAAATACAACAGATACACAAAATTTAGAAAGCAAGAATTTAAAACATACCACTAGAGGAAATCACACTCACTAAAGGAAGACAGAAGGGAAGGAAAAAAAGGAAAAGAAGACCACAAAACAACTAGAAAACAAAAGCAAAGTGGGAGAAGTAAGTTCTTAGGTAATAATAACATCGAATGTAAATGGACTAAACTCTCCAATCAAAAGACAGAAAGTGGCTGAATGGATAATAAAACAAGACCCAATGATCTGCTGCCTACAAGAAATACACTTCACCTATAAAGACACATGTCAACAGAAAACAAAGGGATGGAAAAAAAATAAATTATGCCAAAAAAAAACAAAAAAAAAAAAAAAAAAAAAAAAAAAACAACAGCAAGAGAAGCTATAACAGACTAAATAGATTTCAAAACAAAAACTATAAAAAGAGACATAGAAGGTAACTATATAATGATAAAGGGGTCAATTCAGCAAGAGGATATCACAATTATATATATATATATATATGCATCAAACACTGGAGCACTCAGATATACAAAGCAAATACTGTTAGAGCTAAAGAAAGAGACAAACCCCAATACAATAATAGCTGGAAACTTCAACACTCCACCTTCAACATTGGACAGATTATCCAGACACAAAATCAACAAATATTGGACTTAATCTGCTCTACAGAACAAATAGACCTAATAGATATTTTCAGAACATTTCATCCAATGGCTGTGGAATACACGTTCTTTTCCTCAGCACATAGACCCTTCTCAAAGATAGACCATATATTAGGTCACAAAACAAGTCTTAAAACAGCCAATAAAATAAAAATAACATTAAGGATCTTCTCCAACTGCAGTGGAATAAAACTAGAAATCAATAATATCAGGAATTTTTGAAACTATACGAACACATGGAAATTAAATAATTTGTTCCTGAATGACTGTTGGATCAATGAAGAAATTAAGAAATTAAAAATCTTCTTGAAACAAGTGAAAATAAAGACACAACATATCAAAACCTATGGGATACACTGAAAACAGTACTAAGAGGAAAGTTTACAGCAATAAGCACCTGTATTAAAAAAGAAGAAAAACTTCAAATAACCTAATGATACAACTTAAAGTACTAGGAAAGCAAGAACAAACCAAACCCAACATTAGTAGAAGGGAAGAAACAAAGATTAGAGCAGAAGTAAGTAAAATTGAAATGAAGAAAACAATACAGAAGATTAATGTATTAGTCCGTTCTCACATTGCTACAAAGACATACCCGAGACTGGGTAATTTAAAAAGAAAAAAAGAGGTTTAACTGACTCACAGTTCTGCATGGCTGGGAAGGCCTCAGGAAACTTACATTCATGGTGGAAGGGGAAGCACACACATCCTTCTTCACATGGTAGCAGGAGACAGAGGGGTACCAGCAGGGGAATCACCAGATGCTTATAAAACCATCAGATCTCAGGAGAACTCACTATCACAAGAACAGGATGGGGGGAACAGCCCCCATGATTCAATCACCTCCCACTGGGTCCCTCCCATGACACATGGGGATTATGAGAGTTACAATTCAAGATGCAATCTGGGTAGGAACACAACCAAATCATATCAATCAATGAAACAAAACGTTGGTTTTTTGAAAAGATAAAGAAAATCAACAAACCTTTGGCCACCATAAGAGAAAAAGAAAAAAGACCTAAATAAATAAAATCAGATGAAAAAGGAGACATTAAAACCAAAACACAGAAATTGAAAGGATCATTAGAGACTACTATGAGCAACTATATGTCAATAAATGGGAAACCCTAAATAAAGTAAATAAATTCCTAGAAACCTGCAACCTACCTAGATGGAACTATGAAGAAACCTAAAATCTGAACAGACCAAAAACAAGTAATGAGACTGAAGCCATAATAAAAAATCTCTTAGCAAAGCAAATCCCAGGACCTGATGGCTTCACTGCTCGGTTTTAACAAACATTTACAGAAGAACTAATACCAATTGTACTCAAACTATTACAAAAAATAGAAGAGTAGGGGATACTTCCAAACTCATTCTATGAGGCCAATATTACCCTAATATCAAAACCAAAGAAAGTACACCAAAAAAATAAGGAAAGAAAGAAAACTACTAGCCAATATTCCCCATGAACATTGACGTAAAAGTTCTCAACAAAGTACTAGGAAACTGAATTCAACAAGTACTAGGAAACTGAATTAAACAGGAAACTGAATTTAACAACACATTAAAAAAATTATTCACCATGACCAAGTGGGATTTATCCCATGAATGCAAGAATGGTTCAACATATGCAAATCAATCAATGTGATACATTGTATCAACAAAATGAAAGACAAAAACCATATGATCATTTCAATTGATGCTGAAAAAACATTTGATAAAATTAGTATTTCTTCATGATAAAAACAGTAAAAAAACTAGGTATAGGAGAAAAATACCCCAACAGAATAAAACAGAAAAACAGAAAAAAGAATAAAATATGACACACCCACAGCTAGTATCATACTAAAGGGGGCAAAATTAAAAACCTTTCTTCTAAGATCTGGAACATGACAAGGATGCCCACTTTCACCACTGCAATTCAACATAGTACTGTAGTCCTAGCTAGAGCAATCAGAAAAGAAAAAGAAATAAAGGTCCTCCAAACTGGAAAGGAAGAAGTCAAATTAACCTTGTTTGCCGATAATATGATCTTGTATTTAGGAAAACCTAAAGATTCCACCAAAAAACTATTAGAACTGATTAACAAATTCAGTGAAGTTGCAGGATACAAAGTCAGTAGCATTTCTATATGCCAACAGCTAACAAGCTAAAAAAGAAATCAAGAATGTAATCCTAATTACAATAGCTACAAATAAAATAAAATACTTAGGAATAAATTTAAGTAAAGAAGTGAAAGATCTCTATAATGAAAACTATAAATCATTGATATGATAGATTGAAGAGCACACAAAAAATAAAAGATATTTCATGTTCATGGTTTGGAAAAATTAATATTGTAAAAATGTTCATGCTACCCAAAGCAATCTATAGATTCAATGCAATCCCTATCAAATTACCAATGACATTCTTCACAGAAATAGAAAAAGTAATCCTAAAATTTATATGGAACCACAAAAGACCCAGAATCACCAAAGCTATCCTGAGCAAACAGAACAAAACTGGAGGAATCACATTATCTAACTTCAAATTATACTACAGAGCTACAGTTACCAAAACAGCATGGTACTGGCATAAAAACAGATATATAGATCATGGAACAAAATAGATAACTCACAAATAAATTTATATATTTATAGTGAAATCATTTTCAATAAAAGTGCCAAGAACATACACTGGAGAAGGGATGGTCTCTTCAATAAATGATGCTGGGAAAACTGGATATCCATATGCAGAAGAATGAAACTAGTCCCCTATCTCTTGTCATATACAAAAATCAAACCGAAATGGATTAAAGACTTAAATCTAAGACCTCAAACTATAAAACTACTACAAGAAAACATTGGGGAAACTCTCTAGTACATTGAACTGGGCAAAGATTTCTTGAGTAATATCCCACAAGCAAAGGCAGCCAAAGCAAAAATGGATGAATGAGATCACATTATGTTAAAAAGCTTCCACACAGTGAAGGAAACAATTAACAAAGTGAAGAGATAACCTAAGAATGAGAGAAAATATTTGAAAACTACCCATCCAACAAGGGATTAATAACCAGAATATATAAGGAGCTCAAAACACTCAATAAGAAACTATCTAATAATATGATTAGGAAATGGACAAAAGATCTGAACAGAAATTTCTCAGAAGAAGGCATACAAATGGCAAACAGGTATATGAAAAGGTGCTCAACATCATTTATCGTCAGAGAAATGCAAATCAAAAACAATGAGAAATCATGTCACCCCAGTTAAAATGCCTTTTATGCAAAAGACGGCAATAATGAATGCCGATGAGGAGGTGAAAAAAAGGGAATACTTGTACACTGTCGGTAATGTAAATAAGTACAACCACTGGAGAACAGTTTGGAGGTTGCTCAAAACACTAAAACTAGAGATACCATATGATCTAGCAATTCCACTGCTAGGTATACACCCAAAAGAAGGGAAATCAGTATATTGAAGAGATATCTGCACTCCCATGTTTATCACAGTACTTTTCACAATAGCCAAGATTTGGAAGCAACCTGCGTCCATAAACAGATGAATGGATAAAGAAAATGTGGAACATATGCACAATGGAGTGCTATTCAGCCATAAAAACTAATGACATCCTGTCATTTGCAGCAACATGGATGGAACTGGAGGCCATTATGCTAGGTGGAATATGCCAGTCACTGAAAAGACAAACTGCATATTCTCACTTACTTGTGAGGGCTAAAAATTAAAACAATTGAACTCATTCTACTGTCTTGGAGAGAGAGAGAGAGAGAGAGAGAGTAGAATAATGGTCACTGGAGGCTGGGAAGGATATGAGGAGGAAGGAGAAGAAGAGATGGTTGATGGGTACAAAAATATAGTTAGATAGAATAAATAAGACCTAGTATTTGATAGCACAACATCATGACTATGGTCAACAATAATTTATTATACATTTAAAAATAACTAAAAGAGTATAATTGGATTGTGTGTAACACAAAGAAAGCATAAATGCTTGAGGTGATGGACACCCCATTTGCCCTGATGTGATTATGCATTGTATGCCTGTATCAAAATATCTCATTTACTCCATAAATATATACACTTACTATGTACCCACAATTAAAAAGGAAAAGTCGGTCTTCAAATAGAGCTAATAATACACAGTGTGAGATGGTCAAACAGAAGGCTGGGTTATGTCCCATTGGAGCCTACAGGGTTAAGTCAGAGTTGGGAAGCCTTGGTTGTCCTACCTTGGTGGGAGTGTCAGCTGTCAGTTGGCTTGGCCTTCAAGTCCTGCTCTGAGGTGTGTGAATCTCTCTGGGAGTACTGGAGGGTGGAGATGGGATTGGGGGAGGAGCAGAAGAAAATGTTGGAGTGCCTTCCAGTCTACAGCCTTGACAAATGTCAGGCTATCCAGAAATGAGGCTGGAACAGAAACAAGGAGATCAAGAGAGATCCTGGCCAAGGAGCTGTGTCTTCCCAGTTGATAGAGTGGGGACCTTTAAATCCGACTTTTCCCTTCTCTTAAAGAGCTTCCTCTACAGCATTAGGTAAGCTTTGAGAAGACATCTTCATGAAAATGAAAACTCTTTATATAGCTTCAATACTTTATGAATTAAGAACTATTCTCTAATCACCGTAAGTTATCTTTACAAAAGAGAACAACAACAAATACATGTAAAAAAAAACTGGATCTTTCATCTAACACATGTGAATAATAATAATAATAATAATAATAATCAATAGGCCTTAACGGAAACCATAGATGTGAAACAAAATTACAGCAAAATCTAGAATCCATACTTATGTAGCAGATACACCTTTCCAGTTATGTTTAGCTTAAACTATTTGGGAGATAGCAGTTTGGCAGGGTTCTGAGCACTGGAGACTTTGAGCTTGGAATAAAAAAATTACATTACAAAAATCCACAAAGTGAATAATTAAGAATTTGCTATACATTAAGTCCATTATTCTTCAGGTTAAGGGCTATATAGACTATATAATAAAAGAAATTATTAATAATATTAAAGCCACTGAGGACATTTTCACAGTTATATTAAAAGCAGAGGCTGGATTAGTATAGGGGAGTTATTTTGTCTTCTGACACCATTTCTTCCCCTGGTCCAATGAAATGTCTTTTGAAGAACAGAGTTTAGAGTACATGCAGCCTACTACCAATGTTAAAGTGATTAGTGTGGCTCTCTCAGGGATATCCAACCTGGATTAGGCAAGACCCAAACTAAGTCACAGTCAAATGACCGACCAGAGCCAACCTGCCACCAGAACAATAAAGGCTTCTAGAATCTCATCAAAATGCTCTTCTTTTTATAGGGATTAAAGAAGAAAGAAAGGAGAAGAAGAGGAGGAGGAGGAGGAGGCAAAGGTGATCTTAGCTAGAAATGGAAAGAAAGAAAAGAAGCTCAAAAGAAAGAAACTATGATAGTGGCTCTTAAACTTTTAGCATAAAAATATGGACAAGCATAAGAATTACTGGGGCCCAAGTCAAAAAGGTTCATTCCTGGGTTCTACTTGCAGAGATTCTGATTCAGGATTAGACTCTCGACCCAGGAATCTGGGTCTGATACAAGTGGTGTACTGGTTTTGGTGATTGGATGCCAAATGAAAAATCATGTGGCTTGGGGCTGGAAGGGAGAGGAGGAGATGATGAAACCTCAGGCCTTCTTAGCCAAAGCTTTGATAGCTCTGTACTACCAGACAGCTGGGCGTGTCAGGGTTGAAGAAATATTATCTGTCTTAAACAATTAAGTGGTTTTGTGACTAAATGGGAAGGCTCTTTGGTATTGTTCACCCAGAGATTTTTTGGTAAGGAAAAGAAAAGCTCATGACTACAGTTTGGGGTCTGCATCCCCAGAACAGCACCATTCCCACCAGGACTGAGAACTGAGATATTAGTCTCCAACAAACATCAACAAGCTCTGCTGAGCCTGAGCCCTCCATTAAATTAGTCTTGCCTCCTGCTCCTATATTTTTCCCACGTGAGCCTAATTCATTATCTAGCCCTTTTTTAACAGAGGATTTTATAATTCAGAGCAGAGTGGAAGATCTCTTTGGGAGCAGAGACAGTACTATTTTGGGATCCTATTTATTTTATAATTTTGAATGTAAAGAGCAGGCAGCCAGAAACACACATGATCTATTTTTTTTCCTCTATGTTCTTTCCTCCCAACAGAGTTCACATTAAAGCTAGAGAAATACTATTTTTTAAATCCCCAAGTGGTGGGCACAGCTAACAGGCAATGGAAAATGGCATAAACACTCCTCACCCGCCAATACATCCACAGGCCACATGGCATGTACACCTCACAACACACACTCTCCCACCCTCAAACTGTTTCATATTTCTTTAAAAAATGTACGTTTTTTTCTCTCACACACATTCTCATGTTCTCTCACTCCCAACTTTGTAAAGAAGCCCACTTTTTATTTAGTCAGGATCTTAAGGATCTTACCACAGATGATCAGGTTTAATCATACAAGATGCCCCTAGTGAAGGATCTCTACAATAAAAGGTCTTGACACAAACAAAAATGAAACAAGCTTCAGATGAGTCAGCCCCACTCTGCAGATGGTCTTTGTGGGCTTAATGAAAGTAGGTTCAGGCTGAAGACCTTGGATATACAAATTGACTAAACAAACATCAATTTGTCTACCAAAGTGCCTCTGAATCACAAATGAGTAAAATCGAGTTGTCTTGGAATCTGAGTTATTTGGCTTTAAACTTGGCTGGCAGTACCATTAACTATTGATCTGTTAATTTACAATGGTTTAGAACAAGACTTTGATGGAAGGTACTAGAGCTTTGACCATAAAGTCAATGAGCCTTTTATAAAACAACCTTACCCATGTATTATACATACACCCATTGGCAAGACTTCATCTGGGGCATTTCTCAGTCGGGCTTGAATTCACTGACTATTCATAATATTGAAAACCTCCTATTAAACCCAAGCCATTTAAATTTCTAATTATCTGACCATTATACATTACCTTAATACTGATGACTCAGTACTCTGTGCCTCTCTGATGTGCTAATAAAAAGGGAGGGTGAATCATTTTCATATGTTCCCTTTTCCAGGAAATGAATCAGAGACTCTTGCTGCAATGCCCGTGTTCAAAGTTTATTTCAAAACCAGAGTAATTGAAAAACATTTCTCTATTTGGAAAATCTAATGAAAATATTCTTATGCTAGAACAGAAACATAGGTAAGCTTAATGGGGCAAGGGATGGGAGGACCACAGGACTTGAAACTGGGAATGCCAGAAAAAAGCAGAGAGAAATGCATTATGTGTCCTGGGCAGCAGGTCCTGAGCAGGTATTTGTTCTTGCTCAACCCTTCCTTCATTTTCAGTCTTACTTTTCTTTTGCCTACCAGACTCCTTGTCTCCTTGTTGAGAGAATGCCATCCAGGGTCCAGCTTTTTATAAGCAAACAGTCCTGAAAGACTGACTTCCATCATTACCATATTTTGGACGGAAGCTGATTTCACTGGGCTGAAGACATTTTGCAAGTTGGAGGAGTATTTGCATGACAAGCAACAGGAGTTTTTGGACATCTGGAGGCTTAGTTCCAATGTGACCTTAACTGTGCCCTTAATGCCACATTCATCTGCTCAGTCTAGTCTGCAAATGATCCTCTTCTGTGGACCACTGATCTTTGAAAAATCTTTTCAGATAGTTTATGAAATGACAATGCAAATTATTAACAAACATATGAATAATAAGCACGTGCTCTCATCAGTAATTAAAGAACAGCAGGTTGAATCAAAATTAAGGGGTGTGTGTGTGTGTGTGTGTGTGCGTTTGAATTAATTTGAGAAAGATCTTTAATAATTACAATGCTAGTATTCCAGTTAGAATGCTTAGGCTGCAATATCAACACCCAAAGCGAACTTCTAAAACAGTATGTATAATATATTATTTCACATACAAAGAAGTCCCAAGGAAGGACAGCTCCTGAGTTGGTTCAGGGTTCAACAGCATTATCAGTCTCTCACCCTCCAGTGGTTTTATTCTCAGGCTGTCATGGTTCAAGGTGTATGTGCATACATAACAATATTCTACACACAGAAGGAGACTGGTTCTGGTCTATTTTTAAGAATGAAAAACATTTACCTAGTAAATGTCACAGTTCATTTCATTAGCCCCAACTGGGTCACATGCCCATCTCTAAACCAATCTCTGGCGAGAGAAATGAGATTAGCAAATCTGGCTTAGACTGATAAGGACTTATTCTCAGAGGAAGCATGGACATTTGAAGAAATCAAGCCTCTATTAACAGGGAAAAGGGGGAAATAATGACTCTTGGGTAGGCAACCTGTGGTGACTGCTCTGGCTGCCAAGGATATAGTGAAATGGGCCACGTGCAGCTGGTAGATATTCTGGAAAGTAATTTGGCACTATATACTAGGATACTTAAAAGCATCCATACACATTGACAAAGTAATTTGACTTCCAGAAATAAAGTCCATGGAAGGTGAGCCTAAATGTAGATAAAGCTTTGTGCTCAGAGGAGTTCATTGTAGTACTTTTATAAGGCAAAAAAAGGAAAGAAGGAAAGAGAGAAGGAAGGAAGGAGAAAGAGGGGGGAAGGAAGGGGGGGGGAAGGAAGGAGAATGAGAGAGGGGGAAGGAAGGAAGGAGAAAGAGAGAGGGGGAAGGAAGGAAGGAGAAAGAGAGAGGGGGAAGGAAAGAAGGAGAAAGAGAGGGGGGAAGGAAGGAAGGAGAAAGAGAGAGGGGGAAGGAAGGAAGGAGAAAGAGAGAGGGGGAAGGAAGGAAGGAGAAAGAGAGAGGGGGAAGGAAGGAAGGAGAAAGAGGGGGAAGGAAGGAAGGAGGAAGGAGAAAGAGAGAGGGGGAAAGAAAGAAGGCAGGAAGGAAGAGGGAAGGAGGTAAAGAGAAAGAGAAGGAAGAGATGGAGAAGGAAGGAGGAAGAAGGGAGGGAGGGAGGAAGGAAGGAGAAAGAGGGGGAAAGAAAGAAGGCAGGAAGGATGAGGGAAGAATGGAGGTAAAGAGAAAGAAAGAAGAGATGCAGAGAGGGAAAGAAAAGGAAGGAAGGAAGGAGGAAGGAAGGAAGGAAGGAAGGAAGGAAGGAAGGAAGGACTTAAGGATCTAATAATAAGGAGTTACATAATTGCAGTACATCTGTTTAACTACTCTTTGGTATGTTATTTTTAATATATATATATATTTTTTAGAGACAGGGTTTCACTATGTTGCCCAGGTTGGACTTGAACCCCTAGGCTTATGTGATCCTCCCATGCAGCTGGGACTACAGCTGTGTGCCACTGCACGTGGCTTCTCTAGCATTTTAAAATGATGTTTACAAAGAGTTTTTAAGAAAGTAGCAAAATGCTCATATTATAGTGTTCAGCAAGAAAAGCAGGATGTCAAATTATATATAAAAAACTCTATGTAAAATATTAATAGCAACTGTCTTCTCAACATCTGCCATGAGCTGGGAACTTATACACTGTCTCTAACCTTGACAACAACTCCGAAATGTAGGTATTCTGATGTCTGGTTTGCAAATGAGGCAACTAAGGCTAAAAGATGTTCAGTAGGTTTCCAGAGGCACTCAGATATCAAATGGTAGAAGAAGGATTTGAGTCTCAGCCTCTCTGGCTGTTTGGAACACAGTCTCACAGTTTAGGAGCAAACTTCTTTCTTTCCCCTTTGTTCTGTTCTCCCTTCTCTGCAGCTGATGGATATGATGAATAAAATATCCTCAAGTTCAGCTACATGAACATGTCATGTTTAGGAAGTATAAACCTTCACAAATATTTAGTGAAGCGCAATTGGATAAAGACAATGGGAAATTAGAGGGGCCAGGGGCGGGGCAAACAGATAGGAAAGTGAGAAGGAGGAAAGATAGGTGACTGGAGTGATTACTGAGAACTCAGAAGTGACTCTCTGATGTCCCTTTCAGCTGAACCGGTTCTCCAAGTGCCTCATTCAGTACACAGGCCTCGTGGTCAAGGACGATCCACACCAATTTGCCAAGACCCTCTCTCAGGACTCAGATGCTTATTTAGATGTTGAAGCCCAGCCTAATTCACATGCTAATCAGAAGTTTCTTCTACCAGGGCTGACCTGATCAAGAGGGGTGGGTGCATATATGATCGCAGGAATAAAGGCAGTGATGGATACATCTGTGAAAGAAGGGGGTGGATGGTCAATACACTGGAAATCACATATTATTTCATAGAATAAAATTCACAGGCCCAAGATAAAGGTATACTTGCAACTAATAAGTGAAAAAATATTGAATTAAGGAGAAAGTAAAAGGAATGACAATCCTCTGAACATCTGCTTCTATGGTTTTTCACTTCAGTGCTACCTCTGCTATTAAGAACCCAGTTATGCACATTGGCTGAAGACATAATCTGTTGCTGCAGTATTTAAATACAGACATACTTTGTTTTCATATTTATTCTGTGACCAAGATAATCCTCATTCAGACCTCAGCCTTGTATTTTTGCTACCATTTCCAAATGGGAGGTGAAAGCCCTGCTGTCACGGTGCTAGGGTTATGGAATAATTAACATCCACAGGTCCCCTGGCTCCCTTGTTTATATGAGAAATGGAAGAATAAAACAACCATGCAAGAATAATGAGTATCACAGCTAATTTTGGAAAGCCCATTAAAATAACAAATCAGCAATGTCTTCAACAAAAATCACTGGAGATAAGAATCATACAGAGGACTGTTTCTTTTGCAAGAAACAATACATACTTTGCAAAGTATACATTTTTAACGCTGAGGTTTTTAACAACTGATTTAATCTTTCATGTAATATTTTCAGGTTTATTTACTATGCCTGATATTTCATATCTAGCAATACATTAAATACAGGAAGAGAAGAAATTTTCCTGTAGCCAAATCATCCACTTGGACATTTTTACATGCTTTGTCTGTGCAAGCTTCCCAGTCAGCACTGAGCAGGCAACATGCCACCCTGGTACCCTAACTCCTTTGCCTGAAATCCTTTATCTTCATAGCCTTCCCCAGTCATCATCCCAGACATCATAAGAAGCAGCCCAACAGCTCTAGGGCTCCCTACTGAAAGCCCAAGGAGAAATTATTTGGTGCTTAGGCAAGCAAGATTACTTCTGGCTCCAAACTCTAGGAGGTCCTCCCTTATTCTTGCCCTTGAAAGGAGATTTCTCTGGGGTGGTGAAGGTCATTGCTAGGAGGAGACCTAGGGCTAGGGGCTTGCTGAGGCAAAATGGTAACCAGAAGAGCTGGAACAGAAAGAACCAAGAAGAAAGGCAAACCAGGTTTGAGGAACTTACCAAAGGAGAAGGTATGAGACCAGATCAACCTTCGGATCCAAGGGGGCACATTTAGGGCTAGGAGCAGAAAACAAGGCTAAAAGATCAAAAGTCACTGCATAGTGGGAGGGGCCAAGATGACCAATTAGAATCAGCTACAGTCTGTGGCACTCAGGAGAGGAATGAAAGGAGTGAGTGAATTCAGCACCTTCAACTGAAATATCCTGGTTCTCACATTGGGACTGACAAGGCAAATAACTCTACCCACAGAGAATGAAGAAAAGCAGGGTGGGGTGATGGCCCACCCAGGAGTGGCATGGAGCCAAAGGAACCTTCAACCCCAGCCAAGGGAAGCGGTGAGTGCTTGTGCAGCCCTGTCTGGGAAATCATGCTTCTCCCACGGATATTCACAACCTGTGGATCAGGAGATCCCCTTATGAGCCCACTCCACCAGGGCCTTGGGTCCAATACACAGAGTTGTGGAGTCTCAGCAGAGCAGCTGCTCAGGCACACACAGAGACCCAAGAGTTTTATATACTCTGGCCCCAGGTTCCTCAGCAAGGTGGGAGATCCATATGTAGATACACTTAGGAAGGGGGCTGAATCCAGAGAACCAAGCAGCATCGTTCTGCAGGCCCTACTTCCATGGCACCTAATAAGTTAAGACCCACTGACTTGGAATTCCAGCCAGCCAATGGCAACAGGCTAGAGTCTGCCTGAGATGGGACTGAGATCCCAGGGGAAGGGGTGGCCACCATCTCTGTGGTTTGGTAGCCTCAGTCATTCCAGCCTGCCAGCTCTAGAGAATAAAAATGGTCTGGAAGAAGAAGGGCACCCCACAGTGCAGCACAGATGCCTTGCCAGATTGTGGCCAGACTGTTTCTTTAAGTGGGACCCTGATCCATTCCTCCTCACAGGGCAGGACCTCCCTGTGTGGGCTTCAGCCACTCCAGCAAGGGTTCTACAGACAGAGCTCTGATCTCTCCCTAAGATGGAGCTCTCTGGGGGAGGAGCAGCTGCCATCTCTATAGTTTGGTCAACTCAGTCACACCAGCCCATTGGCTCTGGAGACGACAAACAGTCTTGATGAAGAAGGGTCCTCCCAGTGTGGCACAGTTGCTCTATCAAAAAGCAGCTGAATTGCCTCTTTAGGCAGGTCCCCGATCCCATTTCTCCTGACTGGGTGAGACCTCCCAACGGTGGTCTTCAGACATCTCTTATAAGAGTGTTTGGACTGGCAACAAGTCAGTAACCCCCAGGGATGGAGGTTTCAGAGGAAGGAGCAGGCTACCATCTTTGCTGTTTTGCAGCCTTCACTAGTGATACCTTTAGGTATGGGAAAAACCAAGGCAACTAGGATCTGGAACAGACCACAGCAAACCACAGCAGCCCTATGGAAGTGTGGCCTGACTGTTAAAAGGAAATCAAACAAAAAACAACAACAACATCAACAAAAAAGACCCCATTAAAACCCCATTCAAAGGTCGGCAACCTCAAAGATCAAAGGTAGATAAGCCCAAAGAGATGAGAAAGAATCAACTCAAAAATGCTGAAAACTCAAAAAACCAGAGTGCCTTTTCTCCTCCAAATGACTATAATACCTCTCCAGCAAGGACACAAAATTGGGCTGAGGCTGAGATAGCTGAATTGACAGAAGTAAGCTTCAGAAAGTGAGTAATAATGAACTACTCTGAGCTAAAGGAGCATGTTATAACCCAGTGCAAAGAAGCTAAGAACCACGATAAAACAATACAGGAGCTGATAACCAGAATAGCCAGTTTAGAGAGGAACATAACTGACCTGTTGGAGCTGAAAAACACAATATGAGTACTTCACAATGCAATCACAATTGTCAATAGCAGAATAGACCAAATGGAGGAAAGAATCTCAGATCTTGAAGACTATCTTTCTGAAATAAGAGAGGCAGACAAAAATGGAGAAAAGAGAATAAAGAGGAATGACCAAAGCCTCTGAGAAATAGGGAATTGTGTAAAAAGAGTGAACCTATGACTGATTAGAATACCTGAAAGAGACAGGGAGAATGGAACCAAGTTGAAAACATACTTTAGGATACCATTCAGGGGAACTTCCCCAACCTAGCAAGACAGACCAACATTCAAATTCTGGAAATGCAGAGAATACCAGTAAGATACTCCATGAGAAGATCCACCCCAAGACACATAATCATCAGATTTTCCAAGGTCAAAATAAAAGAACAAACATTAAGGGCAGCCAGAGAGAAAGGCCAGGTCATCTACAAAGGGAAGCCATCAAACTAACAGTGCACATCTCAGCAGAAACCCTACAAAGCCAGAAGAGATTGGGAGCCAATATTCAACATTTTTATTTTTTTAGACAGAGCCTCACTCTGTCACCTGAGCTAGAGTGCAGTGGCATGATCTCAGCTCAGTGCAACTTTTGCCTCCTGGGTTCAAACAATTCTTGTGCCTCAGCCTCTTGAGTAGCTGGGACTACAATCCTAAGCAAAAAGAACAAAGCTGGAAGCATCATGCTACCTGACTTCAAACTACTACAAGGCTAGAGTAACCAAAACAGCATGGTACTGGTACAACAACAGATACACAGACCAATGGAAGAGAATAAATAACTCAGAAATAAGACCACACACCTACTACAACCATCTGATCTCCAACAAACCTGATAAAAACAAGCAATGGGGAAAATATTCCCTACGTAATAAGTGATGCTGGGAGAACTGTCTAGCCAAATGCAGAAAATTGAAACTGGACCCCTTCCTTATACCATATACAATAATTAACTCAAGATAGATTAAAGACTTAAATGTAAAACCCAAAACTATAAAAACCGTAGAAGAAAATCTAGGCAATACCATTCAGGACATAGGCATGGGCAAATATTTCATGATAAAAATGCCAAAAGCAATTGCAATGAAAGCAAAAATTGACAAATGAAGTCTAATTAAACTAAAGTGCTTCTGCACACCAAACTAAACTATCATCAGAGTGAACAGACAGCCTACAGAACAGGAGAAAATTTTTGCAATCTATCCATCTGACAAAGGGCTAATATCCAGAGTCTCCAGGGAACTTAAATTTACAAGAAAAAAACGAACAACCCCATTAAAAAGTGGGCAAAGGACATGAACAGACAGTTCTCAAAAGAAGATATACATGAGGCTGACAAACATATGAAAAAAAGCTCAACATCACTGATCATTAGAGAAATGCAAACCAAAATCATAATGAGATACCATCTCATGCCAGTCAGAATGGCACTAAAAGTCAAGAAACAACAGATGCTGGGGAAGTTATGGAGAAAAAGAAACACTTTTACACTGATGGTGGGAATGAAAATTAGTTCAACCATTGTGGAAGACAGTGTGGCAATTCCTCAAAGACCTAGAGGTAGAAACACCATCTGACCCAGCAAATCCATCATTGAGTATATATCCAAAGGAATATAAGTCATTCTATTATAAAGACACATGCATGTGTATGTTCATTAAAACACTATTCATGATAGCAAGGACAAGGAATCAACTCAAATGCCCATCAGTGATAGACTGGATAAAGAAAATGTGGTACATATATACCATGGAATATTATGTAGCCATAAAAAGGAATGAGATCATGTCTTTTTCAGGGACATGGATGGAGTTGGAAGCCATTATCCTCACAAACTAATGCAGGAACAGAAAACCAAACATGGCATGTTCTCACTTACAAGTGGGAGCTGAATGATGAGAAGACATGGATACATGAGAGGGAACAACACACACTTGAGTCCTGTTGCTGGCAGGAGGGAGAGCATCAGGGAAATAGCTAATGGATGCTGGGCTTAATACCTAGGTGATGGGATTATCTGTGCAGCAAACCACCATGGTACATGTTTACCTATGTAACAAGCCTGCATATCCTGCACATATACCCCTGAACTGAAAAGCTGAAGAAAACAAAAGAAGAAAGAGCTAAAATATAAAACAAAAAAGTCATTAGGTAGTCACGTCACAGGGATACAGCAGGAGTGGTGGGAAAAGGTAGGAATTAATCAAAAAGATTCAGAACTGTGTTCTCTAATGCTCCTACCATATGCCAGCTATGCAGAGGTTGGGAAAATCTAGCTAATTTAAAAGCCCAGTGCTCTGAAAGACGACCTTTAAAACCACATGCAAATAGCCTAGTGCTAGTACTCAGCACAGATAATGTTCCAGAGAAGACTGGAATTGGCTGCTCTCACCCAGAAGTTGTCGTCTTTGTCCTTATAGTTTTTGTCTCCCTGAGGTAGCCCTGAAATAGAAATGTGTGGGTAAATGAGCTTTGGTAACAGAAGATTGCAGTGCACAGCGCATTCAGGGCCTGAGCTGAATAAGTATTCTGTCAACTTTTGCCTCTGTAAGTTGTCAGAAGCAGTGACATCTTTGACATTTCCACCTCAAAATGGTACATTACCATAAAATGACTGCCACTCCTGATGAGCTGTTGGCTGGGAGGTAAATGGAAGTACCAGGTATGGAATCTGAGAGCCAGGGCCATTCCTCAAAGGGTACAGACCAGAGGGGTCCCCTCATTATTTCTATCCCTGTGGGATCTGTTGTAAAGGAGCAGGGACAGCTGCCTTGACAAGATACAGGGTTAAAAGATACATAACAAAGAAGGAAGGAAGGTTGGGAGGCAGGGAAGCAGGGACCAGGCGAGCCAGCCTCAGCTCCTTATCAAAATGATTTGGAACCTGAGGAATCTACACACAATTCTTCCTGATGTTTTCAGGCCTTGTTTCAGGAGAACACTGAGCACCATGTCACTTCTTGTCCTCTAGTAACCCTATACAGGCAAGGGTTTGCTTCATGGAGTTCAGATCTGGACCTCTCTTTACATCAGGAATGGGGAGCGTTTGGGACATGACTCTTAACAGTCATGTGTTGACCTCTTACTAGTTCCAAAGAGCTGCCTGCAAATCCCAATCTGCTACAGGAGGATTGTTTAAAATCAACTTTTAACTTTAATATTAGGTTTACAGAAAGGTTGTTAAGATAGTACACGGAGTTACCCTACACCTCACAGACCCAGTTTCACCCATGGTTAATATCTTACATCATTAGCACAAAATAAACTAATGAGCCAATATTGATACATTATTATTAACTAAAGTCCACACTTGCTTCAAATGTCTGTAGTTTTCATCTAATGTCCTTTTTCTAGTCTAAGATTCCTTCCAGGATACCACATTACATTTAGTTACCACGTCTGCAAGTAGAATCTTAAATTTAAAAAGTATGAAATCACTTAAGCGTTTTTTGTTCTACACTCCTACCTGGAATAAACACCTTACTCACCCATAAAGGAGAAATTATTTCTAAGATATCTTTAGGCAACAACCTGTATTCCTAAAATAAACAATTTGAAGCAATTTCAAATTTTCCTCTTACTACACTTAGGCAAGTCAGGTCTCAGAAGGAGAGTAAGGAAGGTCTCCAGTGAGAAGCAGCAGACTTTTCTGTATCTCTCTTTGTTTTATAAATACCTTATTGTTACTTTTCAGCCCCTCTTGTTTCCTTCCCTTCCCACCTAGGTGCTCCATAAGACTATCTTGGGTTTGTTTCAAGTTCATGATTTGAGATTCTGCTTTCTAGGTTTCAAATTTCAAGAGGTTCAAAGGCTAGAAGTTATCCCTCTTCTGAAGAAAGATGAAATTCTACAACAAGCATGATTTTCCCAAATACATAATGAATGGTCAAATAAGCAAACCATGAGGTCTGAACAGAAGGAATTAACAAAGATCACTGATTCAAAATGTCTACAGAGCACTGTGCCTGGTCTCAGGAAGTGTTTATCTCGGGAAATTGAAGATTGCTTTCATCAGAACACTTTTCTTTCATATTAGATGTGTTAAAGCAAACTAAATATGGCCTGAGAAGGACTCTGTACTTGTATATTTGAGTCCTCGTGGATGAACTGTAACCTGGCTAAATAAGCAGACAAAATTGAGAACCTAACCTAGTGGTATGCACCTGTAACAATAGCTAAGTCTTGGCCAATCCCAGCAGCTGTACTTCAACCAGTCATACACTGCTGAGTGTTCAAACTGTGTTCAAATAAGGCATACACTGAGCTGTAACCAATCCAGCTGTTCTGTACTTCACTTCCAATTTCTGTATGTCACTTCCCTTTTTTGTCTACTCTCTTCCACCACGTGGCTGTGCAGGAGTCTGTGAATCTACTGTGATTCTGGGGGCTGCCTGATTCACAAATCATTTATTGCTCAATTAAACTCCTTTACATTTAATTCTGCTGAAGTTTTTCTTTTATCAGTTGGCAGATTTTTAGAAAACATAAAATAAACATTAGAAATACCTTGAACCTATGCTTCAACTGTACATTGTCAGTAAAGAGAAATAAAATAGATAAATATTTTAAATTATGAAATAAATTTAATGGTGGATACAAACGAATATGAATACATCTTCAAAAGAAAAATAATTATTGATGCAATACAAAAAAATAAACCAAGGAATGAAGAATCAGGGGAATTGTTTCATTCCCTTCTCATAGTGGATGCTTCACCAAGAAACAAATGTGTGATAAGATACAATTTATTATGATGAGAGTGGTCCTTGACTTCCCATCTTCTCTGATCTTTCTAAAAGATGCCTGCCATTGCCATTTCAATTTTCCTCTCTCCATTCCCTCCCTTGAGGAGAGTTTATCTCTGCCAGACAAGTTCTTCTGGCACTTTTGATGTTGGATCAAAAAATAGATGTTGTATCAGAAATAGATTAGAGAGACAGAAGGAGCATTGTAAGGGCCTCTGGAAAGATGTGTAGGGACTACACACAAGTGAAGAGCTGAACAAGGGGGAGACAGTGAAAGCTTCATGGGCTGAGATAAAGGTAATGTTTTGGTTTCAGTTTTTCCATTGAGGCCTTGGGTAACCAACAGATGGAAAGTAAGGAAAGGGTACTTAAGGTTGTTGCTTCAAGTCCTCTTTGATTTCCTTTAAGAGATTCAAGGAAACAATACAAATTTGTCTTGGGCAGGGCTTCCTTAAATGTGCCTGTCATAGGTTGCAACTGACGGGGGCCAGCGTTGTGGGCAGTAAAAGAATTTACCAAGACAGTAGTGAATTAAAGAAAGCAGGTTTTTCAGCGAGAGGCTTGAGTGTTAGAAGGAAAATTAACAAACAGAAAGGAATAGCATCAACATCAACAAAAAGGATGTCCACACAAAAAACCCATCTGAAGGTCACCAACACTAAAGGCCAAAGGTAGATAAACCCACGAAGATGAGGAAAAACCAGCGCAAAAGGCTGAGAATTCCAAAAACCCGAATGCCTCTTCTCCTCCAAAGGGTCACAACTCCTTGCCAGCAAAGGAACAAAACTGGACAGAGAATGAGTTTGATGAATTGAAAGAAGTGGGCTTCAGAAGGTGGGTAATAACTGCTCTGAGCAAAAGGAGCATGTTCTAACACAATGCAAGGAAGCTAAGAACCTTGAAAAAAGGTTAGAGGAATTGATAACTAGAATAACCAGTTTAGAGAAGAACATAAATGACCTGATGGAGCTGAAAAACACAGTACAAGAATGTCATGAAGCATACACAAGTATCAATAGCTGAATCAATCAAGTGGAAGAAAGGATATCAGAGACTGAAGATCAACTTAATGAAATAAAGCATGAAGACAAAATTAGAGAAAAAAGAATGAAAAGGAACAAACAAAGCCTTGACGAAATACGGGACTCTGTGAAAAGACCAAATCTATGTTTGATTGGTACCTGAAAGTGACAGGGAGAATGGAACCAAGTTGGAAGACACTCTTTAGCATATTATCCAGGAGAACTTCCCCAACCTAGCAAGACAGGCCAACATTCAAATTCAGGAAATACGGAGAACACCACAAAGATACTCCTTAAGAAGAGCAACCCCAAGACACATAATCATCAGATTCAACAAGGTAGAAATGAAGGAAAAAATGTTAAGGGCAGCCAGATAGAAAGGTCAGATTACCCAAAAAGGGAATCCCATCAGACTAACAGTGGATCTCTCTTCAGAAACACTACAATCCAGGACAGAGTGGGGGCCGATATTCAACATTCTTAAAGAATTTTCAACCCAGAATTTCATATCCAGCCACACTAAGCTTCATAAAAGGAGAAATAAAATCCTTTACAGAAAAGGAAATGCTGAGAGATTTTTGTCACAACCAGGCCTGACTTACAAGAGCTCCTGAAGGAAGCACTAAACATGGAAAGGAAAAACAGTACCAGCCACTGCAAAAACATACCAAATTGTAAAGACCATCAGCACTATGAAGAAACTGCATCAACTAATGGGCAAAATAACCAGCTAGCATCATAATGACAGGATCAAATCCACACATAACAATGTTAACCTTAAATGTAAATGGACTCAATGCCCCAGTTAAAAGACAGACACTGGCAAATTGCATAAAGAGTCAAAACCCATCGGTGTGCTGTATTCAGGAGACCCATCTAACATGCAAAGACAGACATAGGCTCAAAATAAAGGGATGGAGAAATATTTACCAAGCAAATGGAAAGCAAAAAAAAAAAAAAAAAAAGGCAGGGGTTGCAACCCTAGTCTCTGATAAAACAGGCTTTAAACCAACAAAGATCCAAAAAGACAAAGAAGGGCATTATATAATGGTAAAGAGATCAATTCAACAAGAAGAGCTAACTATCCTAAATATATATGCACACAATACAGGAGCACCCAGATTCATAAAGCAAGTTCTTAGAGACCTACAAAGAGACTCAGACTCCAACACAATAATAGTGGGAGACTAACACCCCACTGTCAATATTAGATCAATAAGACAGAAAATTAACAAGGATATTCAGGACTTGAACTTAGCTCTGGACCAAGTGGACCTAATAGACGTCTGCAGAACTCTCCACCCCAAATCAAGAGAATATACATTCTTCTCAGCACCACATCACACTTATTCTAAAATTGATCACATAATTGGAAGTAAAACACTCATTAGCAAATGCAAAAAAACCCAAAAACAAACAAACAAAAAAAACGGAAATCATAACAGTCTGTCAGACCACAGTGCAATCAAATTAGAACTCAGGATTAAGAAACTCACCCAAAACCGCACAATTACATGGAAACTGAACAACCTGCTCTTGAATGACTACCGGGTAAATAACGAAATTAAGACAGAAATAAATAAGTTCTTTGAAACCAATGAGAACAAAGATACAACATACCAGAATCTCTGGGACACAGCTAAAGCATTTTTTTAGAGGGAAATTTATAGCACTAAATGCCCACAGGAGAAAATGGGAAAGATCTAAAATCAACACCCTAACATCACAATTAAAAGAACTAGAGAAGCAAGAGCAAACAAATTCAAAAGCTAGCAGAAAACAAGAAATAACAAAGATCAGAGCAGAACTGAATGAGATAGAGATATGAGAAATCCTACAAAAAAATCAATGAATCCAGGAGCTGTTTTTTGGAAAGATTAACAAAATAGATAGACCTCTAGTAAAACTAATAAAGAAGAGAGAGAAGAATCAAATAGACACAATAAAAAATGATAAAGGGGATATCACCACTGATGCCACAGAAATACAAACTACCATACACCTCTATGAAAATATACTAGAAAATCTAGAAGAAACAGATAAATTCCTGGACACACACACCCTCCCAAGACTAAATCAGGATGAAGTTGAATCCCTGAATAGACCAATAATAAGTTCTGAAATTGAGGCAGAAATTAATACCCTGCCAACCAAAAAAAGCCCAGGACCAGACGGATTCACAGACAAATTCTACCAGAGGTACAAAGAGGAGCTGGTACCATTCCTTCTGAAACTATTCCAAACAAGAGAAAAAGAGGGACTCCTCCCCAACTCATTTTATGAGGCCAGCATCATTCTGATACCAAAACCTGGCAGAGACAAAACAAAAACTGAAAATTTTAGGCCAATATCCCTGATGAACGTTGATGTGAAAATTCTCAATACGGTACTGGCAAACCAAATCCAGCAGCACATAAAAAAGCTTATCCAACATGATCAAGTCAACTTCACTCCTGGGATGGAAGGCTGGTTCAACATACACAAAATCAATAAATGTAATCCATCACATAAACAGAACCAATCACAAAAACCACATGATTATCTCAATAGATGCAGAAAAGGCCTTCAATAAAATTCAACACCCCTTCATGCTAAAAACATTCAATAAGCTAGGTATTGATGGAACTTGTCTCAAAATAATAATAGCTACTTATGACAAACCCACAGCCAATATCATACTGAATGGGCAAAAGCTGGAAGCATTCCTTTTGAAAACCAGCACAGGACAAGGATGCCCTCTCTCACCAGTCCTATTCAACACAGTATTGGAAATTCTGGCCAGGGAAATCAGGCAAGAGAAAGAAACAAAGTGTATTCAAATAGGAAGAGGGGAAGTCAAAATGTCTCTGTTTGCAGATAATATGATTGCATATTTAGAAAACCCCATCGTCTCAGCCCAAAATCTCCTTGAGCTGACAAGCAACTTCAGCAAAGTCTCAGGATACAAAATCAATGTGCAAAAATCACAAGCATTCCTATATACCAATAATAGCCAAATCATGAGTGAACTCCCATTCACAATTGCTACAAAGAGAATAAAATACCTAGGAATACAACTTACAAGGGATATGAAGGACCTCTTCAAGGAGAACTACAAACCACTGCTCAAGGAAATAACAGAGCACACAAACAAATGGAAAACATTCCATGCTCATGGACAGAAAGACTCAATATCGTGAAAATGGCCATACTGCTCAAAGTAATTTATAGATTCAATGCTATCCCCATCAAGCTACCTTTGACTTTCTTCACAGAATTAGAAAAAACTACCTTAAATTTCATATGGAACCAAATAAAGAGCCCGGATAGCCAAGACAATCCTAAGCCAAAAGAACAAAGCTGGAAGCATCACGCTACCCGACTTCAAACTATACTACAAGGCTACAGTAACCAAAACAGCATGGTACTGGTACCAAAACAGATATATAGACCAATGGAACAGAACAGAGGCCTCAGAAATAACGCCACACATCTGCAACCATTTGATCTTTTACAAACCTGATAAAAACAAGTAATGGGAAAGGATTCCCTATTTAATAAATGGTGTTGGGAAAACTGGCTAGCCATATGCAGAAAACTGAAACTAGATCCCCTCTTTACACCTTTTACAAAAATAAACTCAAGATGGATTAAATACTTAAACGTAAGACCTGAAACCATAAAAACCCTAGAAGAAAACCTAGGCAATACCATTCAGGACATAGGCATGGGCAAAAGCTTCATGACTAAAACACCAAAAGCAATGGCAACAAAAGCCAAAATTGACAAATGGCATCTAATTAAACTAAAGAGCTTTTGCACGGCAAAAGAAACTATCATCAGAGTGAACAGGCAACCTACAGAATGGGTGAAAAATTTTACAATCTATCCATCTGACAAAGGGTTAATATCCAGAATCTACAAGGAACTTAAACAAATTTACAGGAAAAAACAACCCCATCAAAAAGTGGGCAAAGGATATGAACAGACAATTCTCAAGAAGACATTTATGTGGCCAACCAATGTATGAAAAAAAGCTCATCATCCCTGGTCATTAGAGAAATGCAAATCAAAACAACAATGAGATACCATCACACACCAGTTAGAATGGCAATCATTAAAAAGTCAGGAAACAACAGATGCTGGAGAGAATGTGCAGAAATAGGAACACTTTTACACTGTTGGTGGGAGTGTAAATTAGTTCAACCTTTGTGGAAGACAGTGTGGCAATTCCTCAAGGACCTAGAACCAGCAATACCATTTGACCCAGCAATCCATTTATTGGTTATATACCCAAAGGAATATAAATCATTCTACTATACAGACACATGCACATGTATGTTTACTGCAGCACTATTCACAATAGTAAAGACTTGGAACCAACCCAAATGCCCATCAGTGACAGACTGAATAAAGAAAATGTGGCACATATACACCCTGGAATACTATGCAGCCATAAAAAAGGATTAGTTCATGTCCTTTGCAGGGACATGGATGAAGCTGGAAACCATCATTCTCAGCAAACTAACACAGGAACAGAAAACCAAATACCGCATGTTCTCACTCATAAGTGGGAACTGAACAATGAGAACACATGGACACAGAGAGGGGAACATCACACACCAGGGCCTGTCAGGGGCTGTGGGGCTAGGGGAGCGATAGTATTAGGAGAAATACCTTATGTAGGTGACGGGTTTATGGGTGCAGCACACAACCATGGCACATGTATACCTATGTGAAACAAAGCTGCACATTGTGCATATGTATCCCAGAATTTAAAATAATAATAAAAAAGAAAGCAGGTTTACTTAGAGAGAAACTATGTTGCAAGGAAGCAACAGGCAGCATGGCAGAGAAGGGACTGTCTGCCAAGAGGCAGGGGCTGGAGAGAAATTTTACAGGGTCGTGCTGCTGGGCCTATGTGCAGGAGCAGGATGTGTCAGTGGGTTGTTTGTGGTTAGCCATCTCTCAGAACAGTTGCTGACAATCCCCACCTGGGGCCCCTTCCTTGATGCTGCTTACTTATCAGGACTCCAGGGTGCCTTGACTCTGAGACTGGACCACATGGGTCATAGCTTAATGGAGTCATAAATCTAAATTTGTAAGACTTTATCAGGTTCCAAATACTGACAAACTAATCTTAGTCATTTGAATCTCTGAGCCTGTTTTCTCATTTGTAAAATGGAGAAAATAGATAGGATTGACATTTCTGAATTATGTTCTATAGAAACGTAATAAACATTATCTGGAAAAGCTATCCTAAGTAAAAATTTGAAAACAATGGGTTTAACATATTTAGACTAGCCTGTTACCACAAGGGGGTCTGAGAGAAGCCTTTGAAATTTAGCCAATGTGACTTGGGAATTTCAGTTAATGTTCTCCAGACTTGCTTGACTGTGGAACGCTTTTTCTATAACATCCCTCTGCTCAGTGTGTTTCAGATTATACTTTGGATAAATGCTGAACTAGATATTCTTTGTTTTTTCCTCCCTAATTCTAAAATACATGATGTTATGAAAAATCATGTCCATCAATGTAAGACATCATATAATCGATCATTTAAGAAAATCCATTTCCCAAGAAGAAAAGTAAGGGATTGGTGTTTTCTAAGTTATTAAGCTTCATAAAGAATATGGCAGGAAAGAGGGCCTGGAAGGACAAGGAGGCAGGAAGGGCTATGGAGGACTCTGTCAGGAGGAAAGTCAATAACTCTTCCAGGGTCTTCAAATTTACTTACATTTGGAGTGGCCAGAATGCTTGTGTGTGTGTTCTTAGTTGTGAGCACAGGGGACCTCTATGTCTTCTTGGGGTGGCAGTTATCAGAGAAAGGAAGACTGTATCTGATAGATTAAGAAGTTCTGCCACCAAGACGTTCACCCACAGAATAACACATGATGAGCAATGAATGAGACATCATTTAACATACTGCAAAAGCAGCACAGAGGATTGAAAGCTCTCAAAATAGAGAGGTGAAGCCCCACGCCTTCTCTCTGGAGGCAGCTGGGGGTACTTTCTTCATGCCTTGAAAATCCACCACAGGTATGTGGAGATCCAAGAATATCAGTAATTTCTAGAGACCAGAAACAAAACTTTACAGGATGACCAATGTAAACTGATTGTAGTGGCATTTAGTGACATTTATTTCCTGTGAGCCACAACAGCTCCATATCGGCAGATCTACACAACTGGAGTTATACAGAGAAACAAAAGCAAATCAGGGCAGAAGCTGACATGCAATTCCTACTGGAGTTTCTTCCCTTCTTTAGAGGTTGGTTAGTGGACACCCCACAGGAAGAGGAGCCACAGCCAGGATGGCTGTCACGGAGTAATTTTCACTTACTGAAATATTAATACTTCTTATCTAAAGTAATTTTTTTTTTTTGAGACAGAGTCTTGCTCTGTCACCCACGCTGGAGTGCAGTGGCGCAATCTTGGCTCACCGCGACCTCTGCCTTCCGGATTCAAGTGATTCTCCTGCCTCAGCCTCTCAAGTAGCTAGGATTGTACTATATAGTTTCTCAGTTATAAAATCTGGCCAGATAATCAGACATAATTACTCTCTTCATTTGCTCGGTGGAGAGACCACTTTTCTAGCATGCAGAGGGCCTCACTGAGCCTAACAGCACATCGGATACCAGGCCACCCTCATGTGCTGCGTTGCACACACATGTCCCTAAAGCGGGTCAGCAATTCCATAACAACATTAAAACAGCAACTGGGGAAGCAGAGCCCCATGGCTGAGAGGCACCCAACCAGACTGCAGTGCTATTTTTATCCCTTGAGCTGAGCGTATTGATGGAATGGAGAATTACTTTTGTGATTAAACGTGGCCAAAAACCTAGCAAGTGTTAATCTCTGGAAATCTGTTACAAATTGGATGGCATGCATCAGCAAACTGCTATTTTTTAAATCTAAAAATAGTTCTTGGTTCTCTTGTAAGTAATGCAGCAGGAAGACAAGAAATTTTAATTTAATCAGTCAGAGTGGTTTGGTTTTTACAGTCAATTCCTGAATATAATAGCAGGGATGGGTCTCTGGAGCCCCAAGTGAGAGGAGTCAGGTGCTGAGAGGATGGGCAGAGGCCCTGGAGAGTCTGCATTTACATGTCTTAGCTGTTCTGGCCTAGATAACACAGCTCTAGAACCAGAAATACTCCAACTTGACGTTTTGGGGGCATTTATGTGATTGCGCTGGGAGTAGGCTCATACATGGGCAAAATCAGGGTGGCAGATTCACTGACTGGGTACCGGTTTGAACCAGTGATGAATGCATTGGCCATATAAAGTTAGTATTGGCTGCATTTCCTCTAGCTGTGTCTCTTTGGAAATCTAGTCCTTTTTGTTCTGTCATGGAAGTGCAGTTTCCAGTTGGGGTTCATGCGGAGGTGGCTGGTGCCAAACCAGCTAAGGCATAGCACCTCCAGACCCGGTGGTACAGCACGATTCTTCAGTCATACAAACCCAGCCCTTCATGAACACTTTTCAGAACACTCCCTCCAGGGCTCAGTCCCACATTGTCTAGTATTCATTCCCTGTCCCCTTTAAGGAGCCCAGCTACACTTTGGCTCAGCTTCCTCTTGCTTGGGTGGAGACCCTAGACCCTCTCATTTCCAGTGATGTTCTTACCCCTCCCGCTTTTAACCTTACCCAGTGTGCCTGTTCCATATTCCAGGGCCTCTGTTCTATTTCCCCATCACACTCCAGTTCTGTGCCTGTGGCAGCCTCATGGGCTGGGGCAGAAACTTTGCCAGACTCCTCTCCCTATAGCTTGCCCCGACTCCTCTTTCCATCTCCCAACAGAAATCCTGCTTCAATCTGCATAGTCTCCTGAGACCTAAGGATGAGAACCTTCACTAGCTAGACCCTTTTGATGCCAGGTCCACCCTATCAGATCATACTTGTGAGAAAGCATTATCTTTCCAGGATACCACAGCGGTTAAAAGCATGGGATAGACATTTATCCTGTCTTTCCTGTGATGAATGTATTTCAGGGTGTCTAACTAGTTGACAAGGATAAGTTCTTCTTATGGAATTCTAGCTAATAAATGCATAAAGAAAAGGGAATTAGACAATTAGCACTTTGGAATACCCAGTGAAACAAGGGGTCGATTCTAGGCAATGATCAGTGACTGCTCAAAGCATTAGGTAAAATTTTGATGGGGAATTTCATAAAGGATGGATCAACCTGACAACCTGATTTGACTAATCCATCTTAAAGGCATTAATGGAAAGACAGCCAGATATTATGAGCCTTCTAAAGGGATTCAATGGAAATTTCATAGCCCCGCCATGAGGTAACCTTTAAAAAAACTAAATCTGAATCTATTCAAGTCTTCAGATGCAAATATTAGTTTACAAACTTATGGGGGATAGAGGAATATGTTAAATGACATTGTGTGGACTCAAATAGAGATCGTGAGATTCTGCCATAGGATAAAGAAGCCAGTATTCAATAAAAAATGGCATTTAAAAACGAAGAGTTACCTGTTATAAATATTTTTAAAAATCAAGACCATACCAACCAAAAGAAACACGTGGGTGAAATTGCTTTGTAAATGGCCAAGTTGTTAAACATTAGCTATTATTATTATAATGATTGCTCTAAATCTTAGTCCCAGATCCTTAAGTCTAAGAGATTCATTGTTAAGATAAGCTTCAGAAACTATCCACTTTACTTTCTAAACCTTGTGTCTCGAGCATTTAAAGAAGCGTAGACATAGTATGTGAGGAAAACACAATTTTCTCATGAATAGGAGGAAGCTATGACAAACAGCCTAAATCATCAAGCAATGGCAAAACTAAAAGTCTAATCAGACATCAGTATCTTATTCTTAAACTTCATAAACTTTTTAGAAACCTTCTGGTTGCAGAAAGCTTTGGCATGGTCTCTTAAACATACTCATGTACTCACTTTAAACAGTATGATAATGTTTCTATATGCACATATATACATATATATATATATATATATACCTTGTAGCCATGAATAAATGACAATCCTTTTAATTTTTCTCTCCCCCAGGTAAAATCTTATAAAGTAAAACATTGACTATTGGACATTCATGTGAAATAAATTCATCTGGATACATGAGGAATTCCAAATTAATCACAATTTGAGCTTTACAATTATCGGTTTTAGGTTTTGCTTTTCTGGAGGTAACCTTTCTGAAATGTGCTTCTCTCTTCTCTGCATCTTAAAAGAAGAATACCAAACACTTCCTTGACCTGAGGCTTGTCATTATGAACATGGTAATACAAGGGTGTAATATACACCTTTGGAGTTCATTCAAGGTATTTAAGGTGTTGACTATTTTCCAATCCATGAAATGACCTCAGCTAACTGTGTTCTTTGAATCCTTTTTTGCCGTTGTTGCATGAAATCAATAGCTTATTTTTTTCTATTGTTCAGCAGTATTTCATCTTATGGATATACCACAATTCATTTATCAATATTTTAAAAATGTGTATATGCTACAAATAGACAATTCATTGCTAATATTTTTTGCTTTAGACTAGGGGTTAGCAAAAGATGGCCTGCCCCTCTACAAGTCACAACCAACTACTGCCTGATTTTGCATGGCTCATGAGCTTCAGGATAGCTTTTACATTTATCAACAGTTGAAAAATCAAAAGCAGAATAAACACCCCTATGTAATATATCCATGTAACAAAATTTCACTTATACTCCCTAAATCAATTCGCTTAAAAGGTAGAATACATTGTGGCACATAAAAATTATATGAATTCTTATTTCTACATTTTACAGTTTTTTGTTCTACTCCCTGTGTTTCAGCTTGCCTCTGCAGTAGCTACTTGGTCATCCCTTCTAATTGCTGCTCCCAATCTGTTTTATTACCAGATAATCAAGCTCATTGATTTGTGGGCAAAAAAAGAGTAAAGAGGCTCTGCTGAACACCAAAAGATTCTTTTGTAGGTAAAGTGCATGACCTTTAGTACCTGGACTTTGTGAACAGTATTTTGCTGCTAAGAGGTGTTTTCTGTTGCTTTTCAGGTTCTTAGTTATGTTTCACATAAGTGAATGAGGCTGCTAAAAAAATGATGGTTCAGAAATACAAGATAAAAAATGTATCCTTGCAGTGTACTTGAGTTGAGGCTTCCATTAACTCCTTTTAGGGAAAAAGAATTTAGTGCCATGAAAAGCTGAATCTTGCTTTTCTTAAATTCAGAATGAACCTCTGTACCATCATTATGCTGAGACCCCAAACTCTGATTACAAATTACCATTTTAAAGCAAAAATAACAAATTTAATATCCCCCTCAGATCCCATTTGAATAAATTTACTGTATATACTGGACCCCTGGAAAGTGGAAGGTTACAAAGACTGTATGTACAGTTCCTTCACATACAAATTCCTGGCAGTACTATCAGCATTTAATACTCACAAATGATTTTCTGATTAAAGAGAATTTTTTTTTTCAGCCCAATTGGAGCAATACTTGGATACAGTTAGGGTAGGTCTGTGATTTTTATGAAATGCCTGGTTAAAGTGTATTGTTCTAACCCTCTCACCTGTATGAACCTCACCCCCTCAATCTCTCCCTTCCTTTTTGCATGAATCAACACAGGTCCCTAATATGACACCAAATAATGTCCCCAGCCCCAACCTCTTTCATTTAGATCTTGAGTATCCTCAGCTTGTTCAGATTAGATAAATAGTAAGTGCTTAGAGATAACAACCAGAACTCTTCAGGTCCTCTCCATGATACCCACTAGTGATTTCTGTAATATCAGAGTTTAGTGCTTTTCCCAATTACAATGGGCTTACCTTGCTCCTCGCAATTGGAAGTGAAATGTCTGTGATTTCAGTATGTGCATAGAGCAATGGACGTGTGGCTTAAGAGCACAAGCTAGGTAATCCTAGGCTTTTCTGAGGAATCAGCAGCCTAAATGCATAGAGAATCATGAGAGCATTACTGCAGGAACAAAGCATTTCCATCTAAAATGAAATGTCCATTAGCACATCCTCACAGCACTCTCTCCTCTCCACAAGACTGGGAAATCACAGGAGGAAGCTGAGCTGATTTGATGAGACTAAAATCCCTTTTAATTAGGATGAATAACCTAGCTGCTATTATTATTTGAACCAAACAAATGTATAATTGCCACTATTCAGAAGTTCTTTCTCTTAAAATGAGAAATATCTTTATGACAACAAACTGTTCCTGAGATGGAAAAACAAAAATTCTTAAAATATATCTTCTGCATCGTTGGTTTGCCTCTGAGATACTCTGCTTTTATTCACATTTTAATAAAGTATCAGTGGTGGTGGGTTACAGGAGTAGGAAATAGTAAAGTTTTCTGTTTTCAGGATCAGGGATATTCTCATTATTTTCATTTTGAAAACAATTTGCAGGCTCCCAGTTACCTGTTCTGGGAATCACAAAAAGTTAACTGAATTTGCTGTAAAAATTTACAGAAAATTAGAACTGGTAGAATTGTTTGAGGGATTAGTGTTATCTCATTCAGAGTACCTTGGTTAATGAGCTCAAGGCAAAAGTTCAACCCCAGTGAAACCCATAGGCCATAGTCCTGAACCATTCATCCTAAAAACATAGGTAAGGCTGGTGGACCAGTCTTACAAGTACCCTTGTATATTAAAGGCTAACCAGTCTGCATTTGCATGAGCCAACTTTAGATGGAGAACAAGAGACAATAAAGCATAGTGGTTAAGTGCACTGGACTTAAAATCTAATAAGCCTAGATTCAAATCCAGCTCCACCACTAAATAGTTGGTTCATTTTTGGTATGGTACTTATTCTCTTTGAGCCTTATTTGCTTCATCTATAAATTGGAGGTAGTAATAGTACACATAAGTTTAAGGCTAAATAAGCATTCTAGGTATTTTAAGCAGAAAGGGATTTAATACAGGGAAGTAGTGTTTAAAAACTTGTTGGAAAGACTGGAGCAGTGCAAGTCAGGGGAGCCACCAATAGGCCATATACTTCAATGGCATATCATCATTACTGAATTCCATAGGCCCTGAAGCTGCTGTTGCTGCAGCCCCAGCTGCTTCTTCCCACAAAGCTGGTAACTAACACTGTACTGTGGAATTCTCTGTAGCAAACACTCACATTCCTCTGACCTTACTTGCTACCAAGGATGTAGCCACGACCTCACATTTATCTTCCAAATCTTGGGCCATTGCCTCTCACAAGTAGCATTCAGAACCCCGGCTTTAAGGGAATCTAGTTTTTATAATAGATTTCCAACACCAGCAATGTAGAAATATGCATGGCAAGAGATGTGACTGAATACTACATGGCAATAGACAATATCACACATGACACCTACCTCATTGACTTGCTGTAAGGACTATATGAGATTATTTGGGTAAAACATTTAGCACAGTGTCTGGAATATAGTAAGCACTCAATATTTATATGGTCATTTACATGGTTGTTATGTTACTGAAACTATGGCATCCCTTGTGCATTAAATGCAACTTACTCACACAGTTCTCCTCGGGCAGCAGGATCTCTCCCTCCTTGAACAACTTTTTCAACATTAATTCCTATATGTCTAAGGCCCTGTATCAAGGCCATCCCATTTTCCTCTTGCTCCCAATCTGCCCCAGGCTTTTCTCAATTCCAAGTTTTATCCCATCTTTATCTCTCCACATACCGTGACCTGGCAAAATGTATCTCTTATAAATTCTCAGCAGTTAAGCAAACAAACAAAACATGATTTTTTTTTTCTTTGAGAGCAAAGAGGGCTTCATCTTCAAACATTCCCAGGGCAAGAGGAAGTATTTACGTTCCATCTACCTAAAGCAGAAAAGAAAAGGGAGAAGGCTGGGCATGGCAGCTCATACCTGTAATCCTAGCACTTTGGGTGGCCAACGTAGGTGGATTGCTTGAGCGCAAGTGTTCGAGACCAACCTGGGCAACATGGTGAAAGCCCATCTCTACACAAAATAAAAAATTAGCTCGATGTGGTAATGCACACCTGTAGTCCCAGCTACTTGGGAGGCTGAGATGGGAGAATCACCTGAGCCCAGGAGTAGAGGCTACAGCAGTGAGTCTTGATGATCACACCACTGCACTCCAGCCTAGGCGATGGAGTGATACCATATCTCAAAAAATAAAGAAGAAATAAATAAAAGGGAGAAAAAATACTTCTTCCAATTGAAGCAGGCTGAAAGGTCCTATCCCAATAAATAGTTACATATAGTCAGGTCTCAAGTAGGAAGTATTTCTAAGATTCTGAAGTCAGAAGTGTAACTATGTTCCCCCCCAATCTAAGATGTTAAAAGCCCCAAGATCATTAAGAGTTTAGGTGACATCTCCCAAAGATGGAAAATTGAGCATATAGATTTACTGCTTTCTTTCACAAAATTCTATCAAAGAGGTAGCAAAATTTAACAGGAAAGAAAAGCTGTGGTAGTATTGAAAACAGTCAGAGTGCTGCCATGGTCTGAATGGGTCTCCCCAAAATTCGTAGGTTGAAACTTAATCCCCAATGTGATAGTATTAAGAGTTGGGGCCTTTAGGAGGTGATTAAGTCATGAAGGCAGACCCCTCATGAATGGGATTGGTCACCTTATAAAACAGGCATGAGGGAGCTGTTCACCCTTTCTGCCTCCTTCCACCATGGGAAGACACAGAAGGCAGCATCTTTGATAAACATCTATTCACCACACATTGAATCTGCTTGTGCCTTGGACTTCTCAGGATCTAGAACTGTGAGAAATAAATTTCTGTTTATAAATTACCTAGTCCATGGTATTCTGTTACAGTAGCCTAGACAAACTAAGACACATGCCATTAGCAGCTCAGAGATTTTTGATGAATTTCCTGAGGGGAAAGAAAATAGGAATCGGGTAGATAGATAAACTGGAGCTGCTGAAGGAGATTTGGAATATTTACAAAAAGAAGCTTTGGCAGGGAAGAGAGTTATTCTCCTGGCAGGCTCTGAACTAGGAGAGCCAAGTCAGGGAATGTTCTTTCTACTTCTTGGCATCTGTCCTCCTCCTCCTCCTCCCTACCTGGCCAAAATAAAGACCTGCAGGAAGGAATAGTAAATAGAATGGGAGTTCTGCTTGGAAAGGGATCACTGAAAGGAGCAGAGCAGATCTTGAGAGAACTCCAGAGAAAGAAAAGGAAAGGAAGCGCTACCTAGAGGGAAGTACAGCAAAGAACTTCCCACACCACTAACACAAGAGTAAATATGCTTTATCTTGGCAATTGTGGAGGTGTTCTCTACTTACGCCCCCTAAAAGAAGGCCATACATTGATACAATCTCTTCACTTTCATGGAAGCCAGAGTCAACCCAGTGACTTGCATGAGAAGCCAGAGAACAGATAAAGAGAGGATCCCTATATCCTAACATTGCCCTTCACACATAAATGTGAACAGTTAAAGATTATTAGACATTTGAGGAAAACCAAGAACATGGATTAACAGGAAATACTAAGATTTGTAAAAGGCATTTATTCTGAAGAAAACAAAGATACTATCAGATACAGAAAAAAGTTTGAAAATTCAGGTTAGTATGCTTCATAATGTTGAGAGAATTCTGCCTCCATAAAACAAGAACACGCTGCTATGAAAAAGGAGCAATGATAGAATAAGAAATATTCTTAGAAATTAAGAATATCTTACTAAAATAAAATAGTGTATTAGAAAGTTTAGAAGGATATCACACAGAACACAGTAAATATACAAAGAAATGTAAAATATGAGGGAAAACATGAAAACATGATGTTGTTAATCTAGGAACTTCAACACTATGGATGAGAGTTTAAGAATGATGCAACGGAAAAAAATTAGGGTGATAATTGTTTTAAAAACTAAGGCAAAAAAATTTCCCTGAGTTGAAGGTTTTTGAGAATTTTATACTAGCTGAAATACTACCAGATTACACTGAAACAGGGCAGAAAGAGGATGAAATGCAAGAAGGTTGTCAGATTCTCAGGATTCTACAGGCAGGGAATAGGCTGATTAAACTACTCAGTTGCAAACTCTACTACCCTTTTATGAAAAAGGAAGAATGACTCAGACGGTGGAGCTGAGGGTCCAGAAAGTGGAACCTGGAGCCCCATAGGATTATGTGCAGGCCTTGAAACCTAATGGAGTTTGCCCTGTTGGATTTTGAAATTGCTTGGACCAGTAATTTCTTCCTTCCCCTTTTTCCCTTTTAAATGAGAATGTCTACGACTGTTATTCTATACTTGTCCCATTACTAATTTTGGGAAGAGATAACTTGTTTCTTGAGTTTTACAGGTTCACAGATGGAGATGAACTTCGCCACAAGAAGGGTCATGCTCAGAGTCTCACTCGTACCTGATTTAGATGACTTAGATGAAATTCAGGGGCTTTTAGGCTGATGAGACTTGATTTTAGGCTTTGATTTGATGCTGTAATGGGTTGAGACTTTTGAAGATATTAGGATGGGATGTATGTATTTTTCATGTGGGTTGGATATAAATTTAGGAGGCCAAGGACAGACTGTGCTAGACAGAATAATGGCTCCCCAAAAAAGTTCACAGCCTTACCCCTGGAATTTACCTTACATGGTAAAGGGATTTAGAAGATTAGGCAAGGATCTTGAGATGGGGATATTACCCTGGAATATCCAGGTAATCTAATCACAAGGGTCTCTATAAGAAGGAAGCAGAAAGGTCAGAGAGAAAAGGCAATGTGATAACAGAGTCAGTAAGAGAGAGACTTGAAGAGGCTATGCTGCTGGCTTTGAAGGTGGAGGAAAGGGTCACAAGCTAAGAAATGCAGGCAGCCTCTAGAAGCCAGAAACAGCAAGGAAATTGATTCTTCCAAAAAGCCTTAAGAAGACATGGAGCCCTGTTGACTCGTTTTGGGCTTTTGACTTCCACAGCTGCAGGATAATAAATGTGTGTTATCTTAAGCCATTAAATTTGGGGTTGTTATAGCAACAATAGGAAACTAATAAAGAGACCAAAATCTTCAAAAATAACCTATTCAATATCAGGCCAGATAAGTGGAGGTCAGTCAAGGCTGGGAGAAAGAGGGAGATCACCGAAATACATCATTGCAATATTTTAAAACATTAAGGAGAGTGACTAGACCCTAAACTCTTTGAAAAAAAATTCTTTTAGACAGAGTCCCACTCTGTCACCTAGGCTGGAGTGCAATAGCACTATCTTGGCTCACTGCAACCTCCACCTCCAGGTTCAAGCAATTCTCTCACCTCAGTCTCTTGAGTAGCTGGGACTACAAGCATGTGCCACCATGCCTAGCTAATTTTTTGTATTTTTAGTAGAGATGGGGTTTCACCACATTGGCCAGGCTGGTCTTGAACTCCTGACCTCAAGTGACCCACCCACCTAGGCCTCTCAAAGTGCTGGCATTACGGGGGTAAACCACCAGGCCTGGCCTAGACCCTAAACTTAAAGGGTAGTGGGAAAGAATATGGAAAAAGTAAGTTTCAACAACATTAGATACTAATAGACAATGGAGCAATTCTTTCAGAAGTCTGAGATAAATTTATTTTGCTTTTAATCTATAATGCTATACATAGTCAAACTCTTAATTCACCATGAGGACAGAACAAACATATTTTCGGACATGTAAAGATACAGAAAACTTACCCTCCTATACCTCTCTTGTGTCATCATTTTTTTCAGGGAGTTACTTAAGGATATGCTCCAGTACACAAGGATGTAAAGCAAGAAAAGGGTAGATATAGGATCCAGAAAACAGTGGCTTCAATTCAGGAAAGTAGCTCAGAGAAGTTCCAGGATAAGAGCTGGGCAGGTGGCTTTGGAGAGCAGCCAGAACAGGTAAGGTCCTAGAGGGAGAGGACTAGCATTAGGGGGAGGAAGGGATTCCATGAACTATATATGATTATAAAGAAATTGGAAGTCCCTTAGTCTGTGAAAAGGGCACAGAATGGACGAATAGGGATGATAAGGAAAAAAAAAAAAAAAAGAAAGAAAGCATCTAAAGGTTTTAGGCTACATTAAAAGTGATACGAATTATGGCCCAAATGAAAGTAACCTGGAAGTCAGTGGGCTTCAGAAAAAATAAAATTGATTCCAAGCAAGAGAGAGTCCAAAGAAGAAGCTGGAAGATAACAGAAATACAACGATGAGTGAATATGATTATTTTTCCAGCAACTAAAAAAGAAGGCAATTGGAAACTCTCAAACAAGACAATAGCCACCTATAAGAAAGGTGTGGTTCAATTACGAAGCAAAGGTTACTATGACATGATGGATGGTGACCAACTGGTGAACTGTAAGAAAGAACAATCAATTTTATCACTTTCCTTCTAAGTCATGACATTGGAGTCAGAGAAAAAAAAAATGTAATCATTTCTTCTTGGCTCTAATGGAAAAATTCATATAACATAAACTGTAAATACTTTTTTTTTTTGAGATGGAGTCTTGCTCTGTCACCCAGGCTGGAGTGTAGTGGCGTGATCTCGGCTCACTGCCAGCTCCGCCTCCTGGGTTCACGCCATTCTCCTGCCTCGGCCTCCCAAGTAGCTGGGAACACAGGCACCTGCCTCCACGTCCAGCTAATTTTTTGTATTTTTAGTACAGACGGGGTTTCACCGTGTTAGCCAGGATGGTCTCGATCTCCTGACCTTGTGATCCGCCCGCCTCAGCCTCCCAAAGTGCTGGGATTACAGGTGTGAGCCACCGTGCCAGGCCAACTATAAATACTCTTAACTCGTTTTCATTTTTTAAAAATGAACCTATGGAGAAAGTGTGAAAGACAACTATGGCTTCAGAACAAAATATCAGTGTTACCAAGATTACTGTTTCCTCCCTACCAAATGAAATCAGTTATCAGTGGACATAATCAGCTTGGGTTTTGGGGTTATATTGTATGAAAAATAACATTTCTTAATTCAGAACAGTTGTTCTCAGACTTAAGCTTGCATCAGAATCACCTGGAGGGCTTGTTAAATCACAGATTGCTGGTCTCGCCCCAGAGTTTCTGGTTCAGAGGGTCTGGGGTGGGGCCCAAGAATTTGCTTAAGTTTTCAGGTGATATAGGTTGAGTGTCCCTTATCCAAAAAGCTTGGGAACACTTGAGTTTCAGATTTTTGATTTTTTTTTGAATTTGGAATATTTGCATATATTATACATAATGAAGCTATCTTGGGGATGGGACCCAAGTCTAAACACACACACACACACACACACACACACACACACACACCTTATACACATAGCTTACATTTAATTTTATATATTTTAAATAATTTTGTGTATGAAACAACGTTTGTGTACGTTGAACCATCAGAAAGCAAAGGTGTCACTATCTCAGCCACCCATGTGGAAAATCTGGTATATAGCATCACCATCATCTCTGACTCTGAATTTATATGCTACTAATAAGCGTTTTCAAAAAGTTTTGGATTTTTGAAGCATTTTGGATTTTGGATTTTCAGATTAGGGATGCTCAACCTGTACTAATTTGAGGGAGATACAAATATGAGGCAGGGTGGTGGTGGTGAATGAGACCAAATGAGCACTGATCATACCTCCCATCCCAGCTCACTTATTGGGCAAAATGCAGGTGCAGCTGAAACCATCATTCACACTATTTAAGAGTTCTGCCTCCCCCACACCCCCTCGGCCTGTCTTCCTCCTGCCCCCATTTTCTCTCTCACTTCTTCCTCATACCCACTTTCCTCTTCTGGCCAGATGAAGTTAGCTGATATGTATGAGCTAAGTGCACACATATTGCAACTGCACTCTATCTTCATATTATAAAGTGAGGAGTCAAGATAATTTACCTATCACTAATAGGATTAAAAATAAGAAGTTTAGTCATATTATTTGTAGTGAAAAAAGTAAGATAGAGAGGACTCTACAAGAGCAATGTAACTGTTGTGAGAAAGAAAGGGAGTACTGTAAGTGAACTAAGAACTCATCTGTCATAGGAGGAAGAGTCAGCAGCTGTGTTAGAACGTTTTCACACTGCTGTAAAGAAATACCTGAGACTGTGTAATTTATAAAGGAAAGAGGTTTAACTGACTCACGGTTCCACATGGCTGGGAAGGCCTCAGGAAACTCACAATCATGGTGGAAGGCGAAGAGGAAGTAAGGATCTTCTTCACGTGGTATCAGGAGAGAGAACTGCAAGCAGGGGAAATGCCAGACGCTTATAAAACCATTAGATCTCGTGAGAACTCACTACCAAAAGAAGAGCGTGGGGGAAACCGCCCCCATGATCCAATCATCTCTCTCCCCTGACACATGGGGATTACAGGTCCCTTCCTCAACATGTGGGTATTACAATTCCAGATGAGATTTGGATGGGGACGCACAGCCAAACCATACCAGCAGCATACACTTAATATTTGCAGACATGGAGGAAACCACTTGAAGAACCAGAATCTGGAATATTAAAGAGAGAGCTCAGGGCTGGGCAGACGTGAGGTAAAGATCGAGTCTTTAAGTAACTGCCCTCGGCAGCAGCACTAGTGGGCCTAGGGATAGAACAAGGTGGAGGAAGCTTTGTTTTTCATATTGTAAACTTCAGTCCCTTGTGAATTTATTTTGTAAAGCTATTACTTCTATAATAACCAGATAAACACGTTTTTAAATTTTTATTTTAAAATTTAAATAAGTCAGTTGAGATGAACCCAGTGATGTGAGCTTTTATTCCTAGGACCCTGAAGGGCCGAAACAATGATTCGCCAAGGGCTGATAACGGCACTTTTGCTGCTTTCCCAGTTGAAGCCCCAGTCACCAGTTCCTGTTCATTTGACCTCTTGTTTCTCAAATTGGAGGAAGAGCCCCACTCACACATACACCCATTCACCTGCATCCAAGCGAAGCAGCTCATGCCTTCAATCTTGGATGGCCTGACGTGTAAAAGGCTCCTCGCCTTTCTGAACACCCCCAGAAGTAGACTTGTCCTTTTAGTTTCACTGTCCCCTGCTTTTCAAAAACTTCAAACAAGTACTGCAGAGATAAGACTGGGAGATACCTGAGAAAAATTACCCTGCATCCCAGTTCATTATGACCCTGTGGCTCATAACAAGATTCGGGCACTTTAATTCCTTTACTGGATTGTAAATTTCCTGACCATTAAGTTACATGATTAATCCTCATTTACCCCCAGTTCTCAACTTCAAAAAGAAATTAAGCCCCAGAGATGTTGTATGGGTATCCAAAATGCATTACAAATTTCCAAACAAACAAGATTAATGCCAACCCAGCAATGCTGACTCCCAGGCCTACATTTGTCTTAATGACTGTTATTCCTTAAGGCAGTAATGAGTCTTGCCACTGGGTGCTAGACTGTTGGCCACCCGAACCTCATACTTATTGCAACCTGCAGTTAAGGCCTTGGCATTCATTCAAGCCCCAGCCTGGAATCATCTGTCTGAAATTCAGACCTGGGCCGGGCACGGCGGCTTACACCTGTAATCCCAGCACTTTGGGAGGCCAAGGCGGGTGGATCACTTGAGGTCAGGGGTTTGAGACCGGCCTGGCCAACATAGCAAAACCCCATCTCTACTAAAAATACAAAAGTCAGCTGGGCGTGGTGGCACGTGCCTATAGTCCCAGCTACTTGGGGGGCTGAGGTAGGAGAATTACTTGAACCCAGGAGGCAGAGGTTGCAGTGAGCTGAGATTCTGTCACTGCACTCCAGCCTGGATGACAGAGTGAAACCTTGTCTAAAAAAACAAAAACAAAAAAAACCCTGAAGGGTTCTGCTCCAGGAGACTGGGATCTGGAATTGCAGTGCTGATGGGGCAGAGGATGCCATGCTCAGCATCACTCGCTTGGCAGGACACACTGGCTCAGCGCTCCGACTCTGGACAGACAGCTCTGAGTTTAATTTCTTGCCTGTTGTTTTTGAGCTATGAGTTTTTGGGCGAGTCACACAGTCTCCCTGAACCTCACTTCTTCCATGTGTAAAATGGAGAGACTGCCGATAGCATCTATTTCACGAATCCTGCATGAGGACTAAATAGAATGACGTTTATATATGCATATAAGGTGCCTGAAATATATTCATTGACTGTTAGCTTTTAATATCAACCATGCCATTTTTCTTATTAAAATTGACATATCGATCAATCAGATGTATTAAATTGTCTAGGAGACAGAAGTCAAACCATAAACTACTATTAGAAATAGGAAGAGTTAAGCCCCAAAACTGATCCCTTCCACGAGGAAAGCACCTCAGTGCAGATGGTTTGGAAAGAGCTCTTTGACATTTGGCTCACCCTCAAGTTTCCTGTTCATAATCACAGGCAACTTCACATGGGTCGTAACAAGGACATCCTAAATGAAAAGTGAGAAGGACCATCTCTAACAAAAGCCGGGAGAGCTCGCTCACTGCGCTGAAGGCCCTGTGATGGGTTAACCATCCTGGGGGCAGAGCAAAACAGTGTGACAGCTTCCCAAGAAGCTATTTTTATCTTGTGTTTTGAGCATCTGACTCAAGCTGGGTAAAAGGGTTCATTTTCTCACTTGGAAAGTTTTCAAAACACCAAAGGATTTGGTCAAGAGGGAAATATACTCCAGCCAAATCTCTTTCCGTGGTCAAAAAAAAAAAAAAAAGCCAGCAAAAATTTAATCATAAATCTGCTTCCGGCAATATATGGACCCATTCAGGGGAAGTTGTCATTTGTTTATCAGTAGCAGACAGCAGCTTCCTGCAACCAACAGCAGCTGTCACCCTGCAAAAGGATATCTTTTCATTTTCGTGAAGAGTGGTGAAAATTTTAAGGCAAAGCAAATGACAAAATATTTGACTGCATTTATCTGCCTTTTGGCTATTTTTACCCCTGTGCCACGCAAACGCCTTACAGGCTTTCCTGACAACATCTTTCTTTTTATTCTAGTCCTGCTTAGCAGCCAAGGCATAGTGTTGCCATTTACATTTTACAGATGGTGAAAGCTGAAACCCTGAAACTTCAGTAACATGAACACGGTGGGGACAGAACTGGAAACCACTCCATGGTTGATTTAAAACTACCCCAAGTCCCAAGGGAGACACAATGGTCATCAGGGAAATGGGAACGAATACCAGTTCTGTGTCAACTTGGAGCAGGGCAAAGTGGAGACCTGGGAAAACATAGAGTCTAACTGCTGATTTCTTCCCCAATGAAGAACTTGAGCTCTACAACACAGCATCATGTGTTTGCAGTGTAAGAATTCTGTTTTCTCAGCTAAGAATGAAGTATGAGATCAATGCTTATTGGTGCCGTTTACTTCCCACAATTCCTTTTTACATATTCATACTCTGGGTATTTTTTTTCTACATACCTCTGCCAGACTATGTAGTTCTCTTCTCATGCAGAGTTACCCTAGTTATTTTGCTAAAGTACCTGATCCCATTCATTCACTCATAGATCTTACACTGAATGCCTGCCATGGAACCTAGGGCTGGGAACCTGGGGACACAAAGATGAATGAGTCTCAGTTCCTAACGTCAAGAGGTTCAGAGGCTACCAGGGAAAACCGACATGTAAAAATGTAGGTAGATCTGTAAAGAAACGTCCTGGGAACCACAGAAGTAATTGTCTCTGATGGGTGAGGAAAAGCTTTCTTTTCTCCTTGATACCTCTCCTGAGTGCCTCTGGTTGCCTCACTTTGGCATCTCATCTCTGCCCTGCCCACTCTGCCCAGTCCCCCTTAGGTATTGACATTTCTGCTAATATCTCCCTCTCTGCACTTCAGATCAGACCTCCAACCCCTAAAGTTATGATTCCAGGTCACAGAGGATAGGTTTGTGCATATAGTACTAATTTTTTCAAATGTCTTAGCCACGAGCAGTTATTTTGTAGAGTAAATCAATGCTAATTCTTTACAGCAAAGCAACATTAAAGTCCTTTTTTTTTTTTCCTAAAGCACATTCTGAAGATTATAATCTACAAAGAGTACTAAAATAAGAAAGGATCCCTGGGCTTAGCTTGGTACTAATTTTTATTCATCTGATTTATAGACCGGGTAGGTGAGGCAATGTCCTCCTCATCTCTGGATTGGGGATACGCTGACAGCTCCAACCATCAGGCAAGTTGTCAGAGCGCAACGCTTCACAGAAGCTGTTAAACAAAGGTCCAAATGGCTAACACTTCTAGGAGATGAAAAAGAAGTTAACCTTAGTGTCCAGGGAAAAGTATTTTGCTCATCCAGTAGAGAAATGGATGTAGCAGTAAAGTCTTTAGACAAAGGGATTAGAATTTAAAGACAAATTCCAAATACATGCCTGGATTTCTGCTGCCTTTATGATTCTGGAAGCAATTCCCGGTTAAGATATATTGATAAATAATCGGCCAGCAATGTTGATCTCACTGAAACCAGGATCCATCTTCATTAGCAAATTTAAGCATCATGTATGTTATAAATATAGGGCAGAAAAAATAGAGGGGATGTAATCCAAAGTGCACGGTTATGCCTGTCCACCAAGGAGCTGGATTGCAGCTGGTGGTCTTTAACAATTAGGGGCATGAGAAGGACAATGATCATTTACACAATGACATTAATAGTGTAGTTGGTGACCATTTTATGGTATCTTGAAGAATTTTAGGCACATATAAAACATCCAAAGGACATATTTTAGCTGCTAGGTTTAGTATATTTTCTTTCTTTCCTTTCAACACCTTCAATGCCTTTCAACAGTTTTAGATCCCTCTGAGTTTTAGATCATCCAAGTTCCTCAAGGACAGAGAGAGGTTCCATTAGAGCATGAGAGACTCATAGAATGACCTCTTTTGAAGTCTAGGTCACACAGATAGCAAAAGTATCTCCAGTGGTCTCAGAGATCCTGGCTATGGCTTGGGGCCTGGAGAATAGCTTCAAGAATGGGGGCCTATGCAAGAGGGCCCTCAGCCGGCAGATGGCACTACAGTGTTTGGCAATCTGAACTTCGTGGGTGCTTTTTAGTAAGGGCCTTTTCTCATCATTCTACTCAGTGCTGTAATTCCCTCTGATTGTCTTCTCTGCCCTCATTTGACTTTGCTGAGTCATTCCATGCTGTGTCATGAAACTCTGTGCTGCTGCAGAAGACTCAAAAGAAGCTCTAAACGCTTTGTGGCTGTTGGGATAACTCAACACGGGGGGCAGACTGCCATGCCAAGAACCCCAGTGAGGGTGGCTGAGGAGAGGGTCTATTTACGGGGGGTAGTGCGAACCCGAGGGTGATGAGGGAGACATAGCTTTGGGTGGCTCTAAGTCTCTCAAAGCATTTGAAGACTCCACTCTAAGTGAACCCTCCCCCTCCCCACCTCTCTCTCTCTCTCACTCCCCTGCCCTGACCCAAAGGCTCCAGGTATCCGTATTGCATGGTCAAGTGCATTCTCCCACAGGAAAGGCCCTAGATGCATGTCAACCTCATAAGCCCCACATAGAAGGGAGATTTCTATCTCCCTTCTATCTCCCAGCTGTGCTTGTCTCATTTTGCATGGAGAAAGAAGGGGATCACAGAGGGTTGGATCACATGCTCCATAAAGGCAAATGTTCTCCCCTAAAGAGAACCTCTTTGCTCCCACTGTTGGAGTTGGTGTCAAGGTGGAGTGGGGATGGGAAAGGATATGTTTTTACAATCCTCTCTTAATTTCTAAGGAGGAAGGATCCCAAAGAAGATCCCCTAGTTGCTGAAGGAAGATGGGGGTGTTAAATTGATTCAGGTGGGTGGATGCAAATTGGAAGGGGGAGGACACCTAAATTATTCTACATAATCAGAGGAGGAAAGAGATGGAGAGAAAAACTGGTGGGAGGCAGGGAGGACAAGAGAGAAGGAGACAACTAAGGTGGAGATTTTGATGAAGTGTAGTGCAGTGTTTGATATATTCTCTTCTCCATCTTTCTGGAAACAGCCTGGAAAACCGATATTACCAAATAGTGCTTTATGAGTTCTATTGAGGTGGGGGGAAATGAAATTTGAGGAGGGGTTCAGTCTTGGGGAAGTGTTTGTGCATGATCAAAAGGCAGGAGCAAGAACTGCCTGATGTGCTATGCCTGAACTGAACAACGTGACATAATTAGTGAAGAGTGAGGGACAGCACTCCACTTGGGTCTACTATTGCTAAGGCCAAGGTCATTTTGGAGTGTCAGGGCCACTCTCCAGGTGAGTTATGGGGAGAGACCACAAAGAACCTGGAGAGATATCATCTTTCATCCACCTCTGCTACTCTGCCAGTGATCTGAGAACAAAAGGCCCTCCCAGCCTAAAAGCAGGAATTTAGTGGGGCTCAGTGGAAGTGTTTGTTTTGATAAGAAGCTGCTTTAAAGCCACCATATGTTTGGTTTGATGGTGACACATGGCTGTAAGTGCAACCTGGGCCCAGATACTAGCTTAGTCAGTGGTTCTCTACGTGTGGGCCCTGGTCCATAAACAATGATGTCACTTGAGAACTTGATAGAAATGTCAACTCTCAGACGCCAACCAAATCTGCCGAACCAGACACTTGAGAGGTAGGACCCGGTGATGTTGTTAAACAAGTCCCCTTGGTGATCCTGATACATCCTGACATTTGAGAATAACTGGATTATGCAACAATTCTCAATGTTTGGTATCTGAACCCCCAGTAGGGCTTGTCAAACACAGAATCCCAAAATCTCTAGCACAGACACCAGAGATTTTGGCTGTGTAAGCCTGGGGTGAGCTTGGCATCCCTTGTTTAATAAGCTCTGCAGTAATTCTTGTCCCCATCTAAGTTCAGGAACCACTACAGCAACAGATGATTAAGAAGAAACTGAGTCCATATCCTGAAATTATGAGCTAATGTGGCTGGCAAATTGAACAACTTATTGAAACAATAGAGACCTTCCAGGATAAGTAAAGGAGCTTAATTAGTGTTCCCAATTAATACAGGATGTCCTGCAGCTCATGGAGAGGAAGCTTTGGAGATTATACTCAGGGAAGAATTCTTCATCTTTAAGCTCAAAGCTTGACCTCAGAGAATTCAAGTAGTTATGGAATAAATGGGGCCCCAGGGAGTGATCCAGAGACTAACTCATACCTCAAAGGGCAGCGGCTGTGGTCCCAAGTGTCCAATGCAGATAGGGCAGGGCACCCTGCTTCTCCAGGCAGGATCTAGAGTTCAAGAGTAGTCCTTAGAATCACCCAGGAGTTAGGAGGTTGGCACAAATGCAGATTCAGTTTCCTGAGCCCCTCTCAGGCCTGCTGAATCCATTTGTAGGATTGGTGACCAAGAATCTAAATTCCTACTGTGTGCCTTAGCTGTCTGTCATGCACATTTCAATTTGAGAACCACTGATCACCGAGTGTGGTTAGCATCACTTACACTTTGGTGAAAGGCAAGGACTGTCCACGCAGTTCCAGGGTCAAAAGCTCGTGGGCCAGGCGCAGTGGCTCACGCCTCTAATCTCAGCACTTTGGGAGGCTGAGGTGGGCGGATCATGAGGTCAGGAGCTCAAGACCAGCCTGACCAACATGGTGAAATCCTGTCTCTACTAAAAATACAAAAATTAGCTGGGTGTGGTGGAGCGCACCTGTAATCCCAGCTATGCAGGAGCTTGAGGCAGGAGAATCACTTGAACCTGGGAGGTGGAGGTTGCAGTGAGCTGAGATTGTGCCACTGGACTCCAGCCTGGGCAACAGAGCAAGGCTCTGCCTCAAAAAAACAAAAAACAAAAAACAAAAAAACAAAACCAAGCCTGTGGCCTGGAGGGAGAAGCAGGGAAGATCTACCTCTCACATTTCCACCTTGGGAAGGGCAGAGGGTCCTTGGTTGTGGGTGAGGCCACTTAAAAATTAGTTTCTATGTGTAGGCAAAGCACATAGTACTTGAGATATGCACTATGTAGTATTTAAATATATTAAGTTTAATATAGCTCCATGGTAAGAGTTCTTGTCTTGTATTTCAAATATTCCCAAGAGGGATGGAAAAGTGAGAAAATGCCCAGCCAGCAATATGCCATAAAATTTCCTAGGGAAATTGCTTTGATATAGCTATAAATATAAGATTTCCCATAATATTTAATTTCCTAATTTCTTTTTTTTTTTTTTTTTTGTTAATCCCATTTTCCTTAGCGTGTCCAGTTGAAAAATTCCTCAAGGAATAATTAAAAAGAAGTGAGCAGGTGCATGTTTTGGAGACAGTAAGGAAGGAGTGTAGTTAGGAAGGCTGGAAAGTCTGTGTTCCATTCTGCAGGGGAGCGTGCAGGAGGAAGAGAAACCCAGGCCGAGGGGTCAGGAGGGGTTACCAGGGAAAGGAGGGTGAGCCCAATCCCTGAAGCCTCCAGAAGTGGCCAACAGGAGGATGCATCCAAGTGTCCTGTTACTATTTTCACCGAGTCCCTCTCAAAAATGAAACTGCCCACTCATCAATTTGAATGTTTTTCACCAGTTAACCCAATCTAACAATAGGTTTTGGAGTACACATGCTTGTGATTTAGAAGTAACCAGACACTTTACATCTTTCCCTAAATATTTGCATGTCTACTTCTACAGCATAGACTTGTAGTATCTTTAAAACCCTTTTCTCCCAAGTGCAGCCTCATTAGAAGTCAACTGGCCTTCTGACTAGCATTTCAGACTCTGATTATTATACCAAAATCCATTAAACACATAAAGTCTCTTATTGGAAGCTCCAATTAAACCTCAAGTCTCATAAAAGAGAATGAAGTGATTATAGGAAAGTGATCTTAATACTGTGTGAAGTGTTGGGAATGATAATGCTGGGAATGCATGCGGTACCTTTTGCCCAAGGAGCTAAAATTAACAAAATCTAATTTTTCCCAATTCAAAATGATATAGAAAGGAAAATGTAAATGAAATGACTCGGAGTAAGTTCAATATAATGCTAACTTTCATCCAAGGTAAACCCATGGGTTAGTTAGAACTAAACAAGTTAATTGTTCCTGGTGAGCCCCAGGGATTGGCTCATTTTTCCTTTTCTAACACGCCCTTCCAACTCCATAACTTGTTCTTTTTAGCCCAAGAGGGCCTTTTGTTCTCAGATCACTGGCAGAGTAGCAGAGGTGGTTGAAAGACACCATCTCTCCGGATTCTTTGTAGCCTCTTCCTATAACTCACCTGGAGAGTGGCCCTGACACTTTAAAATGACCTTGGTCATAACAATAATAGACCCAAATGGAGTGCTGTCCTTCACTCTTTGCTAATTATGTCACGTTGTCCAGTTCAGGCTTAGCACATCATCTCCTAAACTTTGTCTAGTGGGGTAGGTTTTGATTCTTTTTTTGTTAATTATCTGACCTTGCGTATGTCCAAGTTTTTCTATTGTGAAACGGGAGTAAGTGTAACTGCCTAACCTAACCCCTGGATATATTGGGTGTAAATGTTTTATGCAATACCAGATAATCATCATCATAATCATAGTAGAATCCAAGGTGTGGCTGTTCCTTCATTTTCAGGTTTCTAGAGTTTGTGGTGCATTCAGGGGAATCAACACTGTGCTACACTGGCCAGTATCCATGTACAGTAGGGCAATGGTTCTCACACTAAACTATGCCTGAGGACCAACTGGGGATCCTGTTAAAATACAGATTCTTGGGACCTGCCCTCGGAGATTTTAGTTCAATGATTTTGGATTGGGCTCGAGAAATTCATTCGTCCAGCAATTATGTGCAGACATCGTTAGAGGCACTAGGGTGATGGAAGTGAACAAAGAGACAAAAATCCTTTCACGGTCTATCTGCATTTGTAACAGACCTCCAGGTGACGCTGAGGCCATTAGCTGTACTCTCTCTCCCAAGGGCCACACCTTGGCAGCAGCACATGTTAACTAGTGACAAGATCTACTCTCTGCTATGCCAATGGAAATTTCATCACATTTCCAAACTCTGATTCTCCTTCTTTTCCACTGGGACCTACTTCTTGGCCATAATCTTCAGGAATTAGTTTTTATATTCAGGAACAATGGTTTACTGGGGTCCTTCTCAGCAAGTTCATTTACTCCCTTGCTTTTTTATTCCAGTATCACACATTATTAGCACTGGGTTCCCGAAGGACCTCCTTAGTATCAGAGTCTTTAAGGAGGCTCAGGAAACATCACTTGTTCCAGAGACTTTGGTAACAGGAATCATCAAGAAGATGTCTGGATTTGACTTTCAAGGATCAGAAGACAATTAACTTGACGAGTTCTAACCTAAACCACAAGCTTACCGTTAAGGAAAATTAGCCTTATACTGAACTTACTCCAAGTCATTTCATTTACATTTTCCTTTCTATACCGTTTTGAGTTGGGAAAAATTCACTTTTGTTAACAGCCCACACATCCTGTGGAATGAAGCCTTCATTCTAAAATGGAGTTGATTAATTTCACTAAGTCCTTTGATGCATCAATACTAAAGATGTGTTGGAAACTTAGCTGACCTGGACCAACAGAGCAAATGAAGTATAGCTTCACAAGGGCATTGGCTAATTTTTTTTAAAAAAAGAAAACACTTTTTACGTGCAGTATCTACCTTAAAAAAGATGTATTAGTAAACAGAGCTGAATTATAAAAAATTCTTTTCACTCTAGCAAACCTCAAGTACCCAAAGCTGACAACAGATGACTCAGTGAGTAAAATAAAGGTAGAACAAGGCAACAAGGGCAAGTAAGACTTTAAGTGAGTGAAGGAAATGAAGAACTACAAAAATACCTAATAGATTTTAGGTTTATTGAAAAATGTATCTAGGGAGATTGCTTAAGTTATATTTCATGTAGTCCATATTTTGTTTATTTATGTCCTGCCTCCTTCCTGAAAAGGATTGGAAGCTGCTCATTTATTCTCTGTATCTGGTGTGAGATAACATTTTAAAGAAAAGATTACTGTTTCATTTTTCATCTCCTTCCTCACAAGTTCTCCAACCATTAAAAAATTTCAGACAGGATAAGGAAACGACATTACTTCTCTTATGATAATTTTTCCCATATCCATAAAAATCTGCCATTTTAATAACTATTTTTTATCAATCTTAGAGATCCTCCCAGCTCCAAAAAAACTGGGTCTGTATGTAAACATTATGTTTGTAGTTGATGGCAGTGAAATTGCACAACGAAGCGTCTTGCTTTATTTCTAATTTTAAAAGTATATGTGAAACTTTAAAAAAGAAGTCTCCAGTTTTTGAAAACAAGCTTCCTTTTGCATGTCCTTCTAGGCCTTGGCCTTGTGCATACACATTTTACATACATGCACCTCTTGTGTGCAATTGTTTCACTTAACATTGTATTGTAGGCATTTTCCCCACATTGTCATGCATTTTAACATTGAAAATTTAAATTGCCATTTTTAATGGCTACATAATTGTCCATAGAGTTGCTGTATCATTAGAATACAGGAAAAGGAAGGGAGATATTTGAGCAGATGGCCACGACACAGTTCAGGAAATGAGTCACATCACTGTTGTTTACAGTGTGCTGGAGCACTTCATATTCCATGGAGAGAGGTCTGGCCCTGAAGAGTTGATTACTGTGAGGGCTTATTTATCTGAAATGTGTAAGATGGGAGCTGTCCTGGTCTCAAATTTGTTTTGAAGCCACTCTTTATTCATTTCCTGTATTAATATCCTTCAAGGGACAATATGTTCTGCAAAAAGCAGACTGAACACCTGAAATGAAACAACTCACCCCTGCATTCTGCACAGTGGCTGGGCTGGTAGGTGTGAGGGCTGGGGGCCTCCCGATGCCCCAGTTCTCTCTCTCTCTCTCTCTCTCACACACACACACCACCACCAGCAGCACTTCAGTGGAGTTGCAGTGTACAAGGCATATAGAATATGAGGCAGCAGCAGAGTGTAGTGGCCACGAGCATGTAGTCTGGAACCAGAACTTGACACTCGTGTTCTTGCACCTTAGCCTTTAGCATCTGTAAAAATGAGGTAATAATAATCACTTAAAGTCTTACTTGTCCTTGTTGCTTTGTTCTACCTTTATTTTACTTGCTGAGTCATTTGTTGTCGGCTTTGGGCACTTGAGGTTTGCTGGAGTGAAATTGATTTTTTATAATTCAGCTGTTTACTAATAGATATTTTTAAAGGTAGATACTGCACATAAAAAGTGGTTTAAAAAAGACGATAATAATATCCTCATCCTGTGGAGTGAGGATAACGCTCACTCCATAGGGTTATGGTGGGGATTGAATAAGGTAATATCCATAAACATAAAGAATAGAACTTGGCACGTGGTAAGCGCCATGTCAGTGCTTATTATTATATTATCTTGCCACTCACTTCTTTTTTATTTTTTTCTGAGACGGAGTCTCACCCTGTCACCCAGGCTGGTGTGCAGTGGTGTGATGTTAGCTCACTGCAACCTCCACCTCCCGGGTTCAAGCAATTCTCCTGTCTCAGTCTCCCAAGTAGCTGGGACTACAGGCATGCGCTACCACGCCTGGCTAATTTTTGTATTTTTAGTAGAGATGGGGTTTCACCATGTTGGCCAGGCTGGTCTCGAACTCCTGACCTCAAGTGATCCATTCACCTCAGTCTCCCAAAGTGCTGAGATTACAGGCGTGAGAAACTGCACTTGGCCTCCACTCACTTTTAAGGACAGCAGAGCAGAGGTCCAACTGCCAGGACAATAACTGGGCATTATCACCCCTTTGATAATAGGAAAGAATAAACTTCCCTGTGACATCCTGACCACTTCTACCTGTGTCCCATAGAGAGAAAAATGACACTTATTTTACAAAAATTTTAACCCAGGGACAATATGTGAGACCCTGTGTGTACATTTTAAGCCCACAACTAAAGAACCACTCCTGGAAGTTTAAGCCTTGGTTTTGACTTCAAGCACATAGTGTGAGTGATACTATTTAGTTAGTACAAGATTCTCTCACCACCATTACTGGCTACCATTTATTTATCTCCTACCACCTGCCAGGACTCTCTCTTTCATATAAGTACATGTAGCCCTCACAACAACCTTATAAGGTAGGTATTATTATTATTATTATTCCCATTTTATATTTAATAGATGTGGGAACTTGGGGCCAGAAAGATAAGGTGATTTGCCTAAAGCCAAGTGGACTCAGAATTAGAATTTAAGTTCAGGTCTGGTTAACTCTCAAGCCTATTCTTTTCCCACTGCGCCCACTCCTGTTTCCTGTGATCTTTGTACAAAGAGGACTTAAGCCTTGGGGGCTTGCACTGCTGATTAAGTAAACTGGCTAATGCCTACAGCTGCTGTGCTGAACTGTTCAGTGCTTCCCACACGTGTCCTGGGCTCCATGCCAGCCCTACAAAACCCCTGCCTCCCGACACCCACACCGGCTCTTCAGACTCAATATCTATGCTCCTGATCCTGGCCTGGGTTGGATCCTCCACCCTGCTCATGAAAAGAGTAGTGTGAAATTGACATCGAGACAATCAGATAAAGCTGGCTGGTTCTGGTCCTACCTGTCGGCTACCTCCTCCTCTGTTCCCACGTCTGGCGACCTTCTGTTTCACCTCAACTCCTCTGTCCACTCTTTACCCACTTCCTGCTGAGTAAGCATTGAGGTTATACAGGAGGTGATGGAGACCCCTGTCTCTTTTCCCTTCCCCCCTACCTGGCACTGGGCATGAGAATCCCTGATTACACTCCTGGAAGTGAGGGGGCGCACACCTCCCTCGGGATGGAGAAGAGTGAACTGAGAGAGGTGCAGAGGCCTCACGCACGCTGAGCTGCTTTTTGGAACATCAGGCAGAAGGGGCTCACAATCCAAACCCACACTGAGATCACGGGGTCATCGTGAACTGATGTTAGGAGTTCTATTGCCCCACACTTCCCTGGCCCCCAAAGATTCAGATGTTGCAACCCTATCTCCCCAACCATCAGAACGTGACCGTATTTGGGAACAGGGCATATGTAATTGGTTAAGACGAGGTCATAGTGGAGTGGCCTTTAATTCAATATGACCTGCGTCCTTATAAAAAAAGGGCAAATGGGCTGGGCACGGTGGCTCATGCCTATAATCCCAGCACTTGGGGAGGCCGAGATGGGGGGATCACAAGGTCAGGAGATCGAGACCATCCTGGCTAACACGGTGAAACCCCGTCTCTACTAAAAATACAAAACATTAGCCGGGTGTGGTGGTGGGCGCCTGTAATCCCAGCCACTCGGGAGACCGAGGCAGGAGAATGGCGTGAACCCGGGAGGCGGAGCTTGCAGTGAGCAGAGCTCGTGCCACTGTACTCTAGCCTGGACGACAGAGCGAGACTTGGTCTCAAAAAAAGAAAAAGAGAAAGGGCAAACGGACACAGACATGCTCACAGAATGCCTTCATGTGAAGATGAAAGATTTGGATGATGTGTCTACAAGCCAAGGGATATCCGACTGCCAGCAAGCCACCAGAAGCTAGGAGAGGGCACGGGACAGATGCCTCCTCACGGCCCTCAGAAGGAGCCAACCCTGTTGATGCCTTGAGTTGAATTTCTAGCCTCCAGAACTGGGAGAGAATAGCTTTCAGTTGTGTGAGCCACCCAGTTTGTGGTATTTTTTACGGCAACCCTAGGAAACTGCTAAGCTGGAGAGACGCTCAAAGGCAAAGGAGTCACCAAAGTGTCTCAGCTCTGGGGTGAGGTAGGGAGAAAATCGAGTCAAGGTTGTGGGAGTGCCTTCTGGATGGGCTGAGGGAGCCTGGTTCATGGACAGGCCCCAATCCCTAGCTGAGGTTCTTCAGAGAGAGTTCGAGACCAGAAACAGCTCACCCGCATCAAATGCCCAACGCCACAGGCAGTCTCTGGTGCCTGCCTGGGGACATGGGAAAAAGTGAGATTTTAAGCCTAGCTCACCTTCATGGTAGGAAGTCATTACAGCTTTCATGGGCCTTAGGCACTTTGGTTTTTCTGGGCTTCTTCCTGCATTTAAAAAAATAATTAAAATATTTTATGACTTCATTGGTGTAAAGACAAGTATAATCTATGCTGGACCAATCACTATATGTTATTATTATATTCATTTTTCTTCTGATTTTAAAAGAATCTAAAATTGAAACATTTTTTGTGGACCTCTGAAAGTGGTGTGGGCTCAGCCGCTGTGCCTACTGTGCCTATGGGATAAGTTGGCCCCACCCCACGGATAAAATGAGAGAACCATCAGGGATGCAAAAAAAAAAAAAAAAAAAAAAAAAAAAAAAGACCTCTTCTGGATAGTACTGACACCAAGAAACTGAGTCTTAAAAAGAACTTCGAGCGAGTATGTTATATTAAGCTCTTTCTCCATCCTTTAAAAGCTATGCAATTGCTACACAGGTTGCATAGCTAGTGTCAAAAGGTCCATAGTTGCCTTTCATTTTTTCTTTACCTCAGGATGAACCAAAAAAATAAATACTTCCAGGTATCGATGGAGAACCTTGCTACATATTGGCTGTCACCACCTGCAAGCGTGTGACCATAAATCCATACCCCTTCTGCTAGGGCAGCTGTTGTACATTGTCAGAACCCTACATAAAACATCCCCCTATGTACTGTATTATTGGCCTTCCTGATTTACTGTATATACAGTCTGCAAGTTAGATACCAACAGAAGCACCCAAAAATATATTCTCTTGCAGCCCCTGTCTGAAAACTGCATCGCCTAAATAATGTCTGCTCATTCATCATTTACTTCCCAATATCTGAGTGTCATTCTCTGAAATACATCCCTACAGCAGTGCCCTGTGAAACACCAGCCCAGAGAAAGGGAAGCGAAATCTCCAGCTTCAAGACCCAGGCATTTAAAAAGGGAGCCTGTTTCAAAAATGAGACTAAGCAATTCAAACAGTTGGTATCTGGTTTCCCTTTAAGGGACTTTTACTGGCTTCCCTTAATGTAATATCGGAATCCTTCTTCCTTTTATGCACACCTCCTAGCATTAGCAGTGATAACAAATTGAATACATAAACCCACATAAATGGTTCCCCCTAGAATTCATTAGGAAGTGTTCTTGTTTACACAGAATTCCAATTGATTTCTGTGAGGGATCCAGGAGCATAGATTTCTACTTAGTGACAATCCACTGGAACACACAAATCCAGACGTAAAACTGATTCCCAAGTGATATAGTTTGGATCTGTGTCCCTGCCCAAATCTCACGTTGAATTGTAATCCCCAGTGTTGGAGGTGGGACATGGTAGAAGGTAACTGGATCTTGGGGGTGGTTTTCTCATGAATGGTTTAGCACCATCCACCTTGGTGCTGTCCTTGCGACAGTGAATGAATTCTTGTGAGATCTGGTAGTTTAAAAGTGTGTGGCACCTCCCCACTTCTCTCTCTTGCTGCTCCAGCTATATGACATGACACCTCCCCCTTCACCTTTGCCATGATTTTAAGTTTCCTAAGGCCTCCCGAGAAGCTGAGCAGATACCAGCATCATGCTTCCTGTACAGCCTGCTGAACCATGAGCTAATTAAACCTCTTCTTAAAATAAATTACCCAATCTCAGGTATTTCTTTATAGCAACGCAGAACAGACTAATATACCATGTTACAGGTTATCAATACGAGAATAGGAAGAGTGCAGCGGACATGTACTTGTTTCATAGACTGATCTAGGTTTGAATATCAGCTTTACAACAACCAGACAGATATTTTTGAGCCCCTGATCCCTCATCTAACAAATGAAGTCAATGCCAATGCAGGACAAGGTTGACTGGGAATTCAACCTCCATCCCCTCCTTTCTAACAGAACCCTAATTTTGTTCAGCTAACTACTCATCCAGGGCTGCCTTCATGGACAAGTGACAGGGCCACATGCTCAGAAGGGCCCTGTGCTTGGGGAAATGCTCTGCTATCACCATCTTGAAATGCTTAATAATTTTATCTTAGAACTTCTGGTTTGCAAGTAAAGTCTGATGGGACAACACAGCACACAGTGAGCAGATAAGATAAACATAAAATGCACATCTGCTATCTTAGCCATCCCATTTGCTACCTCTGTAACATACTTACCTTCTACTTGCTTTCACTCTTGCTGGACTCCCATCACTGTGGCTTCACTGGAATTCGATGATCATGTTCTGTATCAACATGTCTGCAACTGAGTAGGCTAGGGGTACCGACAGCCCCGGGTGGCTATACTTTCCATTCCAATCATAACTTGCTTGGACACAGAAAGAAGGCAGTGGCATTCTAAGAAACACAAATGATCAAGGAAGCTTTTCATAGCCTTTGTTACTCATGTTACATCTTTGTGTTAGTCAAACACTTATGCTGAAAATGATGGAAGGGAAAGATAAGGCAATCCATGGTTCTTTTATTTCTTTAGGTCCTTCCTTATTCACAATGAGTAGCAATGTAGAGAATGTTAGCAGAATGTGCACATATCAAGAAATGAAACAAAAATAGTTGAATTAGTTGTGTGCAGTATTTCCCTGCTTGGTAAGAATAAAATACTGTGCATGTATGAGCTACAAACTATGAATTACTTTATTTCACATATTCACATAGGAATTCAGTTCCCTTATATATGCCAACCACAACCCTGGCTCCAAGCATGGGAATGATAGTACCAGGGGTAATTTCATCCCACTTGCTGGTGATTGGTCCAGGACAGGCATGCCACTCAATCAGACCAATGAGAAGCTTGCTAGGGACTCCTGAGAAAGTTCTGTCTTCTGCTTCCAGAACCGACTCTCCTTATTCCATCTTTCTACAAAGTGAGGATGAAGCCAACATGCGGAGGAGGGTAGAGTTACAAATTCATTGACAAAAAAAAAAAAAAGTATTAAAAGAATTTGCGGAAAAATAGAACTAAAGCTTCCAGTCTAAGCAACCTAAACACTGGTCTCCTGCTGTGACCTCCAGGAATGTGAACCAACTACTTCATTGTTACTAAATCCAGTTTAAGATGGATTTCTGTAACTTGATGCTGAAAGCATATTGATAAATGTTTGTTGACTGAGTGGATGAATGTGTACAGCATTATAATCCCTGGCATTGGACTGACCATGAAAAACTTTATGGGTCTTAAAGGAGGAGTCAATCTGACAGCTGAAGAACAAGGAAGAAGGCAGTGCAGGGAGGAAGGGGCACCCTGGTGTGTGCGGAGGTGAGAGGCTGACAAACATTAGGGGTCAGAAAGGAACATGGTCTGGAGATGCAAATGGTTCATGCAGGGAGAGCAGGGACCATGGAGTGGCTGCCCTGGATTTTCAAGGGTCTGGGATTTTCTCAAGGTTGCCGGCATGGTTAGTTGTAGGGGAACCCTATGCTATGTTTAGAAGTACTTGGAGTGGGCTGGGCGCAGTGGCTCACGCCTGTAATCCCAACACTTTGGGAGGCTGAGGTGGGCGGATCACGAAGTCAGGAGATTGAGACCATCCTGGCTAACACGGTGAAACCCGGTCTCTACTAAAAATACAAAAATAAATAAATAAATAAATAAATTAGCCAGGCGTTGTGGCGGGCGCCTGTAGTCCCAGCTACTGGGGAGGCTGAGGCAGGAGAATGGAATGAACCCAGGAGGTGGAGTTTGCAGTGAGCTGAGATCGCGCCACTGCACCCCAGCCTGGGCAACAGAGCGAGACTCCGTCTCAAAAAAAAAAAAAAAAAAAAAAAAGTGCTTGGAGTGGTGAAGAGATCTGCAGCCACATAGCCATGATAAGATCTTAGGAACTACCTCCTTATTCATACAAAGGTGCTTTACTGAAATATTAATAGCTCAGTTTGGGTTTGAAACCGAGCTCTGCCTCTCACTAATGGTGTAACCTAAGCGAGTTACTGTATCGTTCTGTGTATCGGTTCCCTCAAAAGGAAAATGAAGAAGATATGAGCAGTACTTACCACCTCCTTTTCCATGAGGATAGTGAGGTCATCCAGCATTTGGCACCTGGCAAGAGTTGCATGGATGTTGGTTATTATTATGTCTTTTGATTGCCTTACATGGTTCCTTGCAGGGGGAGATTTTTTTTTTTTTTGGTGGGGGGAGTCCACCATCCCTACACCCTTCCCTCATCTTTTAATGTCTGGAGACTGCTGTCTGCAATTGTAAACCACTCTTTCACCTTCCTGATGCCCACATTACACGTAGCTTATTTTTGCCTTACTGATATTCAGGCTGAAGGAGGATGATGAAGAGGCTCTTGGGACCAAATTCAACACCAGCCAGTTAGCCCCCCTGACTATCCCCAACAGAGCCTGGAGTGGCTCGATTCTACAACTTAGAGTTTGTAGAGGAAAAGCTAAAATCCACACAAGAAATATTTCTGTGGCCGATTTCAGCTGATTTATAAGAATTTTTCAAGTAAATAAAGCATATTTTCACCATTTTCAACATATCGTAGAATACTGTCCATCTTGGTGATCTGTTTCCTCAGGCCATATTTGGCAACATTTGGTATTACCTCCCACAGACTCCTGCACTTCCTTGGCCACAGGAATCAGATATGACCCTGTTAGGGACAGCACGTTTTCTTTAGTTTATTCATTCATATTCATTTAATGCTTATTACATGCCAGGTACCATTTGGTGAGCTGCCTTACACAGTTATCTGCATTTTATATATTATGCATGATATAACGGATGATCTTACACATATGTACTTCCGCATTTCAAATACCTCGAAGTAAACTACAGAGGGAATATGCAATTTAAACCACAAACTACTCTTAAAAAACTTTCCTTCAAAACTCCAACCAAAAATTGGATAGTTTGTAATTGCACTGATTTCTGGCCCTGGATTAGTCTAATCTTTCTGAAGTGGATATAGAAATATAATTCCATTCAGCACATCATTACCACCAGCATTTACAGCTTGTCTTTAAAAAGTAAACAAATTGGAGAAACTAGAAAAAGTCTCAATCATCAAGTCCCCAAATTTCCACGAATCTTTATATTAATGTGATAAAAGACATAAAAGTTCTTGGCTGTGGTTTAATACTAGAAGATGATTCAGATGTAGAACATCTGACAAAGATTTTAAAAATTCTTTTTTAATGAATATGCAGATTAAGCAAGCTCAGTATAGAACAACAAAATCACATATGTTGTCAATTATTTGAAACTCACAGCACAAACAGCCAATAAACACAGGTAGAACCCCTCAGTGTTGTTGGTAAGATTATGGGGGTGGGGAGAGATTGCTTACAGCTGTTATGTTAATTAAGGAATAAAATGGCTCCATCTGCTACTCCATCTCTCCATCGAGCTACCAATCCTTTTTGCTGCTTGGTTCTAAGTTGACACTGATCTAGGGAGCTGACACCTAAGTCCCTGGCCTCAGTTGGTTTCCATGTTGAATAGAACTTGGAGAGGAAGGTACGGCAGGCTGAGTCACAGACTCTCATATGAACACATCTCCATCACTCTTAGGCCTGAGATGAGGGTGGGTGGCATGGCAGGCTTCCCTTCCCCCATGCAGATGTAGCTGTGGTTATGGGTAAAAATCTTGGGAGTCATCTTGCTTTATTTTTCCACATAATTTGCATGTAGCACTAACCCCACGTAGTACACCAATAGTCAGCTTTGGTTGCAAGATCCTAGAAGAGTGGAGTTTGGGATTTCTATCCAGTGTCTTTCTTAGGGCCCAAATCAGAGACACTTTCTGCTAACTGCTGACACATAGATTAGACCACAGACTGAATATATTTTATAAAAAATGGGGGGCTTCTCATGCATCCAGCCTTTACGTATGAGCAAGTGACACTTCTTAGCTTTCTCTATCAGCTTATGTTCCCTAATTATGGTAAAAATCATTCTGTCCAAGATGAAGGCGGGCATAAGAGTAACGAAGATTTAAAATGCATTATATTCATTACCATGCTTAAAGCCATTAGTATGTATCAAAAGTCTTTAATAAAATAAACATCCCATTGCTTTAAAAAGTCAGTGAAAAATCATATTATCTTCCCTTTTGTTTTTTCTACTCTCTTTTCTGGAGGAACTAAGGAGCAATGAAATATCAAGAAGGTAGTTAAATTCCAAGAGGAAAGATTCGTTGAGCACCTGTCATGTGGTGCGCATAGTTCTTTATGCGCAGAGTGCCCCACTGTCTCCCTCAGAGTCCACAAACCTCCCCTTGCTCTCAACTACAGACCAGGAGAATTATTGTTCTTTCTAGCCCTGTGATGGAATTGGCAATCCCCTTCTTGAATCCTTCCACCACCCCTCTCCGACACCATGTTCCCTTACGCGACACAATCCTTGAAAAAAGTGGCACATAACTACAAGCCTCATCCCACACAGAAAACAAGGAGAACAACCATTGACAACTAAGTGTTTCTCTAAAGAGGTAGCAGGGCTCAGGGGCAGAAAAGAGTCAGGTGGCGGGGCCTGTTTAATCAGAAGAAAAAGACCAAAGTCATGACAACAGAATAGATATTCTTTCTTTGAGAGGAAACTGGGTTAGTGACTCTAAGAAAAAATATTAAGGTTTACCTCAGCTGCAAGCTCTCTTAGGAGTGGAGAATGGCCTGAGATTGGGATGCCCCAATTTACTTAATTCTTTGGACCCATCATTATCTTCCTCCAGAGATTACGACACTCAAGAAGAGGAAAATATCAGCAAAGATTGGTTGAAGCGCTGAGGCATTACTCAAATTGAAGGTGGAGGAAAATGTTGAGGTTACTCTTCTCTTCTTTTGGGGAGGGGTAGAGCTTTCTGAGGGAAGGGGCTAGGCTGTTTGTGAGGCATCAGGGGTGGAAGAGGTGCTAGGAGCCAGCGAGCAGAGAGGGATGGTGGGACATACCCCAGGAAAACAGGTGCCATAGGTATCTGTGTTTAGGTGGTTCTTCCTATTTATGCTGCAGGAAGACAGCTAAGTGGATTGCTGGTTGTTTCACTTTTATTTCTCCCAGACTCTTATGTCCCTCTCAGAATCGCCTGATCTTTCAGTAAAAAGCCCTTCCTTCCCATCACGCCATCTACACCGTCCATAATGTGCATGTCCATTCCAAACCATTTTTGGGTGAAGGGCATTGAAACAGATGCCAGTGGCTCTGGAGAGCACCAGAAATAAACTTGCGAAGCTCAAGAGAGTGTGACACAACTTCTTTGTTCCTTCTGTAGGTTAGTGAAGATTCCCCTAATAATGATATACACAATCTAAGTTATATTCACCTTAACCACCAAATAAGATTGCAACTCAAGAGGCTGTGAAATTCTTCTTCCTACATTTCTTTGAAACAGAAAACTCTTTAAAATCATCCAAACATAATGGTGAGAGGGCATGTGGAACACTTCAATCCAGGGCTCACAGCAGAAGTAGTCAAGAGTAAGAGAAACAGTGTGATGAGGATCATGCAAGCCCAGCGTGTCGAGGAGCCCAAGATGCTGAAGCCTTTCGTATTGGGAATCATTGTAAAAATGCAAACAATGATGATGAAACTCACTGACTGGTTACAAAGTGCCAGGCACTGTTCTAACTGCTGTCCATGTAATAACTCATTTAATAAACAAATATTTTTGCAAATCAAGTGCAAAGAGAATAGAAGAGGTCTATTCGTTGTCCCTAATTTCCCTTGCAAGGCATAGTAAACATTCAAATAAGCTTCTTCCTTGGTATAATTTATTATTTACTAATCACTGATGGCATCCTGAGACAACCAGAAAGAGCCGGCCTCAGACACCAACATAGCAAGGCCAACTCTACTAGATTCTACTAATAATGAAGTTCCCATCCCAGGTTCCCAGGATCACAGCCTATTGCAGAAGTAAGTAGCAGTCTCTCAGTGGTATAGATTTGAAATAGGTTGAAATAATGTTCTGTTGTTTGAGCAACATAAATGGAAGCAGCTTTGCTAAATAAGCTATCTTTTAATCAAAACCAATTTAAGTACGTTTTTCTGTTTATAATTCATTAACTTTAAAAACATGGTATTATACAAAATATGGAAGTCATGAATTAAAATCCCTACAATCAAATTAGACTCTGCATGTCTGGGATATTTAAAAGATAATGTATAGGGGTTGCCATGGTAACTCCTCAAGTGGTAATTCTGTACCTTTCTGAGTGAAAACCTAGAAAGGAGAAGACAAGCAATTTGGGGAGATACCAGCATCGGAAATTGAGTTCATCTGTGACTTAAGTGCTCTGTGATTTTGTTTACCAGCTATTCACCATGTGGATGAAAAATAGTAAAAAGACAAAAAAGATTCACATTTCAAGGCTCCCTAAAATTGCCAATTCTACTCTATAGCTGATTCTCAGCACAGGAGGAAATGGGACTAGAATGCTGGGAGATGACACTATCATCAAACAGTGAGCTCCAAGGAGAAGCATAATTGTTACTTCTCAGTGGCAGAAGGCAGGTGCTTCCCCCAGGGGAAGGATTCTGTTTAATCCTTAGGTTAGAGCCCAGCTTTAACTCAGTGTCACAGGTCAATTACCACCCTCCAACCCTGAGGGCCAACATGAACCATACTCACACACCGGCGCGTGCTCCCTCCTCAGCACCTCTGTACATTCAGAGGTCCTGCATGGGATGCCGAGAACTCACACCCTTCCAGGGCTGCTGGAGATCATATGACTGATCATCATCTTTGATTTTGACCCATTTGTCAACAATGACACAATTGATGAAAACTTTTTAGGCTTTTTTGTAACTCTTTGCTTTCTCTCTCACCTTATTTAGACGGCACTGAATCCAGGTTCTCTAAGACTGTCATCCTCACTCTCACACCCGTCCCGGTTTCTCTGTTTAAAATATTTGTATGAAAACCGATAGATTATAAAATCTACTTCCTAAGCAGGTAAGTTGCCTAATATGGAAATGCGAACGACCATAATAATCGTGAGGACATTACTAGTGGCAGGGATTTATGTCACTTAGCTTTTAAAATTCCAAAAGATGAGGAATAATAGAATCAATTGCATGGGTGTTGTCAACGGTGCTGAGTTATGTTATTTTCAGTGGAGGCAACTTTTCCCCTGCCCAGGAACATTGGTGGTTGGGGGTCTTACGAAAAGTCAGTGATGGCAGAGTTGTGACAAAGTGAGGGCCAGAGAAGGGTTCTCTTTTTAGATGATGCGTAAGTGTGATGAATATGTTTAGAATGTAGATACAGATAACACATTAGCAAACAAAGTAAATAACTAATGTTTTAGTTATCTAGACAATTCCAGTGTTTACTGGAGTTACACTGGATTCTATTTCATTTATTAGGAATTTACTTAACTTCCTAACTTTGCACTGGAGAATTATTTATGAAGCAACTAATGAGGCCTGGATAGGGATATCAATGCTAAATCAACTGGCCATGCTTGAACCAAAGGTTTCTACCTGGAAGCAGTCTACTTTTCAACACAAACCAACAGCTATGTGCTGATAAGCCACAGTGGTAATAAAAGTGGTTCTATTCTATAAATGGCATATGTTGCCTTCTATAACAAGGCATGATAATGTGCCTTTTCATGCCAGGCACCTTCCCTGATAATGGATCAGTTTCCATCTTAGTTTCTACAAAATTACCTCTAATCCCCTCAGACCACATTCATCAGAGGAAAGCCTTCACTGAAATTAGCTTGCTATAGAAAGTGTTAATGGCTACACAACATTGTGAATGTACTTAATGGCACTGAATTCTACACTTAAAAAAGGCAGTAATCATAAACGTCATGTTATATATATCTTATCATAATAAAAATGCTATTATCAAGGTTTTTTATAAGAGTGATATGGTAGAGGGTGTTAGGCTCTTCTCGCATTGCTATAAAGAAATGCCTGAGACTGGGTAATTTACAAAGAAAACAGGTTGGCCGGGCACAGTGGCTCAAGCCTGTAATCCCAGCACTTTGGGAGGCCGAGGTGGGCAGATCACGAGGTCAGGAGATCGAGACCATCCTGGCTAACACGGTGAAACCCTGTCTCTACTAAAAATACAGAAAATTAGCCAGGCGTGTTGGCGGGCGCCTGTAGTCCCAGCTACTCAGGAGGCTGAGGCGGGAGAATGGTGTGAACCCAGGAGATGGAGGTTGCGGTGAGCCGAGATTGCGCCACTGCACTCCAGCCTGGGAGACAGAGAAGGACTCCGTCTCAAAAAAAAAAAAAGAAAACAGGTTTAATTGGCTCCCAGTTCTGCAGCCTATACAGGAAGCATGATGCTGGCATCTGCTTGGCTTCTCGGAAGCCTCAGGAGACTTACAATCATGGCAGAAGGTGAAGGGGGAGCAGGCATGTCACATGGTCAGAGCAGAAGCAAGAGAGGGAGGGGGGAGGTGCCACACACTTTCAAACAATCACATTTCATGAGGACTCACTCTACCACAAGGACAGCACCAAGGGGATGGTGCTAAACCATTCATAAGAAACCCACCCCCATGATCCAATCACCTCCCACCAGGCCCCACCTCCAATACTGGGGATTACGATTCAACATGAGATTTGGGCAGGGACACACATCCAAACTATATCAGGGTGCTAGGGAGGGGAAGTGGGAAAGAAGGGTAAGAGAGCACTGAAAGGGAGGAAAGGAGGGAGAGGGAGAGAAAGAGAGAGAGGGGAGTGGAGCAAGTGAGGGAGGGAGAGAGAAAAAAAGATATTGACTGATGAGAATGAGTTTCAGAGTATGGCAGAAGTTTTTCAGGTAGACGAAAGTGTGAAGTGTTGCAGTAGATATTTGTGGTGCTTGGCTGCCTGGCATCTGAACACCCTTTCTACTCTGGAGGAATCTCAAGATGAAGCTGAGGGTGGCATTTGGGGAATAAACTGACTCAGGCAGATCTAAGAGAATGCATATGCCTAGGATGCTACATCTTGAGGGAGGGACTAAGATGCAGGTTAAGCCAGCTATGGATGGCTCTGTTGTGTCGTTTCCTCTGGTTCTTGCCCTTTTTCCTGTTGTTTTTTTTTTTTTCTTCCAGCTCTCATGTTAATTCTGCAATAAAATCCTTCTGGTAACTTTTTTTCAATCTAAGTTACTCTATGTTAGTTTCTGTGGTTTGCAATGTTAATACAAACAGAAAACAAATAATTACTCCCACATTGTCAAATAGTACTTGAAATCAAGTTCAAAATAAAATTTCAACTGTGTTTTTTTTTTTTTAACAAAATGAGAATCTTAGCTGAATTGGTAGCCACAAATCTTCCTCTGTTGTGGCAAAACCGTTTGATCTTGCCCATTTTCAGTCAAACAGGGGCTTGGGTAATTAGGAAATAGTTTTCTATTCTATCACAAAATCCAAATCCCCTGGAAGATTAGAAGGACTGATTTCATGCTCTCTCTCTTTTTGTTATGGCTTCTTCAAAGGTTGCAGTAGGAATTCCCAAAGAAGAGTCTGTCTTTTCCCTAAGAGCCTTACTAATGAGATGCCAGCAGCAGGGACATTATCTAGTGGACTCTGGGCTATTCCTCCAGAGTGAGACAAGAAAGAGCTGACTAGGACCCAGGCTCCAAACCACAGAGCCCCATGCTGAGAAGCAACCTCATTCCCACTTGGGAGGGCAGGTGAGGGGGCGGTTTTTCTCCTAGCATAAAGTCTTCATCTCTTTCTTTGAGTTTATCAACCTTGATACTCAAGACAGTTCTGAAGAAATTGTGGAGCCCTGGTATGGTTTGGCTGTGTCCCCGCCCAAATCTTATCTTGAATTCCGACATGTGAGAGGGACCTGGTGGGAGGTAACTGAATCATGGGGGTAGGTCTCTCCTGTGCTGTTCTCGTGACAATGAATAAGGCTCAAGAGATCCAACGGCTTTATAAGACGGAGTTTCCCTGCACAAGCTCTCTCTCTCTCTTTGCCTGCTGCCATCCATGTGAGACGTGACTTGTTCCTCCTTGCCTTCTGCCATGATTGTGAAGCTTCCCCAGCCATGTAGAACTGTAAGTCCCTTAAACTTCTTTTTCTTCCCAGACTTGCGTATGTCTTTATCAGCAACATGAAAATGGACTAATACAAGCCCAGAAGTGCCCAAACCCAAAATGTCTGTGTAGCAGCAGCATCTCTGACTGTGGGTTGACCAATGGGGTGTTTCTGTTGACTTCTTCACCTTCTCTCCTTTTTCCCTGATGATTTGCCCACAGGTGTCAGAAATGAGCTGTGTACCAAAGCTTATTTACATCCTAACTCTAAGACAAACTACGCTTTTAAAAAAGCTACATTATCTCTGAGGATTTCAACCAAAAGGCTGAAATCAGAATCCCAGAAGCCTGTATTGGAATCATTTGAGGTGGGTTTATTTTCTCCTAAATGATGAACGTTCCCCGCCCTTGTCCTCTAGATGTGCACACCCGCTTTAAGATAAGCACTCACTTTTCGTTAAGGTGACCAGAGCAATGTGCAGCAGGTTTTTTGCAGGATGAACAGTTCCTGGCAGGGATTTTCACCCAGTTTCCTGCTCCACATCTGCACAGTATCCATCGGGCACATGGTGGAAACCAGAACCTGGGTTCATTCTGGCTCTGCCCCTTGAGCACCAGGCTGCTTGACAGCACCCCAGTTTGCACTTGCATTTGGAGAACTGTAAGAATTGGGGAGAAAACAGGGTGAGAACATGTCGGGCAATGCAAAGCACTCTAGAAACATTCATTTGCCAGTGTCATGAGTTCTAGTTGTATGGGGTGTGAGTGCTAATGCTCTCAAAGGACCGCTCTGGAAAAGAAATGAGGCTGAATGTTAAACAGTGACAAGCGCATTATGCCTTGCTTCAATTAAAAAAAAAAAAGGTCTTCTTTTTCTTGGTATAGAAAAAAAAAAGGAAATTGAGAACACGAGTGACTTACAGGTGAGCTGGTTCCTCTCTGAGAAGTTCAAAAATGTGTACCGAGGTAGAAATCATCATAACTTTGTTAACACAGGTGTCTATTTTCTTTCCAAGAGGCATTAGGAGCACTGGGGATTTATATTTGATTTCCTTACTTTGTTTTCTCTCTGCCAGTTCTTCTAATGGAGAAAATACATGGTTATCAGAGAAAAAGAGGAATAAAAGACAATGTTACTATGGAACAGGCTAATACCAAGCCAAGATGTTATGATAATGGAGAGAAGTTGCATTTAGGAAGATATATAGTGATGTCTGACCAAAGTGAAAAAAATAAATAAACAGATTCTGTTATGGACTTGGCATTATCTTTTGTAGAGATGGCACACTATTTTCAATTGCAATTTTATGAGTTTTTTAGAGACTAAAATAACAATTAAAATAATTACATTAATACCTACATAGACATGTTTGTGTTGTTTGATATTCTTGAAATATTTTAAGTCCTTTGCATAATCAGATTATGTAACATGAACACAAAACTCTATAGCTAAAGGCCAGTGTGATTCCAGGAGAGACCAGCATTAACAAACAAATTAATTCCCGAGTAAACCAGAGAGAAAGGAGTTAAGGCTTTGATCTAAGACTTACTATTTCCAAACCATCTTCAAGTTAAATTACAGCTATATCTCCTGAAGTGAATCATTGGAAACCAGGGCATACATGGCACCCCATTCATTCCTTCTATGACCCCACTGAAGTAGGCAGGTTGTGTGAGTGTGGCGAGACGCAATGCTCCATTTTGAAACACTTTGCCAATTTCGCCCCCTTCATGACCTTGGGTAAATGACTTCAGCACTTTTGAGCAGGGTGCTGCCTTTCCTACACTATAAAAATGGCTGTTATGTCCATCGATCATGCAGAGGTGCCATGAGGCTTAATTTATTAATGTTTGTGTTACACTCTGCAGCTCTTACGTGGAAGGTGTTATAGAAATGCAAAGCAGCAATATATTACCTAAACATCTGCCTCCTCAAATAGCTCTCCAGAAAGTTTTCATTGCTTCAGCACAAGTTATTTCCTTCAAAATGTATAATTTTGTCCAGGTCTTTCTTGGCCCATAAATTGATTCTCCCTCTTTTCACAGCATAGTGTCTCTGTGCAGAGCGCACTTTCCATCTTGTCCCTGAAATGTTCACTGTGGATGCTCTCCCTTGTGTGTGCATTGCAATTACTGACAGTTTCCTTTTCCTCATCATGTTTGCCCTCTTCATTCTTTACTCCAAAAAGCTATTATAATTTAACCCTTCTTTATATGCTTAATTTCATACATGGACATGTTACATCTCACCCAAGAGCATGATGTTTTAAAATTAGGTACTAAAAACAAATCACTTAAGAATTTTCTTGAAAATAAAATAAGAAAATGCAAAAATAGAAGGCCCAAGTCTGAACATGTTTTGATGAGATGAAATTAACTGCGAAATTGCTAAAGATTGTATTGGAGATTATTTCTGGTAATGTTAATATTGTCCATAATTTTGTTAAAAGTAAGTTCTTCATTAAAGACCTCTATAGCAAATGGGTATTATTTACATAGAAATTCCAGAGTTCCAATATCTATTTGCCTGGGATTTAGATAACTTCTTTTCCAAACATGATTAGAGAGAGAAAATAATAAATTATGCCAACATATTGTATTCAAAGGCTTTCTTCTTTCCACATTTTTACTTTCACTTCAGTTTTGAGACTATTTTTTTATTTGCATATTCTTCTTCAGCCCTACTGTTTTTGGTTATGGGAATATCTTAAAATGTACCTGGGATTTGATTGATTGATTGAGAGACAGGGTCTCACTCTGTTGCCCAGGCTGGAGTGCAGTGGCATAAACATGGTTCCCTTGCAGCCTCAACCTCCTGGGCTCAAGCAATCCTTCCTCCTTGGCCTCCAAAGTTTTGGTATTACAGGTGTAAGCCACTGCACCCAGCCCTGGGATTTGTCTTAATCAGGTATGGTTGTAATTGCCCAGGCAGGTTCTTCTTGCGCACTGCCCAGAAAAGCCAATGCACTGAGTGCAGCAAGAGTGTTCACAGCAAGGAAAGATTTAATTATTGCAGGCCAGCCAAATGGCATGATGGGAGATAGTTCTCAAATCTGCCTCCCTGAGAATTTGGGGACTACAGTTTTTCAAGGCTAGTTTAGCAAGCAGGGGACTAGGGAATGGGGAATATTTGTTGGCTGGGTTGGAGATGAAATCACAGGGGGTCGACACTGTCTTGTGCTGAGTTAGCTCCTGGGTGTGGTTACTGGTCTGGGTGGTGCCAGTTGGTTCATACAGAATTCAAGATCTGAAACATATCTCAAACACCAGTCTTTGGTTTTACAATAGCAATGTTCTCCATAGGGGCAATTGGTGAAGTTATAAATTTTGTGGTTACATCACTCCTGAGTAGTAAGTAATTTTTAAAAAGCAAGCTATACAACAGTGACTGGTTATAGTTTATACCTACATCTTAGCAGAATTCAGGCTCCTATCACAATTGTAACCTTGTGGACTTTCATTAGTTTTAGAAAGGTGATTTTGGTCCCCGAGTAAGATGCGGGTTAGCTTCAGGAAGGAACTGCTATCATCTTTGTCTTAAAGTTAAATTATAAACAAAATTCCTCCCATAGTTAGCTTAGAATGAGCAAAGGCTTAGCTTGTGAAGTTAGAAGCAAGATGGAGTCAGTTATGTTAGATTTCTGTCACTGTCATAATTTTGCAAAGACAGTTTCATGACAGATACAGAGACAACTGTCTTTGAAAGAAGAGTTTATTACTTGCAGGTTCCAAGAGGAGGGGCATGCCATATTATGTCAGGCCTCAGGGGAAGTACCCAGGTCAGTCAGGAGGCAGAAGGAATGAGGGAAAAGCCTAGTCTAGAGCCTTACTGTGGTTTCTATGGGAGAGAAAGGGTGAGGCAGGGAAGGCAAGTTTGAGCAAGCTTAGAATTGGATAGTTTGGATAATGTGGGCAGGCTCTGGCCATAGGGGTGGTCTCTAGTTGTCTGATGCCCAGCCTTGGGTGATTTAGGCAGTGGAAATACTGGATGGTGTATTAGAGCGAGATAAAAGTGGTGGCTGGGGATATGGGCTTTGGATTGGTGGGGTTGTATATAAAAGGTGTGCTCACAGGAAAGTTTTCTGCTCTCTCTAAGAATTAGCTAACCCCTGGAGGGGCAGTCCCTCCCCAGGTCCACACAGCCCCCACAGTGTCAAAGCATCATAAAATATGGAAAAAAAGAGCATGATTAATACAGGGGGATCTTCTCTGAAATTTTCCAAGCAAATCTTTAAACTAAGTTTGGCTATATAATTCTCTTTTTGTTTAGTGATAAAATATATGCTTTATAAGGAAAAAAGTTGTGAAAAGAATCATGAAAATTGCTACCACTGATGAACACTTACTACGCCTAGCAATTGATGAAACAGTACATATATGACCTCAATTGAAGTATTAAACTACAAAAGAAAGCGAAATGAAAAAGAAAAGCTTAAATTACCTCCCGCCCTTATTTACTTGTTGTTTGCAAGAGGCAGATCCAGGGGGCATGGAAAGAGGTAAATCAGCATTTTCTTCTTTCTAGACAGAGCTGAGTCAGCCTCCCAGCACTCACATGTGGTGTTGTGAGGCTGCTCAGTTAGGAGCATAACCTGCCACGTTGGGCAGTTAATTGGCCAATTTGAATGAGTTCTGGCATTGTTTGGCAGCTCAGCTCTGACAGTGACTCTAATAGAAAATCCCTCCATATATGTCCTCAGTTTGTGCGTAAGCATTCTTAAACTGGCACTATGCAGGGAGTTACTAGCTGGAATACGTACCACCACATCCCAAACCATATCGATGGCAGGTATCGTTTTGTCTGAGCAAGGACGCAACCACAGAAACTCTCAACAGAGTGTTCTAGGAAATTCACAACCAATTTTCATAGGTTGGCGTAATAGATGAAACATATTTATTTACCTTCTTGATGTGGTTTTGCTGTCTCCCCACCCAAATCTCATCTTGAATTGTAGCTCCCATAATTCTCACATGTCGTGGGAGGGACCTGGTGGGAGGTAATTGAATCACATTGACAGATCTTTCCCATGCTGTTCTCGTGATAGTGAATAAATCTCACGAGATCTGATGGTTTTATAAAGGGGAGTTTCCCCTGCACCCGCTCTCCTGTCTGCTGCAATGTAAGATGTGTCCTTGCTCCTCCTTTGCCTTCCATCATGATTGTGAGGCCTCCCCAGCCACGTAGAACTGTGAGTCTATTAAACCTCTTTTTTCTTTATAAATTACTCAGTCTTGGGTGTGTCTTTATTAGCAGCGTAAGAATGAATACGCCATCTCTATACAGAAGAATGAAGACTCTATCTCTATACATAATTATAACTACTTTTTAGAGTGCTGTAGATCAAAAGATAATCAGTTACTGTTCATTGACTAAAGAAAATCAGACATAATTTGATGTTTATATGTTTATAATGGATATTTGTCCATGAAATGGGATAAATATGAAATGAGACATTCAAAAATGAAATGTCTCATGAAATGTGCGCTCCTGCTGATGAACTCAAGCCTTTTCCCAGTTAGCTTCAGATGGGCATCTATTGCTTTGGACTGTGCAACATCATCCCCTAGTGCCACTTTCGTCTGATACCAGGACCACTCATTCCCATGGGGACCCAATTCCATAGCTGTGGTGTGGTTTGATTGGAACTGCTGTTGCCAACCTTGCCTCACTCCAACCTCCCCACCCCCCACCCCAAGCTGTACGGGGGCAGGCACCTGGTCCAGCTAGGTAACAATATCCTTCCATCCATGGTGAATGCTTCTAGGCTGAGCTAGTCACAGCTTTTCCCAACAGGGGAGACCATTTCTGCAGGAGATGCTAGGCTAGGAGGGTGATATGGTTTGGCTCTGTGTCCCCACTCAAATCTCATGCTGAATTGCAATCCCTAATGTTGGAGGTGGTGCCTGGTGGGAGGTGATTGGATCATGTGGGTGGTTTCTGATGGTTTAGTACCATCCCCCTAGTGCTGTCTCGTGACAGAGTTCTCCTGAGATCTGGTTGTTTGAAAGTGGGTAGCAACTCCCCCTCCGCCTTCCTCCTCCTCTGGCCATGTGAAGACCATGCCTACTTTCCCTTCCCCTCCTGCCATGATTATAAGTTTCCTGAGGCCTCCCCATAAGCAGAAGCCTGTACAGCTTGCAGAAACATGAGCTAATTAAACCTCTTTTCTTTATAAATTACCCAGTCTCAGGTATGTCTTTATAGCAGTGTAAGACCAACTAATATATAGGTATTAGTTGGGTATAAGCAAGGGGCTGGTGGTGGCCACCTTTCGTGTCATGTGAAAGACTGCAGGTATAATTATGTCAGCACAGTCAAGAGACACAGGGAGAGAGATAGCAACAGTGATGGGGACAGAGCCCAAGCCCTTGGATTCAGCTGTTCCTGAAATCAGAGGCACACTGAACTTCCCAGTCCCAAGAGGCAATAAGTTCCTTTCGTGTCCCCTTAGGCTAGTTCAGAAACTGGATTTCTGAATTTGCAGCCAGCAGAGTTCTAATTAATATAAAGACATGTTTAAAAAACAAAGGGATATTTTTTACTGTCTTTATAGTGCTATTTTGTGGTGTTCTGACTGTTGCACGGGGTGCTTGTTACTGAAGAGATACATGCTTTATATAAAAGACAACATTTACTGAGTGCTTACTACTGCTAGGCATTATTCTAAGTATTTTCCAAACAGTGAATAAATTAATTCTCATAAAATCATTTGCAGTGGGTATTACTAGCACTGTTATACAGATACAGAAACTGGGACAGTAAAACAGTAAAGAAACTTGCCCAAGGTCACAAAGCCTGCAAGTGGCAGAGCTGGGATTTGAACCTAAGCAAACTGGCTTGAGTCTGTGCTCTTAAACACTACGCTAATACTTACAACCCTCCTTTTGTCCTAGTTTTATATTTCATAATTACATCTAATAACAAAAGAGAATAAGGCACCATATACCTTCTCCTTTCCATGCCTCGAATGCTGGCCTCTAGCTGCTGTTCTTCCAAGGTGAGAAAGAGACATAGTTATACTTTATAGAGAATTTGAGAATCATGGTCCTTTAGACTTGGGAACATTTTGGAAGAAACACTGTCCATAAGACTCACCTAAATTGGCACAACTGAAAATGCCCATCTTTTCATAAGTCTATTTAATGATGTTATTCAACCAGTGATAAATTAACCCCAAAATACATAGGTGAACTGCAGTATATAACACAGAATAAATATATCTGAGAAAGTCAAATGTTGTGATATGGGAAAGGGTATTCCTGCTGCTCAGGGATTACAGTTGAAAGCAGGAAAATCTGCTGTGCTTAATTGGGTGAAGTCACAGCATTTACATTTCTTGCTGATAGCTAGTGAAGATTCTCCTTGAAGCTCAAGTTCTCGCTGCCCTCTGTCCCAGTCCCCTGTAGAATTGTCAAATCCCGCTTTTGCACTTAGTTACTTGATTACCTGCTGAAATCCTGAAATTGCCACAGCTGTTGCCATTTCAGCTCCTTGAATTTATGAGCACCAGTGCATCTCCCTTGCATCTGCTTTGGCTGTTGCTTTTGAAAGGAGCGATCACACAAGGAGGGGTAGAGGAAGAGGCCCAGATAGTTCTGTGGCACTGAAGGCAGCTAAGAAAAGAAGGAACTCTTGACTTTGTGATTAGAATAGTAGCAACTGAGAACATTAAATGTGTTTATCTTTCTTCTGAGGAATGCCAAGTATTTTTAAAAAGAGAACCCTGACTCACCTTGCAGAAGCACAAGGACACACACTAAAAATAGTGGCGTGATTTCTAACGTCGAGATGCTCCGCAGCGGGTGATGAGAGGTTTGCTTCTTAAACAGACAGGTAACCTACGGAGAGCATATGACGATCTTCTCTCTAAAGGAGTCTGTCAACTCTGTGGGATCTTCCTTTCAGATGACTGATGGGTAACAGCAGGGTGGAGGTCGGGAAGGGGAGGCCAATGGATATGGAGGTGGTACTGTTTCCATAAGCATTTCTCTTCTTTCCTTAATGGAATCGACATGCACTCTGGCTTCTGCAACGTCCTAGATTAAAGAGGCTTTAAGCCAAGGAGTAAGCCAGTCAGACACCCTTTACACATCCTCAGTTCTATGTGGGCTTTGGTCTGGGACCAACTATTCTCCCTGATTGATCTGTGCCCTGCCACGGCCTCAGAGAAAGATTCCTGCGTGTTCACTAAGGACAGTAAGATGCTTCTGGACAGTCAGATATTTGGGACCTTGATATTCCCCACAGTTGAGTCCACTGGCTCTTTATGCACAGGTGACCAGCACTGACTGAAGCTTCTCAGAGTGAAACTGAGCATCTTTCCAGGTGCCTGCACTGCCAAAGCCGAGACCATCTCTCCATTTCCACGCACAATGGCACCTTCAGAAAGCAGGGAGAGGATGTACCTCCCTGCCAAAATCAATCCTGGTCAACTCCAAGTGAGTCTATAAGCCTTACTAAAATAAAGCTGATTTAACAAATAATGGCCTAACACTTGGAATCACTAAATGCTATGCTTTAATGTGTTTGTAAGAAAATCTCACCATTTGATATTAAAAGGAGGAACAAGAAGAATTTTGACACGCATTTGTCAAATCTCTAGGAACATTAACTTTCTGAGCAGAGAAGACCTTTTTAGAGTCCCCAGATGGAAACTGGATAAAGTCCTTTAGACCTATGAAAAGCTACGTGGTTGAACACAGCTCCTGCCCTGTGGTTTCAAATACAGGCTTAGGACTTCTGCCTCTGAATAGGATGTCAGGCAGCAGACTGATGCTCTCACCAAAAATAACTAGAAAGACCACATAAAATAAAATTAAATTTAAAACTCTGTTAAAAGACATAAGAGAACTGCTGATGCATAGGTGACTATCAAGGCCACAGTTTGAAAAGGGTAGAATCACAGAGGGGTGAGCTGTTGATCTGTCGATCTGCAACTTCTTTTATTCTGGGACGTTTGCAGAGTCTAGACGTAGAGTAAGAATCCGCTACTGGAGCAGAGAAATCGGCAGAGCTCTAGACAGCCTTGGAGGGTTCAAAAGACAAAGGTGAAAATTTATGAGGCCAAGATCCTGGTGAGGGGCAGAAAACTGACCCTGGTTTTCTCTTCAAGAGGTAAAGAGAGCAAAAGGCTAAAAGATTAACAGAGCAAAAGGCTTAGTGGAAAGACTGAAAAGAGAGTGAAGTTTTTGGCAGGGTCACCATGCTTGGGGAACAAGAATTATGGTTCAGGACCCACAAGGGGAAGGGCCCTGGTGAATAAACCAGGGTCTTGACTGAGGCCTTGGGAGCCTAGACTTCACTCAGCTCAGTGAAAGTTGATTATCCCCTTCTCGGCTTGCCTAGCAAAGGAAGGTGTACTCCCCTTTGGTGAAGAATAACATCTGGAGCCTCCACACTTTTCCTTTTAATGGATAACGCGCAGCATTCAATCAAAACTTTTGGGGGTCCCAGCAGCATGCCTGGTAATGGCTGTGATGACAGTTTTCTAATATTTAATTTGATATTCGGTGCATATCTAATTCATAGAACTTGGGCTTCCTGGAAGCATGGTTACCATAGGCAGTCTGGGAAACAGTGCCAAGGTGTGTGAGTCTGTGTCTGTGTGTGTAACACTGGCTTTCATACAGGAGCTGCTCATTAAATCAACATGGCCACAATTCACAGGGATAAGCTGCAAGCCAATCGTTTGTCAAAGATAATTCTCATTCGGTTTCATACCAAGGAGTGAGGAAGATTTTTTTTTAACTGTGAAAACCCCACAAAAACAAAAAGAACAACAAGAAAGAAGAACAACAAGAAAGAAGAACAAAGAAATCTTCTCTCATCCTCCAAATACAAGTCAGTATTCCTTCTGTGTTCTCTTGTAGCATGGTGCTTCATTTTACTTATCTGTATTCTTCCCAAGCTGCAAATTTACTAGGGCCACGGACTATATCTACCTTAGTCACACAAGTCTCCTCCAGTGGCTGGTGCAGTGCCTGGAGCACAATGGGGGCTTAATAAATATTTTTTATAGAATTAATGAAGGAAATAAATAAAAACAAACCGAATGTCAAACTTACTTTGGGAAAACAGTCACAATACAGCTGTGATCTGCAGTTGGGTGCACAAAAGCCCAATGTGACTATAGCAGAAAGTCTCTTATCTGATGTAGTTAGAAAGGTAGTTATTCAGGCCAGGAACAGTGGCTCACACCTGTAATCCCGGCACTTTGGGAGGCTAAGGTGAGGATCCCTTGGGACCAGCAGTTCAAGACCAGCCTGGGCAACATAGTGAGACCCCATCTCTAAAAAAAAAAAAAGTTAGCTGGGTATGGTGGTGTACACTCATAGAGCTAAGTACTCAGGAGGCTGGGGTGGGAGGATCATGTAAGCTCAGGAGTTTGAGGCTGCAGTGAGCTAGGATTGCGCCACTGTGCTGTAGCCTGGGTAACAGAGGGAGCCCATGTCTCAAAAAACAAAACCAAAAAAATTTTTTTAAAAAAGGAAAGAAAGGTAGTTTTTCAGTTCATTGAAGGTAATTTATAGCAGGGAACTTATAGAAAATACATATTTTGCATTTTACCCTTCACACCTCATTTGAACTTAAACACAAATGCACATTTGTATACTAATATCTTGACAGTGTGCCGAAGCCTTTTGAGTATAGGTCCGTTTACAAAAGAGCCAAGTGATCCTTCTTGATGATCTTTCTTGAATGAACCACATTCACAATGAATCATTTCCAATTTAAGCTTTTTTAAAGTGGAGTGAGAACCAAAAGGCACTAGGGACAATCTGAGCAAAAACTTCACAAAGCCCATACACTTCCCAATATTTTCCAGTTTTCTTTCTCATACTTGAAACGTTTTTTTAAAAAGCAACTTGCTTAAAGTCCTCTCAAAGTATTCAGCTTAATTTTCAAAGGCAAAACAACCCTTTGATACTCATATTTGTGAGATTATGTGGCATTTAATTACCTAATATTAACAGTATGACTGATATAATAAGTTTGGGGACAACTATAACTGAATCCTGGTAAGCATACAACTCAACTGGCAGGAGCAGAAGTATGCCGGTTAGGAGAAGGTAGCAAATTACTAGGCGGGAGCATGGGCATGCCACGGGCATTCATTAGTATGTTTCATAGAGGAGGGGTCAATCCCGTAAGAAAGCAAAGTAGAAGTCATATAAGAGATCTTATGGAGAAAGTGTTATTCAGGACAAGGAGTAGCTTCCATTAGCAAAGGGTAAGTATTCCAGAGTATTTAAATATATGATAGTTTAACTATTAAGTTAAACTGCCTTAACATATTAACATTTTATAGTAAAGAATGGAAAATACATAATCACCACTACATGTACATATATAGTAATACATATATAGTCAAATATTTAATTGCTTTTAAATTAATATATTTAACATAAATTATATTTATACCATATTCAAAACAGTCTTTTTGAAATATTTTAAATTTTCCTTTGCTATCTTCTATCAATTTAGGATGAAAAAGGGGGGTTTGATAGGTAGCTAATCCTGTTTGAATTATCAGAAGCTCCAAATTAATGGATGACAAATTGCATGTGTAATAGATGGTACAGCAGGCCACTTTTAGACAACAGGCTCCTGGAGAATAGAGCTAGCACTCAATGAATATGCTGTACACAAGACTCTACCAACATTAGTTCTCCATAAATCTCATTTTTTCTTTGCTTTCTAAAAATTCAGACCTTTAATAAGAATGCAGCTCAGGTCTATCCACCTACACTTATATGCTGTGCCAAGATATCATACTATAGATATTTTTGCACTTACTCTATTAGGTAATTTTTGCCTGACATGAGTATTAACGAGAACGGATATACTTGTTAGGTACTGCAAATAATTCAACTTTAAAAACATTTTCTATTACTTCTCTTTCAAGCTTCTTGCTTGGACTAAAGAGTATTAAGATTGCAGGTGAGCTATCAATCATTTTCTCCAACAAACACACAAACACACAAAAACAGATGAGACTGATATAAGATTATAACTATTTCCTCTAACACTAGACATTATTTTTTTTTCTCATTACACAATTTTACCCATTTAAGCTTACAAAGCTTAAATATTGCTGCAATATTGCTTTTCTCTACTTGCATGTTAGGAATCTATGAGATTTTATTTGATTTTTTCCAAAAGTGTTGTGCACATACATAACAATTTGCAAACCATTGATTTGGTCCAATTTTATTATGTCCCAGAGTAAAAAGGGATTAAGTAACTTGCAAAAGATCACACAATTAATTAGAGGCCACACAATTAACAGAAACTGACACTTATGTCAATGATCTTCCCATTGATCACACTGGCTTTGTGTTTTCTAATTTCAGCCATGTTGATTCAGACTAAACTAGTCATTGAAATCTTCATTTTCAGAAGCAGTTTTCATCCTAAAGACTCATGAATGTTAAGCAGAGAATCAAATCCATTAAAAGATCTAACTACCATCAATTGGTTTAGATAAATAAGGAGTTTTCATCTAATGGAAATGTTGATGGAAGGCAGGAACTTGAAATCTGGCTAGTTTATTGGGTTTCATTGCATAAATTATGGCAATTTAAATGAGTTTTTATTCTTACCCTATATAAGGAACTAACAAAAGAACTGGTAAAACTTTTGGATGCTTTCCATCAGCAGCCTGGGGTAATAATCCAGCTTGGCATCCATCCAATCCAAGAAGTGAATTATTCCAAATAAATAAACTAATTCTAATAACAGAATAGGGCTTCAAGATTATAAAAATAAATATATTTAAAATTGAGAAACATCTACCAACTGAAAGGGTGGTGCATTGTCAATAGTCTTATACTGCATTTTGAAATATGTAGTCACAAGTATATTTGCTATGTCTTTCTTTTCATAAAATAAAGTTATTCCATGGTCATCAGTAATACCATATTAAACTGTTTTAAGTCACAGAGGCTGTGATACAGACTTTTGCATAAGGAGTAACAGTATTTTTCTTTGAAGATTAGGGTTTAGAACCACATGAATAGCAATAACTAACATTGGGTTCATGCTTATCTGTTTTCATTTAAAATAAATTTTGAGAATGTATGGCAATAGTTCCACAATAGCTAAATTCTATCAATGTTCGCATTCACCAAGAATTCAAAATACCTTATATGGGGAGAAAAAAGAAAGTCTGCAGTCAAATGAATTTGGGATATAGTAGATTATTTTTCAGAGTTACAAGATTATATGACTCTTTTTGCAGAGAATTTTTGGGACTCAAAATTTAAAGAAAACACTGTGGGTAATGTTACTGCAAGGGAATAATATAAGCAACTATCATTTAGTGAGCACTTACTATATACCTATAGTGCCTGTATTATGTTGATTTGACCACATCTCTAAGGGGTAGAGACACTATCATCACCTCTATTTTATAGATAAGGAAATATTGAACTCAATGAATCCAAACAGCAGAACATTTCCAGAATGTATACAGAAACCAAACTCTGAAATTAAAAAAAGTTCCTTTCCCAGTTTTATTATGAATACAGCAGTAGATGATAGGAACCCAAAGCCTGTGAAATATGCCCTGACGACACCCAGTTTGCTTACCCACAGCAAGTTTCTATCAGGTTAATGACAATTTTGAGAATTCAGCAAGCTTCCCACACTATGTACAAAAAAATCTCATCCTTAACACTGAACTCTTTCAAACCAGTTTGAAAATTTCTGGAGGTTGTTCTCCTGCAGAGTGGAAATGGTTAAAGGCATGAACTAAAAACCAATGGCAAAGGATGGGGAATGCAAGTTTAGAAAAGAGGCAAAGGAGTTAAGAGAGTCAGATCCATTCACCTAAGAGAAAATGGCAGCTAGACTCACGGGGCAGGAAGGGCCCTTGTTTGGCTAGGCCATCCATTCCCATCTCCATGTGGGGCCACATGCCTCAAGTTCCCAGGAAACCATATTGGATGTGCCAAAACCAATGAGCACAACGGGAATTTAGTAACTTGCACAGCAGAGGCATACAGTCAATACAATCATTTAGCTGAAGGAGAATTTATCAAAGTATAGAACATGGATCACTTGTAATATCATCTAGGTTGTCTGTCCAAAGTGAAAATTCATGGAGAGAAACCTAGAAAACTACAACATCAGCCTCTTAGACGCAGCTAAGGAACCTGCATTTTAAGCAAACCTCAGGAAATTCTGATGTAAGCTCAAGTTCAAACCTGAAATTAGGCAAGAAAGAATTCATTATACTTCTTTTAACTAACAAGAATAACCTTGGTATTCTTCAACTAGAACCTGTTTAGAAGACAAAAGAAGGAAGTGATGCTTAAGAACGGTCCATTTGGGCACTCCAATGTATGTCCCATAATTAGCAGTGGGTGTTCCGGGTGGCAAAACAGCTTGAAAACAGTTTGTTCAGGCTTACAGCTCTGCAGCCATAAGAAGCATGGCCTCATTTTGCAAGCCTCAGACACAGTCCTGCTACTGATATCCAATTTAAAATTCTTAAGTTTAGAAAGATAGTCACGCACCATATAACAATGACTCAGTCAATAATGGACTGCATATATGATGGTGAGCCCGTAAGATCCTGATGAAGCTGAAGAACTCCTGTTTTTACAGCTAACCTGTTATACAGTAGGAGTATATTCTAAAATAACTACAAAAAGTACAATAACATAGTTATTATCAAATATGTACTGTACAAATTGCATGTGCTATACTTTTATATCACAGTGCAGTGGGCTTGTGTACACTAGCATCACCACAAATACATGAGTAATGCACTGTCTCCAAAAAAAGAAACAAAAATCTTAGGTAGATCCTTTAAAATATGAGTTGTCTGGTTTTTTTTTTTTTTTTGAAGACTTATGTGTATGTTCTTTTTTAAAATAGGTGGTGTTTGGTTACATGATGTTCACTTTGTTTAATGGCAAGTAAAAGTGTAAGGAAATTGAGCTATGTTGTCACATTGTGGAAAACATCTCAAGGCAGCAAGAAATTGGATAATCCTGAATATTTTTACCTGAAGGACTAAGTAAAGATCATAGCATGGTGGTTTCTAAGGCACAAACTCTTCACAATCTAAGTTTAGGATGTATGTTTTCTTTTAATTTAGGATGATATGTTTTCTTTTAATTAAGTTTTATTGAGACGTAATTCACACTATAAAACTCACCCTTTTAAGTGTATAATTCAGTGGGTTTTGGTCCATTCACATATTCCCATAGTTGTATAACTAACACCACTAAATTTAGAACATTTTCATCATCCCCCAGATAAGCCTCATGTCTACTGGTAATCACTCCTTATTCCACTTTCCTTAACTCCTGGCAACCATGAATCTACTCTGTGTCTCTGTGGATTTGCCTATTTCTTACATACAATATGTTACATACAATATGTTGGCTTTTTCAACTTAACTTCTTCTTAGAGGGTCTCCTTTGCCAGGTGAGTGCGTGGGATCTCGGTCATGCAGTCCGCCTCCGTTCACACCTTTTCCTGCCTCAGCCATCTCCTGACCTCGTGATCCGCCCACCTCGGCCTCCCAAAGTGCTGGGATTACAAGCGTGAGCCACCGCGCCCGGCCAACATGTTTTCAAGATTCATCTATGTTGTATGTATCAATATCAGTACTTCATTTTTATTGTCAAATATTTCATTGTATGGATATACCATATTTTGTCTGTCCAATCTTCAGCTGATGGACATTTATTTCCACTTTTTGGCTATTACCAATAATGCTGCTATGAACGTTCATGTACCTATTTTTGTGTGAACATGTTTTCAATTCTGTGTATATGCCTAGCAATGGAATTGCTGGAGCACATGGTAACTGTACATACATTTTACCTCTTGAGGAATGCCAAACTATTTGTTCCAAAGCAGCTGCATCATTTTACAATCCCACCAACAATTTATGAGTGTATTTCAACATCCATGCCAACATTCATTATTGTCTTTTTGACTTTAGCCATCCTAGTGGGCATAACGTGCTATTGTGTGGTTTTAATTTGCACTTCCCTGATGGCTAATTGTCGAGCCATGTTTTTATGTGCTTACTGGCCATTTTATACATTCTTTGAAAAATGTTCTGAAAAGTGATAAACTTTTGACCGTCTTTTGATGAGGTTGCATTTTGATGAGCTGTAAGAGCCTGTTACATATTTTGGACCCAAGTTCCTTACCAAATATATAATCCCCAAATATTTTCTATTTTGTGAGTTGTCTTTTTACTCGCTTGACAGCGTCCCTCCATGCACAAAACTTTAATTTTGATGAAACCCAATGTTATATATTTTTTCTATTTTTTTCTTGAGACGGAGTTTCGCTCGTCGCCCATGCTGGAGTGCATGGCGTGGGCTCGGCTCACTGCAACCTCCGTCTCCAAGGTTCAAGCGATTCTCCAGCCTCAGCTTCCCAAGCAGCTGGAATTACAGGCACCCACCACCACGCCCAATTTTTGTATTTTTAGCAGAGATAGGGTTTCACCATGCTGGCCAGGCTGGTCTTGAACTCCTGACCTCAAGTGATCTGCCTGTTTCGGCCTCCCAAAGTGCTGGGATTACAAGTGTGAGCCACTGTGCCTGGCCTTTTTTCTTTTGTTGTGTTTTTACGTTTGGTGTGTCAAAAATCACTGACTAAGGTTACAAAGGTTTACATTATGTTTTCAAAGGTTTACATTATGTTTTCTTCTAAGAGTTCTATAGTTGTAGCTCTTTGACCCATTTTGAGTTAATGTTTGTATGCTGTGTGAGGTGTATTCCTTGCCCAATGGAATGTATCTTACAATTATAACCGGTTGTGATTTTCTATAACACATCTCACAATTCGTGGCATCTTAGATTTGACAAAGTACGGAACACTTATCCCCTGAAATAAAAGCCTATATAAATGTGCATCTTTTTTTCTGGAAATGAAAAATCTGTTTCTCTCAATAATACTAAGACTCCTTGAATATCAATGTGATGAGAACAAAATCTGTCATAAATATATATATTTTCTTATGATAGATATATTAGTTTAAGGCTTCAAGTAAGGCTTGAAGGCTTACACACAATCCTTATTATGTTGTTAAAAGTGAATGAAGACTGTCACAAATGTAGCAATGTGGCTGAAATGATCATGACAAAAATCCATTAATTCTACAAGTCAGGTTAAATTCCCCTGGAAGTTAAGTTTATTTGACAGTGATGTAATGTCACAAGAAATAATAATATAGGCACCAAGGGAATTTCTTTAATTAAAAAATGTAGGGGATTTTCAGAATCCAGGTTTAAATATGTATTGTGCAGAATATAAAACAATTAATAAACTCAACAGTTGGAGATTAACTTGGAAGTTAGAGAAGTGAAAAAAATCAATTCTACTCATATCAACCTACTAAATGTCCTGATGAACTCAGTAACAACCACAGAATCTGAAGACAATGGCTCACAAACAGACTGATATCCATTTAATAGTTTTTGAAGATTTTTTCCTGTAAAATGGCTTGTATTTCCACAGGTACAATAGTGAAGAAATAAACTTTTCAATTTGACATGAAATATAAAACAACAATTTTACAAATATATTCATAAAATTTAACTGCTCATAAAACAATACATGGTAAATGTGACCATCCCCTTAACTTCTAGACTATTTAATACAGAGAAGCAATCTGTCATCTCAGCTAAAAAGAAGCATCTTTCCTTTCATTGAGTTTATTTTTGTTTAGAAACATGTTTAGAAACAGTCAAGCAAAACTGGAAAATACTTATTTTCCTTATCTTCCTCTAGGGATTCTTCATGAGGGCAAAAACTTATTTGAAAGGATATAAGTTATACTAAAAAGAAAATACGGAACCTTTTTTTGTGTTACTGCTTCAATGATGCTTAGATTATTTTAAAAAGATGCTGAAGTCGTCTCATTGGTCGCACAGAAGGAGGAGCATCATACCCTAAGCCGCAAAGGCTAAACTACTGGGATAGAAGATTGACAGTTAAGGGGTGGAGATGGATTTGGCTTAAAATCAAAGTCCTGTGGTTTGTCTATCAGAAATTCCACTGTTATGAGGCAAGGCTGCAAGAAGATAGTTTTTACCCAGCATTAACAATGGTGTAATCACACACCCTTTCAACCACATCCAAAGAACAGAATGGCTTTAAAAAAGAAAAGAAGTGAAACAAAACCATAGAACTGCAGGTAACAATTCTATAACCTATATTACACTTCAATTAAGCAGAAAACTCTCGTAAGTGTCCACACAATACTGAGCTCCCAAATAACAGGTTTGAGTTTTTCCATGAAAAAAAAAGAAAAAAAAAGACATTGAAGCTTTATGAAGAGAAGAGTTCTCCTCAACATTCCCAATACAGTAAATGTAATAACTTAAAATAATTTCCCTATTGGTACTGGAAAATAAATTCTACTACAATCATGTTTATGCCAGTTTCTGGCATATTTCTGCATCCAAATTCATTAGTCTCCTTAATGGAGCCCATCATTTTTCCAATGGCTTTCTCCTTTCTTTAAACCCTAACCCTGAAATTCTATAACCAGTTATATCACGTGGCTTCCCTGAGGCACAAAGGTACCAAAGTCTATAATTAACTATCGAGGAATGATAAATATGCTCTCTATTTATATTAACAGATTTTAATTCTTTCGGGCCACAGTTGGGGGAAAAAATCCAGAAACCTTAATACTCTGCAGGGTGAACTGTAGCCCTTTTTGCTAAAAGCTGAACCAAATAAGGGAAATGTTGAGAGTTGCAGCATGCATGACCCGGCAGCACCGATTATTAATAAAAAATTCCGGACTAGAAAAATACTCAGAGTTGTACTCCATCCACTCTGAATCTTTTTTTTGTAGTAAACGACATAAACAACTGAAAAATATTTCTATGGGAATACATCACTGGGACTTTTACTTCTGGAAAGCTACTTGCAAAAGGCATTAGAGTCAGGCCAAGACAATTAATTGGTCTGCAATTTCCTTGTGTATACACATGGGGGAGTGGGGCTAGTCCTTTAAAGTGATGGCAAGACATAAAAAAAGAAGTGACCTTGGAGAAATTACTTTTCTGAATTGTATTTCTCCACCTTGGTGAGCTACAGAGTTCTTTATTTTCACAAACTAACTCAATTGTGAAAAAAAAATCTCCTTAGTCAAAATTATAAAGGGATCTTCCTACAAGTGGCCAGGAAGAGCCTGGTGCCCTTTTTGCTGACTTGCCACCTCTCTGCAGTTCCTTAGGCAGGGTGGGTGGGACCTCACTTTGGAAGCCAAAGGAAAAGATGTGGAGCCCATGGAGGGCGGTTCACTGTTATCCCTTCCAAGAGCTTGGAAATTATTTCCCAAATTTCAACTTACATTTAAGCTGAATTTACTAAAAGTCACAAACTTTTAGTTAGACATATGCTCAACTATGGGATGTGTCCAACTTGGAAGGTAACTTCATTTTGGGGGATATGTCACGTTGCAGAATGACTAGACTTATAAACAGGACTTGAAATGGAAAATTATGATATACCTAACTCTCTGGAAAAATATCTTTTTTCTTGGTAGGTAAAATCTGGCCTTTCTGGATGCAAGACCATTTAGCTTACAAGATGGTTTTAGGGCATCAAGAATCCTTCAACCACTTTCTAGGCATACAGCAAGAAAAGAGAACAAGTGCCTCCTTTATCATTCTTTGGGGCCCAAAGAATAACAGGCTGAAAAGACATACTCTATCAGCAAAAGCTAATCATCAGAGACTCTGGCTAAATCAAAAGGCATTCAATATATTATTCTAGGCAAGTCCATTTTTTTCTTTCATTTTCTGTCTGCAGGGAGAGTAAGCTATACAGAATAGAGCAAGCTATCTGTAAGAGAACTGTTGTCAGATTTTCACATCATTTAAAATTTACCCAAACAAAACCCAAACCAAAAATGTCTCATCCTAAACAATGATCTCCATTGAAAAATAAAGCTATATTAAAACTGAAAGGCTGAACTTTAAACATACTACGTCAAATTAAGCAGCAGCAATCAAGAGTAATATATCGTATCACTTTAAGGAAAAGGGTATTCAAACAGGTTAGAACGACTGAAAATAGGCAAAATATTTGCCAATAGGCAAAATATGAAAAAACCAATTCAAGTATGGATATAGTACATTAGAATCATATAAATTAAGTATATGTACAAAGGTTAAAAAAAAGTCACCCAAATCTGCAATGGTCAAATTAAGAGAACATTAGTTTAAATAAATACTCCATGTGGCAGGGTTTTATTTCATTTCAGCCAGCTTCTACCAGTCTCATGTCCTAAAGGATCTTTACCTTCTGGGAGTAGTGATATGACCGATGCCAAGCATCCAAGAATTATTAATCAAAATGAAATGAAAGTAACAGGAATGGTGGAGCTCCTATGAAATTCTCATTTAATTATTACTCAGCAAACACTCATTTGCTCTCTCAAAATCAGGAATTTTGAATTATCTCTGCAGACATACCACTTGGTGTTGTGTGTATCTAATGATCCCACTTAAATTTAGTTTGATTTGCAAACATTTTCAAAACTTACTGGGCTCCTTAAGCTGCACGGGAAGGTGACAGATGGTGAAAAGGGAGTGTACAAAAATGACTGTATCATTGTGATTGGTTGCTTTCAGACTCACAGAACTTGGCTTTCTTAACAAAGGAAAAAAAAAACCCCAAGCTTTATGAAACCCCAAGTGGTTTTAAAAAGTAAAAGCTTATTTTTAATCATTCTTAAATCTTAATTCAGTCAGCAAATAAACGTGGTAGTATAGTACCCAGACCATGTCTACTACTGTAATTACCCTCAGTTAATGAGTTTTTAAGAGCTGATGTATTTTAATCAACCAAACAGTTCTGGCCGTGCAAGACGAGTATCGGGGCAAATCATATTAGGCAGAAATATCAAAAGACAGGCTAAAAAGTTATGGAAAATTGTGAAGTCCCATGTATTTGATGAATGTGTATATAAAGTAAATTCCACTGAAGTTAAAAAAAAAAAAAAGCCCACAAGATATGAATATTCTCTCCCCCAACAAGTCAGAAAAATAAATCAGAAAGAAGCCCCAGATTTCAAAACTACCTGTGCCTAAGGCCATCTGTCCACCAGTCACACTGTACAGAGCCACCCCTCTGCTGTCTGGTCAGGTTTGAGCCACGAGCAAGTATTTCTAGACACTGTGCGCCCTTCACGTAACACCTACACCACACTGCACTGAAGTGAACTTCATGAGCCCACACTTTTGAATAAATTTCTTCTACATCTGTAAAATATGATTTAAAGTCTTGTCCAAGATTAAAAAAAAAAAAACTTGGTTAAAAACCCAAGGTTAAAAATAGAAGCATGGCATTTTAAATCCAATTATTACAAAGATATTATGGTTTAATCAAGCAGACTTCAATGACGATGCTGCTGTTTTGTGCATGCAACACACCACTGGTATCTGTTACACTCCTGCCATGTTTCATCACCGTGTCCCCTCTCTTTATTTCCAGCCCCGTCACCCTCCCCTAATAAACAGCATTACAAAAAGGTAAAATCTAGAGTTAGTGGCAAAATCTTCACAGTAACCTGCTAATAAAGTCGTAAATGGCTGTCAAGGGCGTCAGTCAATTGGACCTTGGAAAATTAATTTGATGCAGTTTTGCTCCCCAACCAGCTGCGTAGCACAGAAAGGGCAAGCAGCATGAAATGCATGAGTTCCATGAGGCAACGGGATCTGAGACCAATATTTTGCAGACTTCTCCGAGCACACGTGTCCACAGGGAGTGAAAGCATGAGTTGGCGGTCCTGCATCTACATAAAATCCTGCCTCACAGCCAAGCCAGAGAGGCACATAGGGGCCCACAGTCCTGCACATGGGACACTCCCTCTCATTGGCCTCCGTGTCACTCCGATGGCCCCAGTTGTGGTACCCGTGCACGTGGCCACAACTGAGATATGCCCAGGGCTGCTTCTCCTCCACCACCTCTTTCCTGTTGATGCTGGGGAAGGCCAGGGTGTTGAGCCCCACAGGACACTGCGGCCGGGCGGCGTTAATCTCCTGCCGGAGGGCTTCTATGTGCTTCTGAGTTGGAGTATGAAAAAGCCCATCTGCTGTTCTCCAGAGGAGAGTGGCCCCACACAGGTCAATGAGGGAGCCGTCCTGCAGGACGTTGGTCTCACTTTCCACCTACAACAAGTTTGAGACACATGCCTTTTAAAAGCAAAATCAAGAAATCACTCCAAGATTCTTTCTTCTCAAAACAAGCAAAAAAAATTTGAAGATAACACAGGGAGGCAATTTATCCCACAAAAACAGAACTAGGGGAGTAATGTATCCTCCCCGAGCTTCAGCTTCCTCATCTGATCACCGGATATGATACATATATGCCGTATGTACAAAGCCCTGAGCACAGTATGTATATCTAGCTTTACATGTTCAATTACTGTAGTGGTTATTTTAATGAACTTCACAAATCTAAGATTTTCTTTTTAACTCCTTAAGTCAGTAACACAATGACTCACTGATCCCATAGGACGAGAGATGTCCTTCCAGTCCATCCAGTGGAGACTCATCCTCATGTCGACCACAGCCAATCCAGAAGACCTTGCTGGGGGCCTGCAGTCATTACAGCAGGGTCCAAAGCACTCCTGGTGACCCTTAGCTTCCTCCACCTTGAATCTATCTTTCATCGTTCATTTTTAAGGTTTGAAGCTGAACAGTTCAACATGAGCCTTCATTTTTAGAAGGAGGCCTGTGCTATGCACTAAGTGCTTACAAGACTGATTAACAGCTGACAAGAAGCAGCTAGGCATGGTCAGCAAGAATCTGACCGTTGCCTCCACATGCCAGATGCATGCTAAGCCTCGGGGGTACCAAAGGCCAATAAAACCTCTTCCCCATCCTGCTAAGACTTGCTCTTCAGTAGTGGAAGGCAGACATGCCCAGAGCTCGGAGTGCATGAAGGCCAGTAAAACGCTGTGCAAGGCCACAAATTTATAGCAGCCAGGAGTGTGGACTCTAGGTTTGAACCCTGGCTCTCCTGCTTATTAGCCGTATGACGTTGGGCAGATTACTTAAGCTCCCCGTGCCTCAGTTTCCCCTTGTGTAAACTTTAGAAAAGGTGGTTGTGTTAGATAAGTACATGCAAAGAGTTCTTAGAGAACACTGTCTGGTATGCAGTCAACACTATGTAAATACCTGCTACTATTACTCTGATGATGACAGATGGTCAGAAATGGTTTCTAAAAGGTTTTTCTTTAACAGAGATTTGAGAAAGATGTCAGGCCTCAGTAGGGAGGATAGCAGGAAGGCACAGCAAGGAGAGGGAGGAGAGGCCAAATGGCATATGCACCGAGGGAGCAACAGGGAGTTCGATGAGGCTGTGCAGCCAGGCTGAACAAGGATGGACGCAGTTCAAGGCACTGGGTGGGCAGGACGAGAGACCCAGACGGGAGAGGGAGGCTGGCGTCCATGCCCAGAGGGAGTTGGTAGGGGGTTTAGGTAACTATGAAAGAACTGATTTACCTTTCAAAAAGGTCACTTCTAGAACTTTGGAGGGTGGGTTGGAGGGGTAAAGATGAGAGGTAAAGGAGGCACCTGGTGCTCTCTCTGGGTAGAGAGGGTGAGTACACCTCAACAAAGACAGTCTCAGTGGCAAGAGACAGAGGCACAGGGACTAGAGAGAAAGAAATTAGACTCGATGGCACTCAGCTCTTGATCTAAGCAAGAGCCTGTTACGTGCCTGGTTGTCGGGGTAGAACAGTGCTTTCCACAGACAGAGAAACACAGGAGAAATGGCAGATGAGAGAGTAAATCCTGATTTCACCACTTAGTAGCTCTGTGGTCTTGAGTCAGGGACTTAACCTTTCTGGGCCTGGCTTCCACATCCATTAAGCTGGACTAATGCTAATACATGTCTTACAGGATTGTTGTGAGAACTAAATAAGTTCATCAGCAAAAGCCAGGCCAGTTCAGTTTTGGGTGTGCTGAATGTGAGGGTGTGCAGAGTATTGGTGGTGGTAATGCATACAAGGCACGTGTGATGCAGCGTGGGAGACAGATCAGGCTCGCAGAAACATATCTGGGATGTTATCGGCACCTAGGTGAAGCTGTGGGAATGGACGCCACTGCCCAGGCAGGGTCCCACGGAGGGCAGAGAGGACTGAGGACAGAGCCAGGGGCTGGGGTGGAGGAAAAGAACCATATAAGGGAAAGAGAGAGGTATGGGAAGCACCAGAAATTTTGTCAATCTTTGGTCCAAAGGACTTCGGCAGCTCTCTGCTGCCTTTGGGGTACAGCCCAAGCTTCTTAACACACTTAAAAGGTCACTCCCAATGCAGTCACTCGACTTCTCCTGCTGTAGCTCTTCCCTTCCTAACTGGAAACCAGGACTGTCCTGCGATGAGCTGCAAGGAGCTGGAGTCCATGAATGCGCTACCTCGGACTGCCCACAGGCAGGTGCAAGAGCAACCTCTGCCCAGAATACTCCACTCCAGTACACCCTGCTCCAGCTGAGCCCTGGGCTGGCAAACTCCTACTTGTCATCCAGTTCTCACCTGGATGTCACTTTGCCCTGGACATTTTCCTTGTCATGAAGAAATCAACCCTTCCCAAGTATTAGTTTTTAGAAAAAGTTAAGGTCCCAACAAATGATAAATCTTAATACTGTACAGGACATACACTGTGACTCCTTTCGGACAGCCTGAAGTTTCCTGATGCTCCTTCCCCACCCCACCACCATACTGAGCAGCCCATGGTCTCCTCTCCTCTAACTGGTGTCGTGAGGCTCCTGCCCTTGCTGACCACAGGCAATTCTCAGAGGAGGCCTCATTGCAGGATAAAACTGTGTCTAAAGGATCACCCTGATGTGGTAAGAAGTTGAGATGTGGTGGTGGCCTAGCCTCTGGCTGTGGAACAACCCCCCTTTCCTCCTGCAGGGCAGTTCTTGGTAAACAACAAAGTCTTATCATCAATCTGGGGTGTATGGTTTTTTATTTTCCACATACCGTTGACTCCCACATCTGGGGTAGGTGCCCTGCGGAGGGAAAGTACCTTCGGTACCTTCTCATGACTGTGCTCATCACACAGTATCTGCTGATCTGCTGCCTAGGCTGTGGCCTCCTCCAGACCACGCAATTCCAGGACAGAACATGGACTTGCTGTTTTCTGCCATATTTCCGGTTTGCAACCCCTGCTTAGTAATCACAATCAGCCAGTTATGGGGCATTACTGTGTCCAGCACTGTTCCAATCCTTTCCAGCTACTGAATTTATTTAGTTCTCACAACAGTCCTATTAGACATGTATTAATATTATTCCAATTCAGGAGATGTGGAAGCCAGGCACAGAGAGGTTAAGTCATCGATTCAAGACCACGGAACTAAGTGGTGAAACCAGAAACCAGGACTTGAACCTGGTGGCCTGGTTTAGCAATCATTAGCAGGCATGGATTCAGATTTTATTTTTTAAATTCTACCACAAAAGAAAAGCTATGAGCAGGCACAGGAATTGACAGTATTGTGGAAGCAAGAGATATTTGGCCTCTACCATGGCAACTAATGGTCCCTACATAGCAACTATCTAAGCACAGGGTAGTGAATTCAACCCCCCATCTATCACTTGTTATTAGCAACTGACTCAACCTTTTAAAGCCCAGGTTTCCTCATCTGTAGATGGACACAATAACAACACTGACTTCACGGGTTATTTTAAGCAACACTGGAAAGAAAATTAATGTAAAACACCTGCTAGAGCCTGAACATAGTTACTCTATGGTTATTTTTATAATTTCACCTAAAATTAGGTAGGCAATCAACTTAACTGAATTTAGTTAATTTTATACAAAGCCAGTTTAGTTTAATAAAATACTTCATATATAATTCAATACTCAAGGGCCTCCTAGAGTAATATTATAAATGTTACCATATGTTATCATTAACTAGCTAAAAAAGTAGGGCACAATTCAAACTCCATTCACCTATTTATTCAGGCAGTTAAAGACATTTCCCCCACATTTAATTAATTTTGTTGATTAGTACACAGTTCTGAGGTTCCATCATTTGCTGTAATAATGAAAAACAATGGTGATTTCTTGTTATGCATACATTAGTATATTGATTCATATCAAATGCTAAGTATGATATTAATACATAATCTTCCACCAGCACTAGCTCCACAATGTGACTACGATTGTTTTAACAAATATTTTAGACTTTTAGCAGCTCACTTTATTTCTCATATTTCTGTATTAGACTGCAAATGACAAGTACTGCCAGAGACTGTCCCCAAAATCTTATCTCCAGATAAACATAATTTATATCAAATGCTACCAGCAACATGTACAGGACCAATGAGTCATGAATTGAAACAGAAGCTCAAAGAGTCAGTAAGCTTTCCTCGAAGACAGACAAAAACTGTTCTCCAGAGGTTAACAAGAGGAGATTGCAGGAAGGATGTATCCATTCAGTGTCCCATAAGCCCAAGATCAGGCTGACAGAAGCCTTTGTAACTGGCCAGGTTAATCGGATGCTATCAAATAGGACAGCACAATTTTACATAGTTCTAAGTGTTGCTTATAGGGACTAACTTCAAAAATAGCCTGTATATTTAATACAACCCATTAATACAACCCATTTTTGGAGTTTGTTCTTTTTAGTTGCACTGTAAAATTCTCCGGCACACGTAGCAGCCTGAGAAGGGTCGCTACACAATAACCAGAGTGGACGAGAAACTCATCCTGTGATATGCCCTCCTGGACAAAGGCGCTCCCCAGGGACTCCAGCATATGCTTTATACTCACCCAGGGAGGCAAATGTTCAGGTGTAAACCATCCCTGGCTCCCCACAACATGGTACTGAGTAGTATTAGGTATCCAGGCTCTCCATCAGGGAGACCTGAGTTTGAATCCCACTGGCTACCACCTTCTAACTCTGTGACACTGGGCAATCTTTAACTTCATGCCACATCTTCCTCATCCATGAAATGGGGATGACTCTACTTCCTTAAGAGGGCTGGCTGTGCAAATGAAGTGAGCTGATGTCGGAAATGTTAACGCAGAGCCTGCACCCAGCAACCATTAGTGACTTCTTACTCTTGCTGTTATAATGATGAATAACCAGTTTGGCCAATCTAGATCAGTTTTGTATAAAACTATCCAGTGATCAGAAACAAAAGATTATTTATAAAAGCTGCGTTCACATTTCCTTCTTTGTTTACAATTCCTTGAAAACATTTATACAAAATTTACTGAATTTACTTTTTTCTTTAGAAAATGCTTCTCATATTTATTCAGCCATGATTCACTGTAAGACGCATAAGCTATGCCTGTAGCTGAAAAATGGTGTAAAATAGAAATAAAAATAACCATTCCCTAAACACAAACACCCAGTAGAGAACAGCAAATGAGGTTAGCGAAACAGCCCCCAACTTCTTTTTCCATCTTAGACATTTTTGGTGATGATCTTTCTCTCTGACAAGTGCTAGGTCAAATCCTTTATTCCATATACATTTTATTCTGTGGGAATTTTTGAAGAACTCCTTCTTTTCTAGCTTCTAGAAAAACACATTTGTTCTCTCTCGTTCTAGCTTCTACCTAGCAAATTAAGCAAAAGTAGAGGAACGGACAGCTTACTAAAAATCAGTGGCTGTGCTACATGGCTATGGCAAGATCAGAAACCCAAAGTTCTACATTTAAGGTATTATAATTATTCTCCAAGGAAAAATGGGTTTAAAAAAACTGCTTTAGGGCACGGGGATAAGTGGTGATATTTATAGAAAAATATTAACATGCCAGGTCAATGCAGTATATAAATCATTTCAAGTAAAAAGTTGTAACTACGATTTTGGTGGACAGTATAGAGAATTTGGCCTTAATATATAGGAATTCAAGGGGAAAACCAGCTGACTTTTTAGTTCCAGAAAGTCTAGTAAATAATTCCTTAATTCATAATTTTTACTAATTGTTTTTGGACTGCTCAAATGTTTTCCAAATCAATAAAGTTTTACACTAAAAATAAGTTTATTCTCCTTAGAGTGAATTTAAGTAGATTTTTGTGGTGAGGTATATAATAAATGAAAATGCTCTTCCAGGTGGTTAGGAGCAAAACACAATTTACTCCCACTACGGGAAAAGTTGAAACACTGAAGGAGATAAGGCCATTTCCCTCTTGCTTTCAGGGGCTTGTGGAATTCTGCTTCTCCTGAGTTATATACATGGCGCTTGGACCTGCACAAAGGTTCTGAATGTCAGGAGAGGAAAATGACAGCCTTTGAGTTAGGCTTGTGTAGTTTGGTACTTCACGCTTGCAGAGTGAAGCGCACTCACCAGCTTTCCTCGTTGCTGGGCCGACCTGGTTTCTCGCAAGGTGTACACATCTCCACAGACAGAGATCTCGCGCCAGACCCCGGGCTGGGACTCCTCGGTGAAGCCCCCTCGTGGATGCATCACCAGGACGCCATTAGTAGTGAGACCATCCATGTGGCCGTCAGGGTTTTTCCACTTTGCTGCCTTTTCCTGGACAGCACATGGTAGAACAGAAAAAGTAGGTTAAGATGATGTTGAAATGAAAAGGATTCTGGAATTTCTTTAACACACTGCGTAGAGGCAGAGGGGAGGAAGGTGATGAATTTTCATTTTCTATTTAAAGCTAATAATCACAAGGATAACATATGCAATCATTTCAACAATATAAAAGAAGTGTTGAATGGATGAATCACTTATCACTGGACACATATTATAGTTCTCAAGAACTTGCAAAAAATGGGTGCCTGGGCTTCTCCCTCTAAGATTCTTTTTACCCTCCCCACAACCCCATGAGATTCCAGGAATCTGGTGTGTTTTCTCTTTTCAGTTATACTTGTGCCATGCTCTTATCCTGTTATCTAAAAGTACTTTCTATGTACTCACTGTCAGGATAGAGAAGAAAGGATAGTCATAAAGAAAGACTTTTTATTAAAGCTAGAAAATTCCAAAAATGTTAAGCAACAAGTCGGGGTCATTATGTTTTCATAACAAGCAGTGTTTAAATTCTCAAAGGTAGATGGCGCATGTAGCTTGACATGACGACAGGACAGACACCCTTGGGTGCTTGTGCCACAGCTCTTCCCTTCAGCTTTCTTGGTGACAGAGCTCAGCTACTGTTCATGTGGCTGGGGCGGGGGGTGGGGGGTGGTGGGGAATCCTGATTAACCCAACATGACACTCCCAGCCCTCTTCCCAATGGCTGGTTTACAGGTGGGCACAGCACATGACTGGGCTTTGACTGATGACACATGATATCTTCTGGGAGGCTTCCGAGAAAGGTGTCTGTGCTCTAAGAAGAGACTAGGAAGAAACAGTGCTTCTGCCACCCTCTTCTCTGGCTGGAAGTTGTCACCTGGCAGGGGACATCTGGAAGTGCAGGAGCCAGCTCTCACCCACAAGAAGACCTCCCAGGAAGAGGCTGGTGCACCACGGGAGGTAGAAGGCAAGACAGAGAGAACCCGGTGCCCTGGATGTCACAGAACCACTGAACCACCAACCCTGGAGCTGGCCTTCATCAGCACTTCTTATGTGGGAATAGTACATTTTCATTGACTTTAGACCATTTTGAGTGGATACTTTTTTTCCTGCAAAAATATCCTAATTCAAAAGGAAACTACATTAAACCGGGATATTCACTAAAACTTCTGGGGTTCATTTACAAGGAAACCCTATAAGGGCAGGGATTCAAGTCTGTGTTGTTCTCTGTAATCCCATATCTAACACACCCAGTATGGAACATAGCAAACACTCATAAAACATTTTTGAATGAATGAATCACTAACATTTTCCTCTAAGCCATAATGATCTAAATTTGGCCCATTTATTTTTCTCTCTGAAATAAACCTCTTAGTTGCCATAAATACATTATGGACAATGTTATAGGCATACTTTAAAAAAGTACTTACTATAAATATTACAATATAAAAAATATAATGAATAACAAGTAATGCTTATTAATGTTCAGATTTTTAATAACAAGTTTCTCAAACTGGCCACCTGAAAACTAAAATCTCAAAATCTCACTAGAGGCAACATACAAAGCCAATTTTTTTTGCTCCAATTAAATGTTCCATATCATAATCACAAGCGTTTTTCTAGAAATCATGTACTTCTTGACAGTACTTACTCCAAGAAATATGTTTTTGGAAGAGTCAAATCCGGCGGCGAATATCCGTGCTGTGTAAGGCTCATTCCTGTCGCACACGATCCTGCAGGCGAACCTGGATATGGTGCTCTGTGTGATCTGGGCTTCGTCCGTGTTCTGGCTGCCAGAAATCGTGTCTGTGACAACGAAGTCGATAGGGCTTTCTGTTGATCTGCCCACCTAAATAAATCAAATGTACTCGTGATTCACTTGGAAAACAGCAGGGTGCCGTATTTTATTGACATGGAAAAAGCATTCAGGATTCCTTTAACATTCACTATCTTTGCTCTGAGGGTTAGAATTTAATGCAAGATTTTCATTCATGCTCCTTTGCCTATTTAACTAGGGAAGCCATTAGGGTAACCAAATATTAGAGATACCTATTTTTAATTTTATTGTATGTGGTAAGAACACAATATGAGATGTATCCTCTGAAATATTTGAGCACATAATGCAGTCATTGTTGACTACAGGCAGAGTGGTGCACAGTAACTCTCTAGAACTTATTCATCTGGCTTAACTCACGTTATGCCACTCACTAGTTCATTAGATTTTAAGTATTGAGAAAAAGCTCAATTAAGAGGACAGGAGTAGATCTTTGGCCACTCATCAGATTTTATCTCTTGGATTAATGTTCCGTCCCAACAACTGTAACTCTGATTCTGAAGTTGCCAATGGGAGGAATGCAGAGGCCTGAGATGTATGCACATAAAGCTCCCAAAAGTCAACTTCCAAGGTATTTTTATTCTGGTCTCAAAGTTCTATCTACAAACTAGGCAATGTAATACATTTTTCATCCAAATGAAGAAAGTAGAAAAAAAATCTTGTATCACTTAGCTCAGCTTGCTTCCTGGAACAATATTACATTTCTTTTGTAAATCTCATATATACATTCTCATGCACAGACTATCTCTCTAAAACCAACAGACCACAGACATCTATTTTCTTTTGTTTTTTATAACCCTTAATTTCTTGTCCTAATGAAATGTGCCTGGAATGAACTAAACTGCTGGTTTCATTGAAACTTGACAATTTGAACAGATGCATATTGCCTAGATATATGCATTTCAGGTTTAGAAAACACATAACTTGTTAAAAAATGCAATGTAAAATCTAAATTAGAAGTATTATAAAATCATATAATTCATCCTTCTAAAGTTGCAAAATCTCCTCTCTGCTAGATTCATTTAAAAACTGGGTAACTTGGAAACTCTACTGATTCAGACTGCTTTAATTTTGCTAAACATTTTTTAAAAAGAAAATTAGAAAAGTAATGAAGACTTATTGCAAAATATTTAACAAATAGAGAAAAGTATAAAGGTGAAAACAAAGCCAACTTCAGACTTAGGTGCAAACCCGTCCTGAGCCTCTATTCCAGTGAAGTTTAGGAGTAAAATGTGATAAATTCTAGAATTTCCCAGTCATCTCACCAAACCTGGAGCCTCACAGTGACAGTCACTGTCACAAGATTTGTCCATCTCCATGGAAGAGAGCAATGACTTTTCAAGCTCTGTTATAAGTTCAAAGCCAAAACCACTCTGCTGGTTTGAATGTTTTATAACTGTTCCTTCTTGTGTACAGAAATTACTCTTTTCTAGAAGGGCCACATTCTGAGTTCATCCAAATGTATTAAATTAATGTCTTGAAGTAATTGAAATTGACTGTAGAAACAGGAAATTTTATTCTAACTGGAACAGACTGCTAGGACCAAGGATTTTAAGTAACGACACTTGACTGGTCATACATATGATTTATCAGTTCGCTTCCATTTAAATCTAACCTCTAGAGGGCTGGTAAAATTTTATACTTTATGACACAAGCCTCATGTTGCTTTTTCCAGGGAAACAAAACAACAACAACAAAAAAACCAAAACTAAGTCAGATTCCTGCTGAAAAATCACTCAATGTGGAAAACTTGCAGCCTGTCCTTTCTTTTGACTACTGGATCAACTCTACATTATTTTAAAGGCAGTCATGCACACAAGCCAAGATGCTTTTGAATTTCATCTGATATTCATATAGCACGCAAGCGAGGGTGCTTCTGAATTTCATGTGATATTCACAGAGTGCTGGTAGTCATATAACCAGCTACAGTGAGAACTTTGCTCCATTCAGTATGTTAAGTTTTACATATATAAGAAAAGTTTGAGTTTGCCTGGATCTCAGCTGAAGGCAGGACAGGTAAGATGGTATCAAAGCATCTAGAAGGGCCTCCCCTTTTTCTCACCTCCCTCAACCAATTCCTACCCATCTCCCTGCATCAATCACTTTATTTTCTGACTTCCCTCCTGGGATAAGGATGAAATAATGTTGCTCCCATCTAAAAGCAATCTTTCCATTGACACTTGGTATTCCAATATTCTCCCTTTCCCAAGGATTTTGCTCCTAATATTATCTCCTCTCTTTCCTGAGTCACCAATTTCTCCTTTTATACTGGATCATGCCATCAGCTTTCACACACATTCTGGAGCTTCTCAAACTCTGTGGTTAAAGGACCAGTATTGTTGCTGTTGTTGTTTTAAATTTTAACCCATCACTGATGCCTTTTAAACATACAATAAAAATGAGTACTTGAAAAATGATCATCTGCTTGGATGTTTCCGCAACGCCAAACTGTCATAAAGGTTTCCTCTCAACTTGTATGCTCATCTCACTCTGTATTTTAACAAACATTTCACTCTTGGGCAGAGGGAGTGCAGTTTGAGTAGCCCTGCTCTGGACTGGTCTCCCACCTTTAAAAACGCTTTCCTTCACCTGTAAGCAACCCCCGGCCTCCAGCCCTGTTTCTCTGATTCATTTAACAGCAAGACTTCTTATTAGTTATTAGTTATCTCCTCCATTTCCTCACCCATATCTTTAGCTTCCTTCTTCCTCAACCCACTCCAACTGAGCTTCCTTCCCCACAACTCTACTGAAACCACTCATGCTAAGATTCCAAAAATCAATATATTGCTAAATCCAGGGCTTATTCTGAGCCAGCATATCCCGGTCCATCTCTACCTGGTACTAAAATAATGAAACTTTCAGGCCAGTTGGTAAATAGTCCCCCCTTCCCCTTTCTTTCTGTTCTCTCCCTAGATAGTATCACCAAATCCCACCTATCAGCTGAAAGTCTTGATCTCTCCCCTGGGCTTCAGACCGGCACACCCAATCTCCACTTGTATGTTTGATAAATATCTCAGATGTAATATATGCCAAACAGAACTTGGATCCCCCTTCACCCTGGGGCTTCTCTGTATCAATGACCGACTGACTTCCAATTTGCTCAAGCTAAAAGTCAAAACCCAAGAATAACCCAATTCTTCAGTTTCCTCCATGCCCACATCAGCCCTGTGTAAACACTGTCAGCTGTACCTCCAAACACACCCTCAATCCTTCTACTTTTCCCATTTTGGTTCTGGTTACCATTATCTCTTACTTGGGTTCTATCACCTTATCCTCCAAACTGGTCTCCCTGTTTTCATACTTGCCACCTAGATTCTTTTCCATACAGTAGTTTGAGAAATCGTACAAAAACATAAATCAGATTATACCTCTCTCCTCCTTAAAATCCTCCAACAGCTTCCCAAAATTCCTAGAATAAATCTCAAACTCAACCTGGCCTGAAGGTCCTACCTCTCTCAGCCTCTACCTGCCCTTCCAAGTCCATCTGAGTTCACTGCTGACCTTCTCCACTGTGATCTTGACTTGGAGCCTTTGCACTCACTGTTTCCTCTGCCCAGAGGGTTTGCTTATTTGTGGTCTGCCTCCTCCAGATGGCGGAGGCTCCTTGAGAGGACAGCCTTAGTTATCTCCCCCCAGTCACCAAAAGAGGTTCTGACACAGCAGATGGTCAAGAGATGAAACTAATAATTGGAAGATTATGACAGGGAGGCTGAATCCTATGAGATACACACATACCTGCACAAGCATGCTCATGTACAATGGTTGTAGAAATACCTACTAGAAAATGTAGATATTCTTTAACATTTTCCTCTTAACTTAATAGATACTAATTAAATGTTATCATCTAAAACTACAGTAAATCAACTAAACTGAAAACCAAACCAAACCAAACAAAACAAAAAAACCAAAACCCAAAAATGTTAGGCCTTGTAGCACCACATTCGAAGCCTGTGAAACTGTGAAATCTGACAGAAAGGACTCCTGAACACTGGCTGCAGGACCCAGTCAGTCTCCTGGCCCCTAAGGTCAGAAGGCACTTGGCACTGCACTTTACTCTAGCGACATTGTAAAGACAATGCACCCCTCTAATTCTTTCCATGAACTATTTTCTCTTTTATGTTTCACTTTCTTGTTAGACTTTTCTTTCTTTCCTTATTTACCCCTAGTCCAGAAAATAATGAGCAAGATCTTACTCTGATTATATTAACTAACACTTTCTCATACCTTAAATTCAGATCTAGCTTTGATTTTTCTCCTCAGGCAATATTTCTGAGTTCTGAGTCTACTAACTGACTCCACAGTGGGAAATGCAGCATAAAGCCCTTTCTTGGTTCTTTCTGATATTCTGCCTTTAAATACTCAATTAACCCTAGAAATCATTTTAATGGGAATGACTAAAACGAACAAACTCTCCACACGGAGGTCCACACTTGAGAACTATAAGTGCTGTAGCGCTTTTTGCTTGGTGATTTTTGTCAGTAGTAGGCTTTGGAAATATAAACTTGCTAAAAGGAGGAAAAAATGGAAACAAGCCAATCTTTTCAAGGTCTTATGAGAGTTACTTAGTTCTCTGCTTAAAATGATCTGCCACAGATCCTTCTAACAGGTCCAGTTAGTCTGTGAATGTAATGTGTTATATTTCCTTAAGAAACATGTGAATTCTTGCTTGGCTTACCATGCTTTATTTAAAGAGGCTGAGCTGGTACTATTCAGAGAATGAAGAGCTCAGTGACCTAAATCTTAGCTCTGCCCCTAATGCCTCTTCTGGCCTTAGTTTACATTACCTTTCCTTTCAAAGACCCAGATTTCTCAGCTATGAAATTAAGAGGTTGGTACAAATTGGTATTCTCAGAATGTGGTTCATGAACCCCGGAGGGTCCCTGAGACCCTGCCATGGGGTCTAGGTACATGAGGCCAAAATTACCCTCACAATAATACAAAGATGTCAACTGCCTTTTCCACTGTGCTGGTCTCTACACTGATGGTGCTAGAACAATGGTGGGTAAAGCTGCTGGTGCTTTGGCATGATTGAAAGCAGTGGCACCAAGCTGTATTCACAGTCATTGTATTTTTCATTGCTGTGAATTTGCACTTAAAAATTATGAATTTTACTAAATCTTGAGTCTTTTGATATTCTGTATGACAAAATAGGAAGTATGCATAAAGTACTTAGAGGTTAGTAACAGGAAGCTGAAAAAGTCCAACTAAATCTTTCATTCTGCAGAGATGAGAGGGAAGAAAGTGAGCATGTGAGTCGAATGTGACTGTTCAACAGTGCGGAATACATTATGTGACACTTATGTCACTAAAAAATATCTATGAAACTGAAAAATTCCAAAGAAACAAGATTCTTCTTAAAGGAATTTAATGTCTCACACTTTGAGAGTACCTGACTTACCTATAACAGGTACCATCACAGTAGTTTTTGAATTTAAGTGGTAAAAAAGTATCACTGACAATTGTGAAATAGGCTTTATTCACTTTTTAGTATTAAGAATTCTCTCTCTGTAAAAAAAATCTTTAAAATCTTCACTGTTACTATAAGTAGTAAAAAAACTTATAAATTGAAAATAATTTTAATGAGTATTAAAAAGATATAATAATAAAGTTCCATAAAAATATCAACAGGGAAGAACATGCATATACTTATGTAGGAAGATATTTTCCTTAACAGAATAAGAAGACATTTATAAGATTATATAATAGAACGGCATGGAGAGTAAAACCACAGTTAGTATTTTGCCCAAACATGATAAATCTTATTTTTGAGTTCAAACTGGCACTTTAATAACTATGTTTATAAATATGACTATATATTTTATCTAAGATTATTTAGTTTTTTTAGTATCTAATACATACACATAGTTCCAAAAATTGAAAAGTATAAAATATCTCCCTGTATACCAACTGCTCAGTCCCCTTCCCCACAAAGGCAACTGCTACATTCATGTCTTGTTAATCATTTTGGAGATTTTTTAATGCATATAAGCATTATTTAAACCATTTTGCAATATTAAACTAATATTTAATAATGTAATATTTAATATTATTCAATAACATTTTATTTAGTAATATTTTAAATTAATTAAATATATATTACCAATGTGACTCAATATATTCAATAATATTAATATTTAACTTATTTAATATGTTTGGAGCTCTTTCTGTGGCTATACATACAGCTTTTCTTTGTTCTGTTTTATACCCTTGGAGGGCTCCATTGTATAGCTGTACCCAAATTTACTGAACTGGTCCACTACTGAAGAACATTTAGGTTGTTTCCAGACTTTTCCTATTAAGCAATGCTTTGAGCAATAACTCTGTACAAATGGCATTTTGCATGTAAGTAAGGATACCTCTGGGGTAAGTGTCTAGAAAGAAGAGCTTTACAAAGAGAAGAGCTGAGTCAAACTATGTAAACATTTTTATTTTTCATAGGTATTTTCAAATTGCTACCCCATAAATGCTATACCAATTTATAGAATGTAGGACAGTGTCTGTTTTCCCCACATCTTTGACAAAACCTTCTGGATTTCTGCCAATCTGACAAGTGAAAAGTGGTATCTCTATGTGGTTTTAATTCACATTTTTCTTTTTGTAAATGAGGTTGAACCTATTTTCTTGTTTTTAAGAGCTACTTAGTTTCCTTTTTTGGTGAACTGTCTGACAAATCCTTTGCTCATTTGTCTATCTGATTGCAGGTCTTTTAAAAAGAGATTTCCAGGAGTATATATATATATATATTTGTGACATTAGCCTTTTGTGATACAAATTGTAAATATTTTCCCCATTTGTAATTTGCCTTTGGCTCTTCTTATCAGTCTGAGGTGCTGAAGTTCAGGACTACTACAAATACATTTAAAAACCACATAAAATGTTCTTTCTTTCTCAAGCAAAAGTACTGAATTAGGTGATCCAGATTAGGCCTGTACTTCACAATGTTATAGAAAATGGAAAAAGAGCTGGGGCATTTCTTCCTAGTCCCATCTCTCTTCCATACCTATGTTTATGTGTGTGCATATAAAAATAAAGTATGAAGTGGACATATGCCTTTTTTCACTTATTTTATTGTATTTCCCATTTAATAATCATGTAATGGATGCAATGTATTTTGCATTTAAATGCACCATACTGTAATCATTCTTACCTACTCCTGGAAGTGTAGGTTTATTTTTAGTTTTTTACTAGTATATACAACACTACAATGAACAACTTTTTGGTTAAATCTTTGTTCATATTCCTTAATTATTTATGTATAAAAATGACCGAAGTTAGAATTACTGGCTCAATTGGTCTCAGTGCTGAAATTCATGGTGGTACTGCAATGTTGCCCTATAGAAATGTTGCACCAATTCACAGTCCCACCGGGGGGACCAATTCCATACAAGGCTTTACAGTGCTGTATTATTTAATATTTTCCAATTAATAGGTAATAAAGAGTATTTTATTATTCATTCATTTGGTATTTTAAAAATTATTTTATATATTTATTGGCCATTTATATTTCTTCTTCTGAGAATTATATGTTTTGTTCTTTGTCCATTTTTGAAAGCATGGGAAAGTGATTACTGTATAGTAGGTATCAATCCTTTGTCTACTTGATTTGTTGCCCTAATTGTCTCTAGTTTGACGTCTAATTTTTGTGACGTTTAAAAAGAAGTGAAAATGTGTAGGGTAAAATCTATTTATTCATTTACTATTGATCCTTCCCTATTCCAAGAATATGAATTCTCCTAAGTTTTTTTCTAGAACTTTTTGTTCCTTCAGTTTTATATTTAAATGTTTATTCTCTACAATTTACTTTAGCAGAGTATGATGTGTGTATCTATCATACTCTTTTGATGTTTGTTTTGACATCATTTATGTAATAATTTAACTCTCCATATGGAAATGCAAAGCCTCATCAATTTCAACTTATGCTTGCTTTTTTCTGTTATTAGTCTAAATTTTAATTGTTTGTTGTTTTAAAGTACTAAATCTGGAATATATTCATTAATTCTCTTCTTTTTAAATTCATTAACTGACGAATGTTTTTTTCCTTCCTTCTGTTTTCTTTTGATGTACTTCTAGACTTTATATTATATACCACTAAAACTATGCCCAAACCCATCCTGTACTTTCTTAATTTCTGTCCTTTGTCAAAAAAGAACTTTTGAGATGAATGTTTAGTCCCTTGATTTTCCTTCTTTCTCTCTCTTTCCCTCCTAATAATGAAAGCACTTAAGGCATTTTCTTCCGAGTAAGATGTTGGCCTCGTCTTGTCAGTTTTGCTACATGATATTCCCACAGTTATTTCTGAAAAGACCTATAAATGTAGTTTGGATGTCCCTTTCATTCAAATGTTATTTAGAAAGTATTCTGAAAATGTTGGCTTTTAAAAGTGGTTAGCTTTTAAAAATTTTATTCTTGCTATTAATGTCTATTTTTATTGCACTGAGGTCTGAGAATGTAGCCTTTATAATTTCCTTTTACAATTAAAGAATTAAGTTTTTTTCTTAGTCTTTCAACAACCAAACAGGAATAATTTTTATATTATCTTCAACTCTTTCCCCCTGGACACTGGGCTGGAAGATCTGATTACATATAAAAAATACAGAATTAAAGGAAAATGTGCTAAAATTTCTATTAAAAAAGAAAAATATTACCTGAAACATATCCGTATCTTTATCATGTGTGTACTCCACCACCACAGTCTGATTCCTTGACAAAGTGTAGGATATACTGTGTTGACCTTTGCAGCTGATAGCCTAAAAATAAAATTTAAAAAAATCCATTAAAATTACATTTCAACAACTTATCAATTCTGCCTGTAGTTATGAGCCACCACTCTACCAGCAAAGCCCAGCACAAGCCAGCATTTTCCACACAGTCAGGGTTTTTCCCTATGTTCTATTCCCTCAATCACAGACAAGCCAAGAGTCACAATTCTGGTTTTATCAAATATTCTGTCTTAAAGTGAACAATATTTTACTTAAAGTTTATTTACTAGTTTGCAAGACTTGATTCAATCACATTCTTAGAAAAACACACACTTTCTCCATATTACCTAAACTCAGGAATAGAATTTTTAGACTAATATAGTCATTTATTTCAAATTTTAAGATTTCACACAACAGATAAGTCACATATTATTATTTTTCCTGGTGACAGAGATTATCAGCATAATAAAAGAATCACTGGAAAATCTGTCAATGTTCTAATTAAAATTTCAATATAATAATACACCATCCTAGCCAATGATAACCATATTTGTATTCTGTTCTACATCTCACTTAAATCTTGTATAAGCAACTAGTTATCTCAGATATTTACTTTATTAACAAATAAGGTAACTAGCAATTTTATTTTTTTCAAATTTTAGGCTAGAAAAAGCTAATATTCTTTTTCAAATAGCCTAGGAATAATACGATATCATTCTTATTTTGTCCATAGTGATATGTTTGAACAAAAAGTTGTGGTCACATACTTTTAATGTTCCTAAATTAACAAATAAATCGATATAAAGTGGACCCCAAATTATGTCAATTATACTCTATTCATTCTACTTTAATCTAACTTATCTTCAGTTTTTAATCTTTTACATTAAGTATAACAAAATTTTAATAAGCTTTCTATTACACATTTATTGAATGATGACACTCTATGAAGACCAAGAAAGCATCTAGAAGAAACCAGACACACACAGCATGTTAATGAAAATGTACTAAACATTTATATTTGACTAATGTAATTCCTTACAGTAATAAACAGTAAAACATTCCAAATCAACTTTGAAGTTAGCCTGGTTAATCTCATGGTTATTTAATAATCTGCCCCTGAGGAATTTCATGATTGAGCTGATGTTTTATTTTATGTGCTTCATTAAGATAATACTTCTTTAACATGGTCAGGAATCTAAAAAAATACTTCTTAAAGTACTCAACACTACTAGCAAACATCGTCTTGAATTTTCATTGATCTGAGTCAGATAAATTCACTGACAGTGACTGTTTTTGAAAGCCAAATTTATAAAGAACTATTTTCAATTTAAATGGATGTAATCTTTGTGTTAATTAACTTTTGTGGTAATCATTTCACAATGTGTATATATATCAAATCATCACGTTGTACACCTTGAATATATACAATTTTTATTTGTCAATTATACCTCAATAAAACTGAAAAACAATTTGTAAAAGGTAGATGTTTATCTTAAGTCAGTGAAAAAACCTACTTTAAGAAAAATAATTTATTAAACTCAAACTTATAAAACTAACAATCAGGAGGTGATTATAAAATAATTTATTTCAGGGTTTCCCATAAAGTATCTATTGCATTTTAAATGGATTCAATTTACAAATATATCAACACAACTTTCATAGCATATACATATTGCATAAAATGTCTATAGTGTACAAATGATCTGCAAAACAAGGAGTTAACAAGTGCAATAATGGGAAATACTTTTAAAGGTTATACATTTTTGTACAATGGCACCTGCTTAAGTATGGTGTTTCTCAAACTTCCACTCCATTTGCCTGAATTGGAAGGGTTACCTGAACCTGGAGATGTCTGGGGAACAGCCCTCAAATGGAGTTTCTCAAGCTTAAAACAGCTTACCTTAAATTATAAATTTTGTTTTTTATTCCCTAACACATTTGCTAGTTTTAACATTTAAGTATTTCTCCCAAATTCGCTGGGAAGTCATTGTCTCATCAAGACTCGCTCTGGTCACCTGAGGCCTAGCACAGCCATGGACAGGGTGCTCTAGAGTAGTGGTCACCAACCTTTTTGCACCAGGGACTGGTTTTGTGGAAGATAATCTTTCCATGGACTGGATGGGGGGGCTGGTTTGGGGATGATTCAAGCACATTACATTTATTGTATACTTTATTTCTATTATTATTACATTGTAATATGTAATTAAATAATTATACAACTCACCATAATGTAGAATCAGTGGGAGCCCTGAGCTTGTTTTCCTGCAACTAGATGGTTCCATCTGAAGGTGATGGAGATACTGACAGATCATCAGGCATTAGATTCTCATAAGGAACACGCAACCTAGATCCCTTGCACACATAGTTCACAATAGGGTTCGTGCTCCTATGAGAATCTAATGCCACCGCTGATCTGACAGGAGGCGGAGTTCAACCCATAATGCAAGCAATGGGGAGCGGCTGTAAATACAGAAGAAGCTTCCCTTGTTCACCTGCTGCTCACCTCCTGCTGTGCGGCCCAGTTCCAAACAGGCCACAGCCCACTACCTTGGGGTTTGGAAATTTCTGCCCTAGAGACACTTCCTTGCCACTTTAGAAAACACCAGAAACAGCCATTTTATAGGCTGCAAGTTGCTACTGGACACAAATTATTGTAAGGTGTTTCATTATAAAAATATTCTTGTGACCCAAACTATAAAACTATGTAGTACATGAAAAAGGGTATTTATAGCGAAAGCATCACATTGCCTGGAAACTGCCCACAGCAAAGGGGAGTCTTACCCAAGCCCCCAAAACGGAAAGAAAACACTGATGTAGGATGCCTTGAATGTTGAGCCCATTTAAAGAAAATTTATGATATCAGACTTCTGCCATTTTTGCACGTTGCTTAAGGCAAATGGCCAGGGTTAGGAAAGGGGAGTGCTTTTAGGTTAGGAAAACGCCTTTTCTGTGTCTTTTAGATTAAAAAAGTACTAGCCAAGGGCTGTGATTTAGAGGCCTTGGAATTTGGGGAAGGTAGGAAAGTGGGAAAACAGACTGCAGGCAGAAACAAATCCTATGAAGGTGGGGAGTGGCTCTAGGGCAGCAGGTGAGGCACACCCTGCAGCATGGGTGGCTGAGTTACTTCGGAACTAGCATGATAGTCATCTTGAAGTCACTTCCAGTTCTGGCAAGGATTTCCCTCTGGTAATGCTAAGCCAGGAGAAGTGTCCTGCCCCTACAAAGGCCTGGAGTACTGGTGCCCTGGGGTCCAACAGGCTGCACTTATGGAAAGCAGAAACGTTGGCTGGGCTGGCCTGAAAAGATGAGACTGAAGCCAGGACTGGGATTTGGTGGCAGTAAAAACCAGGGCACCTAAGGCCACCATCAGGATCATCGTCAATAAATGGGGAAGTGTGGACTTCCTTCAATTACATGAATTAGGGCTCACATGACCTTGTTTCCATGTATTAAAGTCTAAAATAGAGTCAGATTTAGGTGGTTGGGGGAAGTTAAAGAAGAGTTTAAGCCTGAGATCAATTTTCACTTTCCTTCTTGGGTCATGTCTTATGGAAAAGTCTGCAAGTACATACGGCATTGAACTTTTTGTTAGAAGTATCAATTGTTCAACAATATTTTTTAACATTTAAAATATGACTTTCAGAAATAGAGTTTCTAGTAAATGACAGATTCACTGACTTGAGCCAATCATTTCCAGTATTTTGGAAATAAAAGTTTCTCCAAGGCCCTAAATTGTTTTTGGAATTTATTTCCAAAATTTCAGAAAGGAGAGCAGGTAGGGCCTTTTCTTGGCATTCACTATAACTTAGTTCAAACACAATTACTGTAACATAATGCTGTGACCTTACTACATCAACACAAATTTAGAAAGCTCTTTAACATCATAAAGAAAATCAGCTCAAGCAGCTTGCTGTGTACACCAGGGGTCCCCAACCCCTGGGCCACAGGCTGCTATCAGTCTGTGGCCTGTTAGGAACCAGGGCACACAGCAGGAGGTGAGAGGCGGGCGAGCAAGCCAAGTTCCATCTGTATTTACAGCTGTTCCCCATTGCTATCATTGCCACCTGAGCTCCCCCTGTTAGATCAGCAGCGGCATTAGGTTCTCATAGGAGTGTGAACCCTATTGTGAACTGCACACGTGAGGGATCTAGATTGTGCACTCCTTATGAGAATCTAATGCCTGATGATATCGGTTACTGTCTCCCATCATCCCCAGATAGGACTGTCTAGTTGCTGGAAAACAAACTCAGGGCTCCCACTGATTCTACATTATGGTGAGTTGTATAATTATTTAATTATATATTACAATGTAATAATAATAGAAATACAGCACACAACAAATGTAACGTGCTTGAATCATCCCAAAACCATGTGCCCCCCAGGACCGTGGAGAAATTGTTTTTCACAAAACTGGTCCCTGGTGCCAAAATGGTTGAGGACTGCTGGTGCAGACAATAATGATTTCCTATATTCACTTCTCTATTGGGCAGCTGTGATGAGAAGGCAGGTCGCCGACTCTGTTCTCATAACACTGCATGTGCCTCGAATGCACGTTCAGTCTTATTTATTTTTCCACCCCTAGCATCAAGAGTGTGACAGGCATTCAATGAATGTCAAATGAATGAATGAATGAATGAATGAATGAATGAACGAACGAACTGCTACAGATACAAGATGAGATTTAGAGTTTCTTTCTTCAGGTCTTCCCCTCACCTTCCCTACTTCTCACTAGCAAAGGTACCAGTAGTGACACTCTCAGCTCAAATGTTTTGAGTCTATAAAAACCACTTGATTACAGTATGTTATCAGGTTAAAATATAACTGGGCAATTACAGATAAACAGATGAAAGAATTGCAGCTTTATCCAGCTGAAGAAATTAAGCCTTACTTTGCAATCCCAGATGCCCAGACCAGATGTGAGTCAAGGTATTTTCTTCTCAGCTGAGGATATGTATTTTCTTAACTGCTATGCTGCTTGTGTCACAGGCTCAGTTCTGCCAGCCTTTGCCATTCAGGGATGAGAACAGTTAGAACTGGCTGTCCTGTTTCAACTTACACCTCAAAACTAATATCGGGGAGTTCTGTGGGTCTCTAGACTCTAAAACAAATATGGTTCATATGTCTAGAGAATTTTCTTCCTCTTATAAACCCATATACACACGTAAAGGCACTTATACAATATGTAATTATAACAGAAGGCAATCTTGCAGGATAAACAATGGGTAACATGACTTAATGGCAGCCAAAGAATTTTCATCCAAATTTTAAAGTATGAGGGAAATAATTAAATATTTTATTTGTTAAGAAGCAGTGATAGCTCTCAACCACAAAGTGAAAGCCAATAGAGAAACTAACACGTATCCAGAAAATATTAATTTAGTATAGTTATGATTTAGCCCATTTAATTCAAGCTCTATAAGGCTGCTAAGTGAGCCTTTATCAACTGTGTGGAGAGAGAAAATGGGATTTATCACTGTGGCAGACACCGTTGGTTGCCTACCTAATGTCCTGCTCCCTGCTGGCTGAGCTGGCTTCCTGCGAAAAAGCCTGACGACATCAATGCTAGCTCTCCCACTCTCCTCTGAGGCTAGCGCATGGAAATGTATCCACTCTTGGCCAGTGGGACTTAGGAGAGATCTGGTGTGGAGCTCCTGGGGAGGAGAGACACTGAGAGAGATTCCTTCCCTTCTCTGTCACTAAAATATGACATGGTGTTTGGAGCTGAAGTAGACCACCTTGCAACGCGGAGAGGAAAGTCAAAAGACTCTCACAGAAGTTGGCTCAGAGCCCTGACATCTTTGAGATGCCAAATAAAACGTGGAACTACCTGTCCCCAGACCTCTGGAATAAAAATCAGGGCTTTAGGCTGCTTTTGGTTAGGCATTTTGTCACTTGCAGTGTACAGCATCATTATATGGTTTGGTTCAAACATTTTCTCCTTCTGGGTTTCCTATTTCAGTCATAGCACAACAGTCACTCACACTTAAAAGCTTCATGTCACCCCTGAGCCCTCTCTTGCCACTGTTGTTCACATACAGTTAGCATTATTACCATCACAATTAATCCAATAGGGAGTCAAAGCCGGGCTGATTTCACTGTATTAAGACAAAAATCAAATACAAAACAATGTGTAACATTTCACTTTTTTTCCTCAAATACAAAGTAGTTGTTGGGCAACCAGTAGCTACAAAACTGATTTATTCCTCAAAGGAATTTTATAATCAGCTTTTTTGCAGCCCTTAACTTTCTGCCCTGAAGATGCTTTTGTGCAATCTTCATATATCATCTGGCATCTGGGCTGGCTTCAGTAGCTTGCTCAATGACCAAGAGAATGCCGTGGATGTGACACATGGGACTTCTGATACTAGGTCAGGGAAGGCTTGCAGCTTCCATTGCCGCTCTGGGGGTTCCCAGCTGTGGGCAAGAAGCCTGACTACATACATGCCATTAGGCTCCAAGAAGCCAAAGCCCCAGGGAGAGGGCCTGGAGAATGAAATGCCACATGGGGAGAGGGAGGCCTGGAAGCACCAAGATGCAGACGTATGCATGGAGATGCCTCTGTGAGAGTGGATCCTCCAGCTCCAGCTGCCCCAGATGCGGACCAGTGACTGACTACTCAGCAGCACCCTTCCCAGATTCCTGACCCACAAAATAATGAATAAAACAGAATGGTTTTTGTGAAGTCACTACATTCTGTGGTAGTTTTCTACACAACAAAAGACAACTGAAACTATCAGCTTACAAGGCCTACTGGTACCAGAGCACTTTTTAAAAAATCTTATGTGACTCATCACCCAAGACACTATGATTATCTGTGTGTATGTCTTACCTACACCCAAGAGCATGGGATAGGTGTGTCTACCATGGCAGGCAGCAGTGTCCCTACACAGAGCAGGGTCTATGTTTCTAATGGAAGTGTTACGTGCTCCTGAATGTATGTTAAGAGATTGTTTGTGTTTAAAGCAAATATGCATTTTTATTGTGATAATCTCTGGTTAGAAGACTGAGATGTGAAGAAAATTTTGTATTAATATTTAAAATGATTATAGACTACCAAAAGTATCTGTGAATCATTCAAAGTATTGCCAGAGAAGACAAAGGCCACCAAGTGTGTCACATGGACATTTTTGTAGTCCTTAATACATTTAGAGCAAGAATACAGGGGACATTAGGAAGGCAGAAGAAGAAAATCACCACGTACGTTAGAAACTATGAAGCCACTTTGCAAACTACATGTATGATGTATACCAAAGAGGTATGCCTTACTAGGTCTGCCTTTGTATACCAAGAGGTATGCCTTACTAGAGTCTGCCTCATTTAAGGGAATGCAGTGTGCATGCGTGTGTGTATGCATGCACACACATACATGTGCATGCTCGCATCTGCATTTCAAATAAAATGAAATTCTTTTTCTTCAAAGGACACCTAATTTTTCTATTATGAAGTCTTTCTTAGTACCAAATGACTCAGGAGTTTAATATCCCTCTTGTCTAGACATCCCGGAAGTTAACTATTATAGAACTGCAGTTATTGTTCCTGGGCCACACAATAGTCTGGCTAAATCAAATGAATGTTTTTGAAATGAGCACGCTCTGCATAGTCTTCTTTGTATGTAGATATAATTAGGGTTGTTTCTGCCTCTCAAAAACAGAGGGCCAGAGACCTGGTGTGGCTTATATGCTGAAGCAACCTTTTCTAGATACCAAGCTGCTCTGAAGAGCTCTGCACCACATATCTGAATGTGGTGCTCTTCTCTGAGGCTGCTCACTGCACTTGCCTTTCAGGTCCCCGCAAAATGCCTGGGAAGAAAGAGTCCCTGGGGCTGGATGTGCTCTGGGCTGAGCACGCATCTCCTCACTCTGCCTGTGCTCACGCGATCTGTTCTCTGTGAAGAAGTCAGAGGTTCTCTAACAGCCTGCCCGATGGGAGCAGGGCTAGGAAACATCCTGAACGCTTTACTGGGACAGCTAGTGACCTCTGTCTTCTAGGTTCTACCAAGAAACATAATGTACGCTTGTGTTCTCAACAGCCTTCTGAATGATGGCCACAACATGGCACTATTTAATATGGCATCATAGACTAAGTATCGGCTCCCCTGCCGATAACGATGTGTGTTTTAGGCAAGTTTATTTTCAGCCACTTTAACTGTTAAATCTAATTGGTAATTTAATATTTCAGTCCATCATAAAATCTAAATAACTATACAAAATGACTACTACAGAAAGGGCCAAATGAAACTGGAAAAACAACTATACACTGACCTCTCACAGTGGCTCTGGTTACGAAATACAAGCTTTCTATAACAAGGTGTATTGCTGTAGAAACATTTTAATTGGTATGGGAAAACATAATAATAAAACTGTTTGGGGGTAGGTCTGAGTGGGGCCAATGAGTTGAACCTTTGTTGTTCAGAAGCAACTTCTGATATTTATGTTTATGGCAGAAAGCTGCACATTTATGAGCAAATGAAATGAGTTTACAGCGAGCGTGCGGCGGCCTGGAAATAACTGCTGAATGATTTTACCATCTCGAGCACTGTGCACACTGTGATGTGGGGGAAGAGCAGGGTGAGGACTAGAGGGCATCAAACATATATGGGCATGTACTAATTGTCCCGTGAGGCATGATACTAACTGCATCTAAAATTGCATCACCTCACTCCAGCAAATGCTTTAACATCGGGCAGAAGAAACATTTATATCAAACTGGCTCTCTCAATATGACTACCTGGTTTTCTTCTGCTGAGCTCAAACTTTACATGTACTTTAGAAAAATGGAATAACCACATGTAGATACTGCAGAGATCAACTTGGCTAGTGGACTCTGATGCTGAAAAAACAACACACTGGACCAGGTTTGAATCTGAGTTCAGATACTCACCAACCATAACCTCTCTGATCTTTCAACTACTACCTTTATAATTCATCAATAAAGGGAGTCAATGTCAGTAGCACTGATTTCACTAGATTTAAAGAAGAGGAAATGATGTATATAAAACATGGCATTTTCTCCCTTCAAATATGAACCTGTATTTAGAGCAGTTCCCTGCAGTCCGTAACATATACTTTGGAACCCACTATACTGTTTGGCTTTAAGTATATGCTAGATATTGACTGTATTAATTAGAGATAATCCTGGCATGACAAACATATTTTTCTAGAACTAATGACTTTTATGTCAGGCTGACAAGTATAATTAGGCAATAAATCCCAATCAGTGTGGTTCAATTTGCTACAGGGAAGATGAGGTCTCTCCCATCTTTGTCAATTTATGTTTAAAATATGTATGAGTACTATTTCTAAAGAGAGGAGGTGGCTAAAGGAATTCACAATTTATGTTGCATGAAACACCGTCTTTAAAATATTCTATCTTTTCAAGGAACCATATTTCAAACAAGTGCCTGAACCACGGCTATGATAAGAAAGTCACAAAGTGCTAACTTGGATTTCATCAGAATCAATATTTTCTAGTAAATCAAAATGATAGGCCTATTTGTTAGAGGCAACAGCTTTGAACTTGGCCCTGGGCTTCTCCTGAGCCCATCCTGGATTGGTTTACTGAGCTATTCGATAAACCCAGGCACAGAATCTACAGCACACAGAGTGCTGGACAGGGCTGGGGGCAGACACGCTCAATCTATCAGCAAGCACAGATACCAGAGAGAGTAAGAATGTGTGAGGAGAGCCGGTTTCTAATTTGGGGTCACTCCCAAGTACAAAGAAGCTAGCTCTGGTTGGTGGTACCAGTTTCAGAAGATCATCTGACTTGAATATAGTTGGGAAAACATGAACACCAAAGGCTGCAGCCAGAGAGTTGGGCAGGTGACATTCACATGCTTTGTGGACATCTGTTCCCAGGAATCCTACCACTTCCAATCAGATGAAAAGCTCCTTGAGGGTAAGAACTGCAGTCTTTTTAAACCAGCCTTCAATTCCAGCAGTGTACTGTTTCGCTAATAGTACAGATTGGGCTGAATCTCCAATCCAACAAGGGCTGGCTGTGAGACTCTAGGCAAGTTACGTAAGTGCTCTGGCCTCAGTTTTGTCACCTGTACAAGTGCTGGCCTTGTCCCCACAAAGGTCATTGCTAAGAACTGAGTTTCAGCTACTATATCTACCCAGTTTATGACAAATTGCTAAACAAGTGAAAGGTTCATATTCAAGTTTGTATGGATTTTTTCATTGTGTTTTAGAACATATTAAGTCAACCTAACGTGCAATCTATTTTTTTTTCTTTTTTGAGATAGGGTCTCACTCTGTCACCTTGGCTGCAGTACAGTGGCACGGTCACAGGTCATTGCAGCCTCCATCTCCCAGGCTCAAGCAATTCTCCTGCCTTAGCCTCTCGAGTAGCTAGGACCACAGGTGCACACCACCACACCCAGCTAATTTTTTGTGTTTTTTTTGTAGAGATGGGTTTTCTCCATGTTTGCCAGGCTGGTTTCAAACTCCTAGGCTCAAGCGATCTGTCTGCCTTGGCCTCCTAAAGTGTTGGGACTACAGGTGTGAGCCATTGCACCCAACCCAATCAATTCTTTTTATTGCTTTATTTGACCCACATCTTTTGGAAAATAGGGGCAAAGTGTAGCTTTCCCACATAGGAATGCTGTGACTCAGTTACATATCTATATAGACATGTTCACATTACCAATCACGCACAGTATGCTAGCTACCATAAATGAAAGCCAATCAGGACTTTCAAAGTTCTTCTGCATTTTCGTCTCAGTTTTGAAAGCGCACACTTTAATGTAGACTCTGACGGCATCTCCTAACACTGACTCAGTGTAGCAGCTCCCTACAAAGCATGAGAAGATGCAGCAGGGGTGCAGACCTGAAAGCATCACATACCACAGTGTGAGGCAATGCTCTGAAATCACAGCCATCTCAACACACACACACAGCAGGCATCATAACTGCTGGTCACTTCAGGGACTGATCCTGCAGTAAGGACCACCCATGGTCACCTAGAGAAAGTTAGGGAGGGCCACACTCATCTGATAAGAGATGGAGAAAGTGACCCTGAACAACCCCATTCTTTAAAACAGCATTGCATTTGCTTTTGAACATTTTATGTTCCCAGATGTGAGCAAAATGCCACAGAGAAAGAAATGAAGGTGCAACATTCTTGTGAAATGCCAAGTGCTATAGTAAAAATCAAAATAATGATAGGATTTCTTATTGTACATATTAAGACTAAGAGAGAGAGAAAAGCTAACCATAGTCTCACGTAAGAACAGGAGTTGGTAAATTTTGTAAGGAGATATCTATTTAGTCAACAGATAATGCTTTAAAGGATGCATATGAATCTACCTGCTGTGACATTCTACATTTACTTCTCTAAATATTTAAGTATTGACATATATATGGGCTACTCGCCATGGGAAGCAAAACTTTGAACAAGTAAACCTAACAAAAATGAATCATAAGTAAAAGTAAAGCATCCTGCAAATGACTAAGTTGAAAAAGCAAAATTCCTTGTTCAATAATTTGATTTGCCTATTGCTCTTTTAAAAATGCACTTACTAGGTAAAACAAGGTACATACCTTGTTTCTAAAGAGCACTGGAGAAAAAGTACATAGGCATCCACAATATACCGTGTGTTATCGTGAGTCAGTAATGTAAATCCAAGTCCTAGTTTGTTGGCATGAGCACGCAAACTTCCAGATGCTATAAATTGAATCTGACATAAATCGATTTTATACTAAGATACCCAATGACTTACCATGTAATTGTTTTAATATGTAAGCCAGCTTATCAGCTGTCAAAATGATCCCTTGAGTACTGAGGAATACAAAGGTTGAAACTTACAAGGATAAGCTCCAAAGAAAACAAAATACAACATCCTATTGATTATTTATAGTGATAGAAGCAAAAGCCCTCATTTAAAAGATGTAAACAAAAAGGGGAAGATTCAAATTTTTCCCTCATTTTACTTGAATTTTTTTAAGACTTGGCCTAAATTTAAAATTTGTCCATCTGCTGAAGAATCTCATTTCCTTTATGGAATAAAACCAGATCAATAAGGCCACATTCTAGTTATACAGAAACATCAAAATATTTATTCTCAAAACGCAAAATATATTTTGGCAGTTGGTAGTTTCAAGAGGTTGAGCCTGATAGAAACATGCAAATTACAATCTTAATATACAAAATTTTGAGTAAAATAATGAATGTCTTTCCTTGGAAGTACCTGCCACCATGCAATGCCATTCACAAATGTTTTTCTTCAAAGCCTGGATATACCTGGATGTTACTCCTCAAGCATCATTAAACTGAACTTCTTAAAAGGCTCCTTATTAGCTGTGTATTCTTAGGCAATACCCTGAATCTATTTCTTAATCTGAAACGTACAACTACCTTGAAGGGTTTTGCTGCAAAAACTCAGATGATGTTTGCAAAGTACCCAAAGGACAGTACACAACACATAATTACTATTAGTCAATTATTTTGATTACTATAACATTCATAATCTCTGTAACACTTAATTTTATGGGGTCCCTCGGGTTCTTGACTGATTTGTAGAGCAAAAGATATTTTAAATAAGGTAATATGTACACGAGTTACTAAATGTTACCAGTGAATAGTATCTCCCTTCCAATTCAAATCTTCTATCACTAAGAAAGCCACTACTACCAGTTTCTTATATATCCTTCCAGAGAAAAGTCTATGCCTATACTAGCATAGTATACACATCAGAAATGATAGCATACTGCATACAATGTTCTGTTCCCTGCTTCTTTAACACAATAACTTATAGAATTGTCTATATAATGTAGTTACAGTGCTGTCTCATTATTTTTAATGTATAGATGCAGCATGATTTATTTAATGCATCTTTTTTTAGCAGGCATTCAATTATTTAAATTTTATTTGACAAGCAGTACTGCAATAAATATACAGATATGCGTTTTGCATATAGAGAAATACATCTATAGGACAAATTCCTAGAAACAAAATTGTTCGATCAAATGGTACATGGTATGTTCACTTCTGATACTGAGTTACTGTCAAACTACTTTTCATAGAAGTTATACCAATTTGCATTCTCACCAGAAGTATATGAGAGTATGTTTTCCCTACTCTCACCACTATAGGGAGTAAAGTATAAAATGGCAGGTAACTTTACCTTCTGATATGTGAAAAGAGTAATCTCATAGTGCTTTTAATTAGCATTTCTACTATTATGAATAAGGCTTTTAAGAATGCTTAAGAGTTATCTCTTTTTTTATTTACTATGAACAGCTTATACCCTTTGCTCATTATTTTTTGGGTTGTTTGTCTCTTATTGACATCGGTACTCTTTATATATTAAAAGAGATTTCCATTGTCTGTGATATGAGTTGCAAATCTTCCCACTCATTTGTGTTTGGATTTTAAAGTGTTGTGCGTTTTTTTGCCATGCAGATTTTTAAAAAAGTTTCTAGAGTCAAACTCATCAATATTTTCTTTATGATTTCTGGATTTTACTTTATAATTAGAAAAGCTTTCTTCACTCCTAGATTAAGTGAAGAATTCTCCATTTTTCTTTAGCATTTCTATGATTTTGGCTTTATGTTTAGAAATATTACCTAAATGTTTGAACAGTTAAGTTTTTATAAAAAGGTATAGTTTGTTTTCAGCATATGCATGTATCAACAGTTCATTACTTTTTTATTGCAGAGTATTCAGTTTTAATGATATACCACAATTTGTTCATTCACTTGTCTTTTGATGAACTTTGGGTTAGATCCAACCCTGCCAACTTTTGGAACTGTCAGTCTTTTAATGTTAGCCATCCATATGAGTGTGTAGTGATATCTCATTGTGGTTTTAATTTGTATTTCCCTAATGATTAATGAGGCTGATAATATTTTCATATGCAAATATGACATCTATATATCTTCTCTGGGGAAGTCTCTGTTCAATTCTGTTGCCTATTTTCAAAAACTGAATTTTCTTACTGTTGTTTTGAGTTTATACATTCTGAATACAAATTCTTTATCAGATAAATGATTTGCAAATATTTTCTACCCATCTGTGTACCTTGTCTTTGCATTCTCTGAACAGTTTATTCCAAAGTAAGTTCTTAACTTTGATGTCTATTTATCAATTTGTTCTTTTATAAATCACATTTTTGGTTTTATATCTAAGAAATTTTTGCCTAACTCAAAATTGCAAAGATTTTTCTTTTTCTTTTTTTTTTTTTTTTTTGAGAAGGAGTCTTGCTCTTTCACCCAGGCTGGAGTGCAGTGGCACGATCTCGGCTCACTGCAGGCTCCGTCCTCCGGGCTTCACGCCATTCTCCTGCCTCAGCCTCCCGAGTAGCTGGGACTACAGGCGCCTGCCACCTCGCCCGGCTAATTTTTTTTTGTATTTTTAGTAGAGACGGGGTTTCACCGTGTTAGCCAAGATGGTCTCGATCTCCTGACCTCGTGATCTGCCCCACTCGGCCTCCCAAAGTGCTGGGATTACAGGCGTGAGCCACCGCGCCCAGCCAAGATTTTTCTTCTATGTTTTCTTTTACAAGTTTTATATTTAGTGTTATGATCCATGATGAACTACTTTTTGTACACGCTGAAAAGTATAAATCAAATTCATATTTCTGTACGTATAAATGAAACAGCGCCGTCTGCTTAAAAGACTATCCTTTTTCAACAGAATTGCCTTTGCATTTTGTCAAAAACCATGTCCATATATATGGGTCTATTTCTGGGCTCCACTGTGATGATCTATTTATCTATCTTTACACCAATACCACACTGTCTTAATTACTGTAGCTTTAAAATAAAGTCTTGAAGTCACTGTGAGTACTCCAACTCTGTTCTTATGTTTCAAAGCAGTTTTGGCAATTTTAAGTTTTTCACATTTTCAAATGAACTTTAGAATCAGCTTATTAATTTCTCTTAAAAAGTCTGCTGGGATTTTGATTGGTATTGTACTGAATTTACAGATTTTGGTAGAATTCACATCACTGTTGAGTTTTCTGATCCATAAACATGGTGTCTCTCTCCACATATTTAGGTCCTCAACTTCTCTCAGCAATGTTTTTATAAGTTTCTGCATAAAGGTCTTCCACATCTTTTCTTAGATTTATCCCTAAGTGCAGTCAATTCTCATCATTCACAGTTATATTCTATCGAGTTGTCATAAATATTGATTTACTGAATACTGAGCCACTGCTCCTAAGGAAAATACAGGATTCAGTTCCTAGGAGCCTCTTGTTGCAACATTTTTGTGAAATGATCAAATAACTGTTTTCTGTGTTTCTGTTTAAAAATACCTCACTTAATATATATTTCTTACAAATAATCACATAATAATCTTTATAACGAAACACTAACCAAGAAGGGTTTACCATTTTCCTGCCCCTGGGTAATGTGACCATAAATTTCTTTGGCTTTCAGTTTCAGAACAATGGTGTCCACTCTGCTTTTTAAATTGGCTGTCATCTCATGAATTCAAACATTTCGCCACTCTCCCATCATTTAGCCACTTTACCATCTTTCCCATAGCTTCCTAATCCACTGTGCATGTTACTGTAGCACTTTCTAGTGTGGCCTCATGTATGTATTGGCAAATCTCCTCCTCCTTTTTCTGGTGTACTGTATTGTTAATTCATTAACACTGAACTCACAGTCAAGAGCACTGTAACTGAACAATGATAATCTAACACGTATTTTCTCTGTAAGGTACATCAGTCTTCTTGCACCTAGGAACAGTAGAGAATACTTCAACACCATGGTTGGGGGAACATTTCAAACAGTGAAATCACCAAGAAAAAGTGAGAAAAACTTAGCACTAAAGGTACCATGCAAAGAACAGTTGTTGACAATATGAGAAGTGAAACAATAAGGCAGAGCTTCACCTAGTTGGACCTCACCTGGGAACGTGTGCCCTGGGCAGGCCACTCACATTTCTTGCCACCGTGCATATATCCACAAATAACTGCAAAAGGACCCTGAGTATTAATTTGGGAGTTACAAGTAAATTTTAGTCAGTAGGTAAATGTGTAAATATGGAATCTGTGAATAATGAGCATCAACTGTGTTTTACATTTTTTATGCTATTGCAAATAGTATTTTTAAAAATATTTTCAATTTCGGAGCTTCTGTTGTCTTTAAAAAAATCTTCTGCATTATGATCTGTGCTTTCTTTGCCTTACCTGTATTTTATATGATCACTAAGAAGGGGCATATTTCTATTCTTACAGTTACTTTTATGCATAAAACTATAAAAATGTTTGCACCCATTAACTCTCTAATAAGAACAATGATGAGTAAGACTTTTTTCATTTTCTGTCATCTTTCTGTGCACACTTTTAATTATTTTTAAACTGTTTATTGCTGTTTGCTTTTTAACCTTTAAATATACTTGTATCTTCCTGTTTTAAGTGATAATTTTTGTCTCCCAGCTATAAAATCTGAGGATATTAGCATGCTTACAGAACCTCTCTCCATTTCTTTCCTTCCTCGCCCACCTTTTATAAGTTCTATTATTTCTACATTGTTGGAATAATAATATTTACATTCTATTCTGTGGCAATCATTTTCTCATTTGTTTTAGTCCTTCAGATAGAGTGTAATTCAATGTTTAGATGATAGCTTTGCATTCACGTCTTTTTTTGGCTGTAGTTTGCCTTCTGGTAATTTCTTCAGTAAGGGCTCATAAAAATTCAATATCCTGCATTCTTGTATATTTATCAGTATTTGTCAATTGGCTGAATATTTAAAAGAAATGTGGGGTAAAGAAATCTTGGGTCACTAGGCTGGGCGCGTTGGCTCACACCTGTAATCCCAGCACTTTGGGAGGCCAAGGTGGGAGGATCACCTGAGGTCAGGAATTCGACACCAGCCTGGGCCAACATGGTGAAACCCTGTCTCTATTAAAAGTACAAAAAAATTAGCCAGGCATGGTGGCGGGAGCCCATAACCCCAGCTACTCAGGAGGCTGAGGCAGGAGAATTGCTTGAACCCGGGAGGTGGAGGTTGCAGTGAGCCAACATTGCACCACTGCACATCCTTTAGCAAAAGAATCAAGGCATTTAACATCAGAGTGTAGAAAATTTATAAACAACCCTCAGATAAAACAGGTCTCTAAAAAAAAAAAATGGGTAAAAGTTATTATATACAAAAACGGTTTCCCTTGAGCATATTCTATATTAAAACTTTTACATTCTGGCTATATTTGGTTGAGAATATGATCCAAAAAAGTCAGGGATATTATATAACGCAAGAATCAATGCAGTGACAGCAACAGCACTAGGACATCCTGTGCCAGGGGAGAGAGTTAGATCGGGAACAAGGCACTCAGCTTGCAGCTCAGCCCTAACGTCAACGAACCATGAGTCCTTTGGCATGTGACTAAAACCTTACAAATCGGCCAAAGAGGAAAGCCGTGGCACAGATTTTAAATGTTACTTCACATTGTGAGAATATATTCTATCTATGGTGAAGAATTATTTTTATCATCCCAGCCTCAACTATTATTAAAATTAAAATTTACATTTCTTTAGAAATTAATGGTGAAAAGAATTGGTTGTGAGGAACATCTCAGGGAAAATACTCTGATATGAAAAAAATCTGGAGTTGATGATCCTTTTGCATATAATAGAAAAATCAACAAGAAAAGTCAAGTGGCTTGATATTGAATACACTGGGAATTCAGATCTAATTCATTATTAAATAAATATGACTATTATTATTGATTAAAAAGTCTATCCATGCAGTACATAAAATGTTTACTCCTTGGGTGTTATTGTGGAACAAAACTCCTAGAACTGCAGCTAAAAATACCAGGGTCAGCGTTAGGTTATTATACTTGCTGTCTAGCTAAAGCAAGACAAATAAATGAAAGGATAGATTTGCCTTAGGATTTTGCCTGTAAATTCCTGCTTAAAATAAACTTGCCCTGCCTCTAGTACTTTTGGAAAGAGACAGAATGTAAATAAATTCAACAAATAACGTGTTGCCCTCTTATGGATAAAGCCTATGCTGAATGGTAAACCCTAAAGACATCACCCACCAAAGCAACTTTTCGAGAGTCAAACTATGTGATAACCAGAGCAGACAAGTCTTATTTATGGGGGACGGGAAGTCAGCACTCTTCAGTCAATATATTTATGTGTGAAGTTTAATCAGATTAGTCATCTACATGTACAAAATCTCCTGCATGGATACAACTCCAGCTAACAAATAAGAAACTCACAACAGATCTATAAGATAAATATATACACCTTAACAACCAAATCAGTGGACATTCTGCGTAGTTAGTGCTTTTTCAAGGCATAGTGTTTTCGCATGTATTGTTTTACTGCAGTCATCTTGATCCACACAACCACCATGAGGTGAATATTGTTATCTCCATTTTGTAAAATAAGGAAACTGACTTAGAGAGGGTAAGACATTTCCTAAGTGGATGGGCAAGTCTATACTGCACTGCATGTTCTTTGTTTCTTTACAAAAGAATTTCCAAGTTTGGGGGACAGAATTTATATGAACTTTTGTAATTATTTATAATTCATGAGACCACAGGATTGGAAATCATCTTGAAAAGCAATGTAGTTGAAAGCAATGTAGTTCAGTCACCCATCAAATCCTGTTTCCATCATTAGAAAAGAACAACACTAAGAGAAGAACCAGCAAAGAATGGCACTGTGCAAATCAAATTTGTAAGAATGAACTCATGAACGAATGAACAGAAACAAGCAGTAAGCAAAACTGTCGGCTGGGGCAGAGAGATCAAGCAATAGAAATGAGTGGCCATTGAATCTGAGTCATCTGTGGCATCACAGAACACAGTTACCAAGTATTAACACAAGCTGAAAGTGAGCATATTCTTCAGAAGTTTTTAGAATCTCCTTTACAGCATACTGCCCTTATCAACAGTATCCAGTCTAAAAAGTTACCAAACTTGAATAACTGGGAAGCTTCGTGGTGGGTAGACAGCTATCTCCCTGTAGCCAGAACATTTAAGAAAAAAAAAAAAAAAAAAAAACAAAAACCTCAATCCCTCCACATACTAGAGTCGTTCAAACATCTAGAGACAGCCTCACTGTACCTCACCTCACCTCCAGTGATTCCTTCCCTTGGTGAAACATCTCTCATTCCTTCTGATTTTCTTCAAAATACATGACTTCAAATCTCTTTACTCTCCCGGTTATTCTAAGCTGAACATATTCTAGGCTTAACCAACCTTGTATTCCTGGGTTAATAAACAATGCAAGAATGTGTGTGTCCATATCCATTCATTAGGAAGTCACATTAACAGAACTTCGTAACCTGCACATGGGCTGATCCCAGGCAAAGTAAACAGTTCTACTTTTGTCACTTCAGAAAAAGTGTGTTCGCTTCTTGAGGAATCCATCATACTATTTACTCACAAACGGATTACCAAATTGTCAAATTTACTTTATGAAAACTGTTTCCCATACTTTAAAAATCAGCTTTATTGAGGTACAGTTTACATTTACTAACATTCACCAGTTTTAAGTGTACAATTTGAGGAGTTTTGACAAATGAAGAGTCATGTAACCACCACTTCAGTCAAGATATAGAATTGTCCCGTCACCCCGAACAGTTCCTTCATGACTCTCTGCAGCCAATCCCCAGAACTGCCCGCCTTTCCCAGCAACCACTGATAGGCTTTCCGTCACTATAGCTATGTCTTTTCTGGAATTTCATACAAATGGAAACTTAACATGTAGTCTTACATACTCAGTGTCTTTACCAAAACCTTTTGAGATTTATCTATGCTATTATGTGTCTTGGTAGTTTTTTTCTTTTTCTCTATTAGTAGTTATTCCATTGTATGGACATTTGAAGGATATTTATACTATTTCCAGTTTTTAGCTTTCACAAATATAGCTGGGGTATATAACCCAGAAATGTATATATCCCCAGATATATACATATATATAGATGTATCTATATATATCTGGACTTGCCCAAACAAAGCTTAAAAGCAAGTCTTGGGAGATAAAACTGATCTAAAGTTAAGTTAACTGCCTGCCAGAACAAGACCAACACTCTTAACAAAATCAAGAAATGCCCCCCCCCAAAAAAAAATTAATGGCCAGCATCCAATCAAAAATTACCAGAAATGCATGGAAGTAGTACAATAAGACCTATACCCAGGAGGAAAACAAATCAATAGAAACAAACCTAGAAATTACAGATGGAATTAAACACAGACAAGAAGGTTAAAATAGCTGTTACAAATATATTCTCTATGACCTGGAATGTAGAGGGAAACATGCATGTTGAGAAGAGCAATGTCAGAAAAAAGGTTCTAGTGAAACTTCTGAAGGTGAAAAATGAAATGTCTGAAGTAAAAAAGAAAAAAAAAAAAACAAAAAAACACTGGATTAAGGTAGCAGTACATTAGAAACTGAAGAAGAAAAGATCAGTGAACTGGAAGGTATTGCAATAGGAAGTTCCAATATGGGGCAAGAGATGAAAAACTGAAAAAAATAAAGATAGCCATAGTAAATAGTGGGTATATATATCAAGTGGTCTCAAATATGTGTAAATGGTGTCCCCAGAAAGATAAGTGGAGGTGAAGGTAGCAATTTTAAAAGGCCAACATTTTTCAAATATGATGAAAATGATAAAATCTAAGAACCAAGAAGCTCAGTGAGCTCCAAAAAGAAGAAATATAGAGAAAACTGTATAGTAAGACACATGACAGTGAAATTGCCAAAAAACAATAATAAATAGAAATCTCAAAATCATCCAAAGAAAAAAGGCAATATGCACAGAGAAACAAAAGAATGAAAAAATTAAACAGAAACACTACAAGTCAGAAGACCATGGACCAACATCTTTCAAGTACTAAAGGGGAGGGACAGAAGTAGGGAGAAACAAAGGGAGACTATCACCCTAGAATTTAGCATGAATTTCTTCAGAAGTGAAAGATAAATAAAGACTTTATTTCAGAAAAACAAAAGCTAAAAATAGTTATCACCAGCACACCTGCACAACAAAAAATGTTAAAGTTTTTCAGGCAGAAGGGAAAAACAACAGATGGAAATTTAGATTTATACAAAGTGCCAAGTACTAGACATGGTAAAAATGAGGGGAAATATAAAAGTCACTTCTTTCTTGTTTTTGATCTCTTTAAAAGAATATTGACTTTTAAGCCAAATTAGTAATAATATATGGGGTTTATAACATGCATAGAAATAAAATGACAGCAGCATCAAGGACAGGAGAGAGGAGACCATAAGATTCTTGCATTGGTTTAACCCAGGAATACAAGGTTGGTTAATCATTCAAAAGTTAGTCAATGTAATTCTACAGACTAAAAGGAAAATGGTATGATCATCTCCATATGCATGCACAGAAAGTACTGGATAAGTTAAACGTTCATTGTAAAATCTCTTAGGAAACTAGGAATAGATGAAACTTCCTTACTTGATAAAGGATGTTTTTGAAAAACTTAACAGGTAACCACACTTACTTGTGTTGTTTCACAACAGTATGATTATGCACATGGAAAATCCTACGGTAGAAACAAAACAAGAGAAGCTATTCACACTAGTAAGTGCATTTAGTGGACTTGTAGGATACAAGACCAATATACAAAAACAAGTTTTTCTATACTAGCAATAAGTAATAGAGAATGGAAAATTTGAAGGCAAAGCATTTTAAGATATCAGATGAAATACAGATAAATTTAACAAAATGCATGTAATATTGCATACTATAAACTGCAAAACATTGTTGAGATAAGGAAGACCTAAATAAAATGGAGAGACGAACCATATTTATGGATATTGTTGACATACCATATTCACTTGATATTATTCAGATACCAATTTTTCAAAAATTGGTATACATTCAGCACTATTCCAATAAAAATCCCAGATTGCCTGTTTTGTGACAAAAAATTTAAATGCATGTTTGCTGTATGACCCAGCAATCCTGTTCCAGGTATTTACCCAGGAGAAATGTGTTCTTTTTTGTTTTTTTTTTTTTCTTTTTTACTTCAGACATTTCATTTTTCACCTTCAGAAGTTTCACTAGAACCTTTTTTCTGACATTGCTCTTCTCAACATGCATGTTTCCCTCTACATTCCAGGTCATAGAGAATATATTTGTAACAGCTATTTTAACCTTCTTGTCTGTGTTTAATTCCATCTGTAATTTCTAGGTTTGTTTCTATTGATTTGTTTTCCTCCTGGGTATAGGTCTTATTGTACTACTTCCATGCATTTCTGGTAATTTTTGATTGGATGCTGGCCATTAATTTTTTTTTGGGGGGGGGCATTTCTTGATTTTGTTAAGAGTGTTGGTCTTGTTCTGGCAGGCAGTTAACTTAACTTTAGATCAGTTTTATCTCCCAAGACTTGCTTTTAAGCTTTGTTTGGGCAAGTCCAGAGCACACTTTGATCTAGGGATAATTTATCCTCATTACTAAGGTGATACTCTTCTGCAGATTCTATCCTATTTCCCTGGCATTTTGAGATCTTTTCACTCTGCAGGTGGGAAAATAACTAATCCCAGCCCCTTGTGAGCTACAGAAGTTGTTCAGCCTATTGCTTTCCAGTAGTTCTTTCCCCATTCTGTGGAGCTTCACCATGCACACAAACAAAACAGTACCTGACCAAGGGCTCAGAGAGTATCCTCTGTAGCTATACAAAGCTCTACACCTCTACAAAGCCCCCCTCATCTCTGGTAGTTTCCTTTACAAATTCCAGCTGCCTCACCTCCTCAAACTGTAATCTTTGTCTCTTCAACTCAGATCACAGGGCTGTTTGGTTCCTTATTCCTTGTTATTGGGCCTGTGAAAACTGCCTTAGGCAGTAAGCTGGGGCTCACCTCACTTATTTCCCTTCTCTCAGGGATCACAGCCCTGAGCTACCTGTTGTCTGCAACCAGTCATTTAATATATTTTGTCCAGTTGTTTACAGTAGGGAGAGGCAGTGAATTCTGTAACAGTTAATTCTTCATGCATGGAAGTGGAGTTCTGTTTTGCATACATTTTAGAATCTCTTCTCTGTTCCTCTGTGTTTCACATGAATATATACAGATACATATAGACAGAAAGAGAAAGTCCAGTACACCTGAAGCGACGACAACTTTAGACTTAAATAATTTTAATAATTTAAACAATTTTAAACTTAATTTACCATCAAATTATGCTAATAACATCAAATACTAAATAACACCCCAATCCAGTTGTCTTTAATTTTATTTCATTTTCTTCAGAGCATTTACAAGAAGCTAGTTGTTGCTTATTTTACTTATTTACTTCTTCCTGCCAGCCCACATTACACTGTAAGCTCCGAGGGGGTAGGATCATCTTCTATGTTGTTCAACACTTTTATCCCCAATACCTAGAACATTTCCTAGCACATACATACACAATTAACTCTTCTCTGATTTGGTAGGTACTTAGTAGAAAATATACTTATTTGTTATAAAGGTAATTTTGGTTAAATAATATCCTACTTGCCCTTGATGCCCACTATATACTATTAATACAGAGCCGCCCTTGATGCCCACTATATACTATTAATACAGAGCCTTATATATGAGCAGGCAAACATTAAGAATAAAGATGAACGTTAAAATTCATATTGAAAAGAAAAATAACAGTATAAACTTCAATGTTTATCAAAGCAAATAATATGCAATAAGGCAGGGTATCCTACCTAGCTAGTTAGACAGCTGGCAACTTCCAGTAGCACACGCTAATATGAATTTGAATATGGAAGCCTACACGCTGAAGCCTACATACATTCTAAAAAGCTGCCACTTTAAAAGGTGTAACCTACATTAATCAGAGCATGCAGGATAGAGGAGAGGAAACCTGTCTGAAATCTACCTGCAAATAAAGTCCTTTGTTATTTAAGAGGATCTACGCTAGGTTAACTCAGAATTTTATTTATTCTACATATTAGTTACTTTCCAAGAAAACTGAGGTTTTGCATTTTCTAATTACGTCTTAAATAAGAAAAGCAGACTTCATCTCCACATAAAATCTTTGCAAAAAATTCCAAAATAAAAAAAGTTTATTTAATCAGAATTCAATAAATATTTTCTGGATATATGCTTTCTTCAGAATCACACCTGGCTTCTTACATTTATAATTAATTTTTACTTTGAAGTTACAGTATTTTTTTCTTTTTTGGGACAGGGTCTTGCTCTTTGCCCAGGCTGGCATGCAGTGGTGCCACCAGAGCTCACTGCTGCCTCAATCTTTTTAGGTTCAAGAGATTCTCCCACCTCTGCCTTCTCCCACCTCAGCCTCCAGGGTAGCTGGGACTACAAGTGTGCACCACCATGCCCAGCTGATTTTTTTTTTAATTTGTGTTTTGGAGAGATGGGTCTCACTATGTTGTCCAGGCTGGTCTCGAACTCTTGGGCTCAAATGATCCTCCTGCCTCAGCCTCCCAAAGTGCTAGGATTACAGGCATGAGCCACCACTCGCTCCTGAGTGTAGATGGTATTTTTTGTCTTGCCTATCCAAAACTGACTCCATCATGAGCACCGATGACACAGGAGTTAAGATGAAATTACTTAGACAGATAGTAAGAAAGGGTACTGGAGTCTTCAGTAAGGCTTTTCTTTTTAATGAAAAGCAGCCCCAAATCATTTTCTAACAAAGAGCACCCTGTAAGGTTGAGCTGCATAGACAAGCAAGCTGGGAGCTTGCACGAGTGAATGCCAGCAGGAACTAGCGACTAGCCATGTTCAAGGTGGTGGCTCCATCTTCCCTTCTCTGCCAGCCACATGTACAGTAAGGAGCAGACAAGATGGTGCCAGCCAAGGATAATTCATTTGCATAATAAGATTAAGGTGGGGCAGCCAGCCTTCCCCACACATTATGTAAATGACACACCTGATCACACCAATCTGTGGGCCCTACGTAAATCAAACACCACCTCCTCCATCCTGCCTATACAATCTGCTGTGGTCCACCACCTTCCCCCAACCCCACTTTTTTATACTTTAAGTTCTGGGATACATGTGCAGAAAACGCAGGTTTGTTACATAGGCATACACGTGCTATGGTGGTTTGCTGCACCCATCAACCCGTCATCTACATTAGGTATTTCTCCTAATGCTATCCCTCCCCTAGACCCCCACCCCCTGACAGGCCCTGGTGTGTGATGTTCCCCTCCCTGCGTCCATGTGTTCTCACTGTTCAATTCCCACTTATGAGTGAGAATATGTGGTGTTTGGTTTTCTGTTCCTGTGTTAGTCTGCTGAGAATGATGGTTTCCAGCTTCATTCACGTCCCTGCAAAAGACACAAATTCATCCTTTTCTATGGCTGCACAGTATTCCATGGTGTATATGTGCCACATTTTCTTTATACAGTCTATCACTGATGGGCATTTGGGTTGGTTCCAAGTCTTTGCTATTGTGAATAGTGCTGCAATAAACCAATGTGTGCATGTGTCTTTATAGTAGAATGACTTATAATCCTTTGGGTATACAACCAATAATGCGATTGCTGGGTCAAATGGTATTTCTGATTCTAGATCCTTGAGGAATCGCCACACTGTCTTTCACAATGATTGAACTAATTTACACTCCCACCAACAGTGTAAAAGCATTCCCATTACTCCACATCCTCTCCAGCATCTGCTGTTTCCTGACTTTGTAATGGTCGCCACTCTAACTGGTGTGAGATGGTATCTGGTTGTTTTGATTTGCATTTCTCTAATGACCAGTGATAATGGGCATTTTTTCATATTTGTTGGCCGCATAAATGTCTTCTTTTGAGAAGTGTCTGTTCATATCCTTCGCCCACTTTTTGATAGGGTTGTTTTTTTCTTGTAAATTTGTTTATGTTCCTTGTAGATTCTGGATATTAGCCCTTTGTCAGGTGGATAGATTGCAAAAATTTTCTCCCATTCTGTAGGTTGCCTGCTCACTCTGATGATAGTTTCTTTGCTGTGCAGAAGCTCTTTAGTTTACTTAGATCCCATTTGTCAATTTTGGCTTTTGTTGCCATTGCTTTTGGTGTTTTAGTCATGAAGTCTTTGCCCATGCCTATGTCCTGAATGGCATTGCTTGGGTTTTCTTCTAGGGTTTTTATGGTTTTAGGTCTTACGTTTAAGTCTTTAATCCATCTTGAGTTAATTTTTGTATAAGGTGTAAGGAAGGGGTCCAGTTTCAGTTTTCTGCATGGGGCTAGCCAGTTTTCCCAACATCTTTTTTTTTTTTTTTTTTTTTTTTTTTGAGACGGAGTCTTGCTCTGTCACCAGGCTGGAGTGCAGTGGCGCTTCTCAGCTCACTACAACCTCTGCCTCCTGGTTTCAAGCAATTCTCCTGCCTCAGCCTCCCAAATAGCTGGGACTACAGGTGCACACCACCACGCACAGTTAATTTTTGTATATTTGGTAGAGACGGGGTTTCACCATGTTGGCCAGGATGGTCTTGATCTCTTGACCTCATGATCTGCCTGCCTTGGCCTCCTAAAGTGTTGGGATTACAGGCGTGAGCCACCATGCCTGGCCAACATCATTTATTAAATAGGAAATCCTTTCCCCATTGCTTTTGTCAGGTTTGTCGAAGATCAGATGGTTGTAGATGTGTGGTATTATTTCTGAGGCTTCTGTTCTGTTTCATTGGTCCATATATCTGTTTTGGTACCAGTACCATCCTGTTTTGGCTATTGTAGCCTTGTAGTATAGTTTGAAGTCAGGTAGTGTGATGCCTCCAACTTTGTTCTTTTTGCTTAGGATTGTCTTGGCTATCCGGGCTCTTTTTTTGTTCCATATGAAATTTAAAGTAGTTTTTTTTCCTAATTCTGTGAAGAAAGTCACTGGTAGCTTGATGGGGATAGCATTCAATCTTTTGGGCAGTATGGCCATTTTCATGATATTGGGTCTTCCTATCCATGAGCATGGAATGTTTTTCCATTTGCTTGTGTCCTCTCGTTTCCTTGAGCAGTGGTTTGTTGTTCTCCTTGAAGAGATCATTCACATCCCTTGTAAGTTGTATTCCTAGGTATTTTATTCTCTTAGTAGCAATTGTGAATGGGGGTTCACTCATGATTTGGCTGTTTGTCTGTTATTGGTGTATAGGAATGGCTTGTGATTTTTGCACATTGATTTTGTATCCTGAGACTTTGCTGAAGTTGCTTATCACCTTAAGGAGATTTGGGTCTGAGATGATGGGGTTTTCTAAATATACAATCATGTCATCTGCAAACAGAGACAATTTGACTTCCTCTTTTCCTAATTGAATACCCTTTATTTCTTTATCTTGCCTGATTGCCCTGGCCAGAACTTCCAGTACTATATTGAATAGGACTGGTGAGAGAGGGCATCCTTGTCTTGTGCTGGTTTTCAAAGGGAATGCTTCCAGCTTTGGCCCATTCAGTGTGATACTGGCTGTGGGTTTGTCATGAACAGCTCTTATTATTTTGAGATACGTCCCATCAATACCTAGTTTATTGAGAGTTTTTAGCATGAAGAGGTGTTGAATTTTATCAATGGCCTTTTCTGCATCTATTGAGACAATCATGTGGTTTTTGTCATTGGTTCTGTTTACGTGATGGATTACGCTTATTGATTTGCATATGTTGAACCAGCCTTGCGTCCCAGGGATGAAGCTGACTTGATCATGGTAGATAAGCTTTTTGATGTGCTGCTGGATTGTTTGCCAGTATTTTACTGAGGATTTTCACATCGATGTTCATCAGGGATATTGGTCTGAAATTTTCCTTTTTTGCTGTGTCTCTGCCAGGTTTTGGTATCAGGATAATGCTGGCCTCATAGAATGAGCTGGGGAGGAGTCCCTCTTTTTCTATTGTTTGGAATAGTTTCAGAAGGAATGGTACCAGCTCCTCTTTGTACCTCTGGTAGAATTTGGCTGTGAATCCATCTGGTCCTGGGCTTTTTTTGGTTGGTAGGATATTAATTACTGCCTCGATTTCAGAACTTGTTATTGATCCTCCTTTTTTCCAGATGTCTCTCTCTCCCTCTCTCTCCTCTCTCTTGCAAGAAACTGTTCTCCTCTTCCTCTCTCCTTTCCACTATTAAACTTTCTGCTCCTCAACCCACCCATGTGTCCATGTTCTGAATTCTTGCCCAGCGCAAGGCAACAAACCACAGGTTATTCCCCAGACAAAGAAGGTGTTTCACCAACACTCATCTTACAGTATGTTACAGGTTAAATGTGATTTTATATAAATAACTTTACAACTATATTTTCTAAGACTTCTTTCAAAGCTTCTTGATTTGGCAAGTAACAGAATGGGTTACAGTAGTTTACATACAACAGGTGTCCCAGTGAAGACATTGTGATATTAATGAACAAGGCATAGGAACACCTTTGCTTTGGGAAATCTTACTCTAAAACAGGAGTGTGCTACCATTAGCTATGAAAATAATTTTAAAGGCCTAAACTCCTTTTTTTCAAGTCTGGCTACTGTTATAGCACCCTTACCCTAGACTGTGACAACTATTTACTTGTCTATGAATTGTTACCTCCTTACTGCACAATGTCTGGTACAGACAGCACTCAGTGTTTGCTGGACAAACAAATTATTGAAGCAGAATACCCTATTCTCCCAAGTATCCCAGGTGTCTGAGACATTATTACCCTGTGTTATTGTCAAACTCACCTAATAACAATTCTCAAAGTCCTACATCATAATCCATTTATGCTTCACTATTAAAAAAAAGAATTACGGTATGTACGCTTGGCACCTCAAGCTGTCATGTCAATCTAGCCAAGAATCCAAGATGAATACAAATTGAATAGCTAAAACATCCCAAGTGAGTACTCTTGATGTGAAGCTTTAACAACTTGTCCTGATATGCTATGCTATGCTAGCTTTAAACAATTAGCACAGCTAACATTATAGATCTAATGTCCCCCAACATTTCCGCTTAGCAGCCTCTTTGCAAGAGGAGTTCATGTCAAAAACTTGGGTTTTGGACTTGATTTTGCTTATCAATTGCAGAGGCTGCAGGGTATGACAAGACTGAAACAGGGTATGGAATCAAACAGGGGCTCACAATAACAAGTGCACTACATACCAACCATGAGCACACAAGCATGTCACTCCACCTCCCTGCATCACAGCAATCAACAAACAGGGTAACAATAATGAACTGCTGCAAGGATCAAACAGAATACTCGGCAGAAACTACAGCTACTTGATCTTAAGTCACTTAAGCTTCGCATACTAGAACACTTGACTGTAAAGACTCAGCAACTACCCTGCTCGCCTTACAGGATTGTTGCAGGGATAAAACAAAATAAGAAAATAAGTTTGGTTTTTTAAGTTCAAAGTGCTACACAAATATAATGCTACTATCTTCCTAGGAGGATAATTGCATCTGTGAATGGAAGGAGGCAGAAGAAGTAACAATGTCAGCTTGGCTCTGAAGGAGCCTCTGCTGATGGCCCTCCCAGACTGAGCTCCTGCTGCCCGCTGTGAGCAGCTGAGTGCTGGTTACTAATAGCTCACAGACAAACCCTTCTCCAGAGAACTTTCCTTGGCCCACATAGTCCAGAAATGCCTGGGACATGGTGCCTCTAGGGGCGGCCTGTAGCTCAGAACCAAGGAAAGCGGGCTGAGCCCCTGCTCAAGGAGGGGTGGCTATGTGGCCTCAGAGCTCCCCAGGGGGTCAGGCTGAGGCTAGACTTGGTCTAAGAGCACTTTTTCCCAGCTTCTTCCCTTGCTCTCACTTGCTTCCCTCACTTCCTTCCTGGTTTCTCCTGACAGTACTTCTTCAGTAAATCACTTGCACAGGCTTTCTGTGATGGTTAATACTGAGTGTGAACTTGACTGAAGGATGCAAAGTATTGTTCGGTGGGTGCCTGTGAGGGTGTCGCCAAAGGAGATTAACATTTGAGTCAGCGGACTGAGAAAGGCAGACCCACTCTCAATCTGGATGGGCCCATCTAATCAGCTGCCAGTGCAGCTAGAATAATGCAGGCAGAAGAAAGTGGAATGAGGAGACTTGAGTCTTCTGGTCTTCATCTTTCTACCATGCTGCATGCTTCCTGCCCTCAAACATCAGACTCTGAGTTCTTCAGCTTATGGACTCTTGGACTTACACCAGCGGTTTGCCAGAGGCTCTAGGGCATTTGGCCACAGACTGAAGGCTGCACTTTGGCTTCCCTACTTTTGAGGTTTTGGGACTCGGACTGGCTTCCTTGCTCCTTAGCTTGCAGATGGCCTATTGTGGGACTCCACCTTGTGATGATGTGAGTCAATTCCCCTAATAAACTCCCTTTCATCTATTCATCTATCCTATTAGTTCTGTCCCATTAGAGAACCCTGACTAATACACTTTGCTTTTAGAAAACCTCATCTAAGCCACCACCAATATCTTCTAGTATTGACTTATCTGGCTGAAATCTCACCCCCATCAACAAATGGAAATGTTTCCAGTGTGGCCCAAGCTCTCAGTAGGAATCGTCAGTGCATCAGGTAGTGCTCCACAGGTCCAGCCAGTGCTGATGGCTTTTGGAAATAAGCTTGAAGCCAAAGTTTGGGCAGAAAACATGGCATTACCAGAGAGAGAGGATACAGCCCCGTTTGGAGCATCCTCAGTAAGGAGGATAGGACGTTCCAAAACCTACAGGCAAAGGGGACTTCTGTCCCTTAGAGAACATGAGAGAGCACCGATCTTGCTCCCTGTGTGAAACACTTCTCTGATCTAGTCTGTGCACAAGTCAAACAGATCTCCCAGAAATGCTCTCTCCACCTAAAAGATATTTCAGTGACATGAAGATTCGCATGACGCATGCTAGGCACGTGTGATCCTTTATTCAGTGACTGAGTCAGGGCACACATCGATGGGACAGAGCAGTGAGAGACACATTCCTGCTGTCAGTCGCTCTCAGTCTCTAACCTGAGTTCCCACAGAGCTGAACACATGAGCCACACATTTTGTCAGCCACTTGCTGCCCCCAATGCTGTGTAACTCCTTGTGTGTATTTCCACATTGCTTCTTCAGGAGAACACAAGCCCTTCCTTGTTCATGAGACACACCTGGAGCATGCTCAGTACTGGGGTTACAAAGGACAGTTCTTGTCCCTTAGATACTCACATGGGACTCTGCACCTAATAGTCCCAGAAATATCCGTTGAATTAAACTGACTGCACCTTGGAAGAATTGAATGGAGGAGGAAGTGGTCTCTGGCCAGGATGCTGAGGCTGCCGGATTTAGACAGTAGGGAAAAGGTATCTGGGGGAGGAGAGGTTTTTGCACTGATGTCGACAAACATGTAAATAAGAATACTCAACAATTCGATGATGGTGGATGGGCAAATGCATGACATATGTAAAGGATGTTAAATGAAAGAGGGAACCATTAATGCCCAGGGCACGGGGACTTACTTTTCTTCTCTCCCACCCCTATGCCTGCCTGGCATAGAGTAAATGCTCAATACTGCTTAAATTTTAGTGGACGTTAATTCCTTCAGCTTAGAATTCTCATATGTGAATTTTTGGAAACTAAAAGATACCTGTATCAATCTTTTGAAGCACACTTGCGAGCATCACGTAATCTATCTCCCACGGCCAATTCACGGCACCACTATGACAGGGATTACCTGTTAACAGTACTCAAACCTTTGTGGGAAAGGCCCAACGGAAACACAAACACCAAACTGGACACAAACTGGGAGAGAAGACTGTGCATTTTACTTTTTGAAATGACCATTAACCCTGCTTCCCTGAGACTTCCTAAGAAGAAACGTGATATCCTCTCCAAGTGGCATGGCAGGCGCAGCCGCAGCCGCAGCACATGGACTGCCCTTCTCATGGCATTCAGCAACCCCCGGGGGGGCTTCCAACAGCCAAGCCCCAGAATACTAAGGAGCAGCAACAGCCCTCTTGGTGTCTCCTCTGTGCCTGAGCCGGATTCGTCACCCCTTTTCTCTACACCTCCCAACCGGCTTCTCATGTTGCAGATTCAAGGCCAAATTCCTGGGCCTGGAATTCAAGACTCCAGGATCTGGCCTCCTCATGGCACCCTTCAGGTCAGCCTCCCCATCCATGCTCCTGCATGCCTTCCTTCTGCTTCCCAACTCTCCAGGTTCTCCCGTGTCTCTCCACCAAGGCTCCCTGCCAGCCTGGATGCTCCTTCTCACAGTGACCCTCAGCAGAACGGTAAGCCACCTCTTGTGTGAAGCTTTCCCTGACTCTCCTGATGATCAGGATGAATCGCTCCTTTTTCTGGGCTGTTTTAATTCTCTGTGCTTCAATTCTTTCAGCTAAAAAAAAAAGGGAATAATGATCTGTATTCTCTCACTTCAGAGTTCTTGATCTTAAAAAGTTAAGGAATGAATTAAAATGTGCGCGAAACTTTATGTTCTCACTATTTACTATGTTCAAAGAAGCCACATATTTGGTCAGCTCATATGACATGTTCGTTGCATAATAGCAGCATGGTAGACACTGAAAATTATTTTTGGACTGTATGAAATACATTTAGGCAACTACTTTTAATGGTTTAAATCAACCCAAATATTCTGAAAATATAGTTTAACTGATTATATTAAATCTGATCTTGCTAAAAAAATTGCCAAATGGAGCATCAACACTGGAGCCAGTTATGTGGCAGCTAGCCTAATGAAATCAAAATAGCACTGACACTTTTCCTTCTCTTGGCAATAAAACAGTGGGCATTTTTAGACATTTTTCAGAGATTTTCCAAAGTATAGACATCTGTCGTTTATATTTCAAGTTTCTCCAAATATAGAATATAGTGTCATCCTTCCAGACTGGGTAGCAAAGATTACTCACTAAATGACTACTTTCTTAACAAGATTCCATGAAGGCATCTGACAAGGTCTGTCTCGACATTTCTATACATACAATGGAGAAATATAGTTAGAAGATAATACCCAAAGTAGATTTATACCTGGGTGAATGATTATACCTATAAAATCAGTTTCAACATAACAGGGGCCCTCTGGTGGCAACTACAGAATTCTGTCTTGTGTTAATCCATGATTTTCAAGATGTTAACAAAAGTAGGTTGATCACAATTTTTAAAATGAAGCAATACCAAAGACAGTGAATCCACTGATGACAGGGTCAAAATCTACCCAATGACTACATTATAAAAACAGGCCAGATATAACAAGATAAGGCATCTTTAAAGTGATAAATGTACGTTTATATGTGTAGGTTCAGATAATCAACTCTCATGAATAAAGATCTATGCTCAAGCAGTCCCCTGCACCACTATTTCTAACAGCATGGAGACAATCTAAACATCCCTCCGTAAGGGGACAGCTAAATAAATTAAGGGGATACAGTATACTTTGTAGCAACGAAAAGAAAAACTACAGTGGACTGAAATAATAATCGGAAGAATATACATGATAAATCTTGGGTGATAAAAGTAGTTTAAGCATTGTATACAGAGACTGTTCTCATTCTTGTTTTGGTTTTGAAAGAATTCCATGTGTGTGTATGTTGATTTTCATACACACATTATGTATGTGTTTGTACATATGATAGCAACATTTGAGCACTTGCTGTGTACCAGACACAATTCTACAGGTCCATTATATTTATTAACTCAATCTTTTCAGAGACACAGGTACACATTCATATCTCTGTATTTTATTTAGGTACAGAAAGTAAGCAGTGGACCAACAATGTAAAAAGGTACTCTCGTATCACACTACCACATGGTTACTGGGGTGGAGAAGGTTTTTCTTATATATTTCTGTATAGTTTAAAGTTTTTCAGAAGAATGTAATATTTCTTAAATTCTAAAAAGGAAACGTGGCTAAGATAGTAACTATGAGAAAAACTGCACAATATAAGTCAATGTATGATGGAATAATTAAATGGGATAAGAGACACAGCGCTGCTACTTCCTAGGTAAATTACCTTTAATTCCTTTAGTAAATTACCTTTAATTCCTAGGTAAATTACCTAGGTAAATTACTTAACTTTTGAGTCTCAGTTTCCCAGTGTACTACAGATAATCAAAACTATTTGCAAAGTAATATGGGTTAAATAAAGTAATGCATGACCATGTCAAGCCCACACTTCCTGGTACATAGTTGGCCTACGTTCATAAACACTGCTTTTAACAGAGAAACAATAAAAAATCACTCTAATCAATACAGGCAGACTACACTTGTCCTGAAGAGCACTCAAATGCAGAGGCTCGGAGAGGCCAGAAAGGAGAAGGACATGGGAAACACAGGAGGAAGGGTTGAAAGAATTAGTGCAACTTGCCCTGGAAGTGATGTCGTAGGGGAAGATTAGCAGCTTAAGTAGTTATTAACATTAGAGAAAATGTTGACTTTTTCTGTTTGGCTGTGATGGACAGAATCAAAACCAAGGTATAAAAGTTACGGTTAATGGGAAGGGGGATCAGATTTGAATGTAAATATATAAACCTTGTAACAGTTACAGCTGTTGAAAATGGTACCAAGTTGCCCAGTAATGGAATTGTTATTCTTGTCAGGTCATAGCAAGCTTTACAACCTCTGTTTGCCCCATGAGAGAAAGTTCATGGAGAACGCACCAGGTGCACTGCAGAGGAGATCCATGCTTGCAGAAGAAGGATAAAGTAGATTACTCCTGAAGTCTCCTGTAACTTTAAGATTTATACGATCTATGGCATTCAAAGGCATTCTGAAGTTCAAAAAGTCTGTTAGTTTAGTAGCTACAGTCATCTTTCAGTGTCCATGGTGGAATGGTTCCAGGACTCCTGCAGATACCAAAATCTGAGGATGCTCGAGTCTCTTATATAAATTGGTACAGTATTTGCATATAATATATGTATTAATACATCCTCCCATATACTTTAAATCATCTCTAGATTACCTACAACATCTAAAACAATGCCAATGCTATGTAAATAGCTGTTATGCTTATTGATATACAATGCAAAATTTGTATTATTTTTTGTCGTATTGTTATTTTTCCCAAATATTTGTGATTCTCAGTTTGTTGGATCTGCAGATGCAGAACCCGTGGACAGAGAGTTGTAGTATTGCTACTTTGACTAGTAAAACTATCTGGCTATTCTCATTTTTACAGATGAAGAAATAGTTCCCAAAGAAAGAAAATTTGCCCGTATAGAATCACATAAACACCAGGCCAGAATAACAACTCTCCAACCCTTAAGGCAGTATATTCCAAACTTTTACCAACTAGGAATTCACTTAATGGGCATACTGTAGACATGCAGATAGATAATTTATTATAAAATTAATAATTTTTACATGTTTATCATACATGGTTTTACATGTTTTAGAAAAATATTGATAAAATATATTTTAAAATTAATTTTAAGTATTCCATATCAGCACAATCTTTCATTTGGGTTCAATGACATATTTAGCTTGAGTAATACTCTGGTTCCATATCTAAGCTAATTAATTAATATATTTTCATTTACATCAATTAAAAAATCACAACTCATGCACTGTACAGAATGTTGGTAACTGTTGCAGTGTTTTGTTCTAGTAAGGAGTACAGATATTTCCACCAAGGATGACCCCAGATATTACGGAAAAATTTACTAAACGCCTCACTTGGAATTTATTGGAAACCTAAGCTATCCTTTAAGGCTGGGAGATGCAATGTTTCGAATTAAGAGAAGTGGGAAATAGATTCTTCATTCATTTATTGCTTATATTTACCTCCAGTTGTTACATATGCCCAACATTTATGCTTCCTTGATGAAAATCACACATGCTAGTAAACAGTCAGATCTTAGTGATCCAGTCTCAGCAGTATTATCCAGTTTTTAAAAATTATATTTCTTATTTCTGTCATTGACCAGGAAGAGACAGATTCAGTCTGAAAAGAGAAAAGCCTATGCAATATGCCATCTGTCTAAGCCAACTGATATCATAGACATGGTCTTTACTCACATAAAGACCATGAAGAAATATTTTATTTCATACCTTATTCCAAAAAGATCTCCTCAACAGCTAGCACAACTCAGTGGAGAAAAGCTGAGCTATTTACTTGCTGAGAATCTCTTCACACAGCCCAGCAGAAAATACACATTCAGTGATGGAATTTTCGTCCTGCTCTTGGTGGAAGAAGTGGAGGGAGGACGAGCATTAGCAGAATGGCATCTTCCTTGCTGCCTACTCAGCTGGTGCCCTGTCATTAGGAATGTCTGGGAACCTTTTGTTCATTATCAGTGCCTTCCAAATAAACAACTAAAAGAAACTCTCCTGAAGCAAAGGGTTTCAATGACAAAAATTACAGAAAGTCACTGAACATTTCTCCCTCATGTGTTAGACATATTCTAAGGACTGATTCATATTCTACACAGTGCATTCAACAAACTATAAAGTGAAATATTCATTCACGCACGACTGCTCTTCCACACTGCATACCCCTGATATTACGTCACATGCAACAGCAGTATTTCATCAAGGATTTTGCCAAAAGCTTGTTCCTCTTTCCTTCTGAATATGTTTGCCATCAGTTTTGAGGTTGATGTTGCAAACTTCTCAGCAAATCTACTTTTGCTATGATGAATGTAACTATGAATGATGCCTCTGAGGTTTTGTTCTATATTCTGGGCCCTTAGTAAGAAAATTCATCAATTTCACCCTGGAAAACACTATTTTGTACTTGATCTGGGAAGACTCAACTGGTTTACTGGAGAGGCCACTGTACTCTGTCTGAAAATGACTCAAAAGCATTGGGGGTTTTATGCCACTATTTGACAAAGTTTCATAACAGAGAAAGCACTGGAGACCACGGACAAATAAATCACCTGCCAAGTAAAATTCAATTTTCAGAGAGTCATTATGCTACTTTCTATTTACAATTTTTCTTTTTCTGTGACTTGAGTAAAATTATCAACCTGGAAGATTAACTGGTCCCTGGACATTAAGATTCACATTTTATAATGACAATGGGTTTCCATTCACTATTTACGCTTATGTTATTTTGAGCTGTAGTTTTTATTATTTTTGTCACTCCTTTTATACTTCAAAGAACCACTTCAGAAGTACTGATCCATTCTTGTGAACTGGATAAAGAAAACAACACAATAATAATGACCCAAAAATGCAAAGGTTAACAAAAATAAACGAGTTAACAAACCCCAGTATGCTTACTATGTGCCATGCACTATTTGAAAGATTTCAATTGCCTTAACTGATTTACTCTTCACAACAACCTTAGAAGGAGGTAGTAGTATCCCCATTTTATAGATAGAGAAATGAGTTGTGACTTCACTTGCCCAAGATCACAAAGTATCAGGAACTGGGGCCAGGCTCTTCTTATGCTCTAAACCCTCTCAAACAAGGAGAAAGCCTGTAGAGATCAGTGCCTGTTAGCTCCATCAGGGGCCTCACTGAAATAACATCATCCCAATCCCCTCACAGCTGGAATCTGCTTAGAGACGTCAACAGCTGGAGGCTCTCAAAAGACACACTCCCAAGTGATGGCTGCCATCCTGCATCTTATGTAAAGGGGGAATCACACATTCCCCTGGCAGGTTGGTTCTGTGTTACATGACCTACCAAGTTACTACCTTTATTTTCTTTTTTTCTGTTGTTCTCTGTTTCTAATCAATGGATTAGAAATCAACCAGATAGACATCTAGAAAACTCGCAAATATTTGGAAATCAAACAAGATACTTTAAAATAAGCCACAGATGAAAGGAGTCATAAAAAGGAAATTAGAAATATATTTATTCAGCTTCAATAGTTTTTGGGGAACAGGTGGTGTTTGGTTACATGGATAAGCTCTTTAGTGGTGATTTCTGAGATTGTGGTGCACCGATCACCTGGGCAGTGTATACTGTACCCAATGTGTAGTCTTTTACCCTTCGCCCCCTTTCTCTCTTCCTCCCTGAATCCCCAAAGTCCATTACATCCTTCATATGCATTTGGGTCCTCATAGCTTAGATCACACTTATAACTGAGAACATACGAAAATTGGTTTTCTATTCCTGAGTTACTTCACTTAGAACAATGGTCTCCAGCTCCATCCAAGTTGCTGCAAATGTCTTTATTTTGTTCCTTTTTATGGCTGAGTAGGATTCCATGGTGTGTATATATACCACATTTTCTTTACCCACTCACTGACTGATGGACATTTAGGCTGGTTCCACATTTTTGCAATTGCAAGTTGTGCTGCTCTAAACATGCATGTGCAAGTGTCTTTTTCATAGAATGACTTTTTTTACTTTGGGTAGATGCCCAGTAATGGGGCTGCTGGATCAAATGGCAGTTCTACTTTTAGTTCTTTTCGATTACATGTTACTTTTGACCACCTATTTTAGATGATGAGACTTTAGCTTCCTCACACAGACTCTCCTCCCCCATGCTGCTAATATAAAATAATTTTGTATTCAATTGATAGTCACTGTTTTCATGGCTACGACTATGGTATATAATGTTCACAGCAGAATCTGTAGTGCACTATGAGTGTATTTCCTTTCTCAATAACTGTTTCTCTTGGAATTGTAACTGTTCATAGTCTCTTGGTTTTCTACTTTCCTATTACTAATGCATCCCCAAACCTTCTGACACAACTATAAAATCCTCTGTACAGAACCCATGAGGTGGCTTCTCAGTGGGTCCTCCTGTTCCCTGGACCCCTCGCACACAGCCATTCCTTCCACAGGCCTCTGCCTACCTGGCAGCTGATTGCTAGGCCATTACAGAGCTCTGTGCCTCTCACCATCCTCGGAATTCCCTTTGCCGCCTTCTTGTGCTGGATCTCATTTCCTGCATCACTTGTCTTCCTCTTTATTTTGCTCCCTCATTTTAGTGGAGTGTATCGTTACAGCAGCTAAATAGTTTATTTTAGTCCTTATGGATCTAAAACGTCTTAGTTCTATTCTTGTACTTGACTGTCGGGCTAAGCACAGAACCACAGGCTGGAACTCATTTACTCATTTCCCCTCAAAAGTAGCGTGCAGCTTTATCATTAGGAATTCCAATGCTATTTGATTCCCGATCATTTAAATCAAATCTCATTTTCCCCTCTCTGGATATTTTTACTATCTCCCCTTTATCCCTGGTGTTCTGAAATTTCACAATAAAGTGCCCTGGTAGGAGTCATTTAAATAAATTGTAAATGTAATTCCAACAGAATATATACTCCACAATGGCACAGGTTTTTGTCTGCTTCCCCCCAACTCCTGTGCCTCTAGTGCAATGGACACAGCCTGTCCTCTGGTAGGCCCTCGGCAATAAAGGCAGAATAAAAGGCAAAACACGCCTGTACTTGCTGCACCCTTTCTATCTGAAGGTACATCAATTTCATGAATTACTTCTCTATAACTTTCTGCCCACTACTACCTTTGTAACTCATATTAGTTGGGTGTCAGACTTTCTGAATTGTGTCAGACTTCCTGAATTGATTCCCAAATTTCCCAAATATTCTTTTTCCCCCCTCATTGTTCTACTTTCTGAGAGATTTTTTTAATCTTATTATTAAAAGTTGCTTTAATCTTTTGTTACTAAATTTTAGTTTTCAGGAGTTCTTTCTTGCAGGCCTAACACTGGGTTATTGGGAGTCCCATTCATTTTACTGCAGGGAGCAGAATCCTTACACTTTGCTATCTGTAAGGTCTTTTTCTCTCCATGTGGTTGATTTCCTCAGAGAAGAATCCTCAAACCTCCTGGGGATGATACTGGTCCAGTTTCCAGCGTTCCAGGAGCCAAGCAAGGGGAGACTGCCAAGATCTCACTACTCAGCACAGGGATTTTCACTTTGAAAAATCCCCACGGGTTCTTGCTTTCTCGTTATTTTAAGGAAATATGTATAAAGATAATGCAGTGGAATACAGGGAAAAAAAGACATGGTCATAATGTCATATTGTTCTTAGTGACCCACTTTACAAAGAAGGCAACTGGGTCTAATCAGATGGGGGCAGGATCCAAATCCAAGTATCCAGACTTCAGCCTCAAGCTCCTCCCCACAGCTACTCTGCCTTGGGGACCCACATCCATCCAAAGCTAGCATTCCACCTGAGCCTCAGCATCAGCATCTCTTTACCCCCTAGTCCCCTCTTCTAGAGCTACTCCATTTCCTCTTCACTGGCTTTTTAGGTTGGCATTCAAACATAGCCTATCTTAAAGATCCCCTCTTGCTCCTCATCTCCTTCCACTTACCACTACAGACTAACACAGCCAAACTCCTTGAAAGAGTAGTCTTCCTGTACTGTCTCCATTTTGTTACCCCTCTCACTCATCAACCGTCTAAAATACGGCAATTTACCCCCGTAACTCCAGTGAAACTATTCTTGCTAACATCACTAACAACCTTGTCTGTAATCCAGTTCACACTTTCACTTTTGGCATCGTCCTTGTTGCCTCCCTTTCCTTAAGCCCCACAACCAATCATTTACCCAGTTGGTCATTTCTACCTCCTACACATCTCTGCAGTCCATCCCCTTCTCTCCTGCTCCACTGTCAGGCCCCCAATCATCTCGCCCCAAGATACCCTAACAGCCTCCTATCCTAACAGGCCTCCTGCCCTCTAGTCTTACCCTCCACACTGCACCCGAGTGGCAGTGCTAAAACACAAATCTGATCGTGTCACACATCCCTGCTGAAACTACTTCTGTGTTGTCTCACTGCCCCAAACTCAACACAGCTTATCAGGCCTTCACGATCTGGTCCAAATATCTTAATGAATAAGGGATTGGGAGTTCCCAGAGGAGTCAGTGACTTGTTGCCATTGTTGGCTCACCAGCAGGGGAGACTGAGTTTGAACCTGGGTCCTCATCTCCAAATCCTACTCTTTTTCTGCTACTGATAGATTATTTCTTTTACTGTCTACTTCACATTATCCATCCTCCTCGTCATTTCTATCAATAAATGTAAATAAGAGTTGATTATGGATGAAAAAATGTAGACTCGGAGAATTTGCTGAAAGTCACACAACAGCCATGACTCCCCCTGAGCTCTGTGCTCTCACTGCTTCTCTATAGGACTTCCCAAATCACCAGTGCTTTGAGGGGTCGTGTCCCTCCACAAGTGCACAGGGGTTGGGGAAGGACCACAGGGCACTGAACTCAAAAGACCTGGGCTCTAGTCTAGTCTGTATGCATATCCACAAACATGATAAACACAAGGCTTACTGTTTGCCACTCAGAGCTCTTGTGGAAATCAAACGAGAATAGAAACAGGAAAATACCTTATAAATATGTTGTAATTAGTACTAATAAGGGCAGGTTTAAAAATAAAGGTCTAGAAGAGCATGCTTAAACAAATAGTGCATTACAACATACCTACTTACTCTAAAAAATCAGCTCTCATATGTTGGTAGGACTATCAAACTCAAATAACTGAAAGTAAGTCAAAGTTAGGAGACATTCTCTTGGAAAGTCCAGGAATTTTAAAAGCAGATATTCTACGATATCCTCTTCTTGAGGACTATTTCCCTATTTTCAATTCCAAAGAATGAACCCATATTCATCTTTCTAGACTTTCTAGACTATTTAAAACTCACAAAGGCAACTGTTTTGCACTTTTGATAATGTAGAGAGCAAGACAGGCAATAAATATCATTTGTAGTTTAATAATTAATGTTTTTCATTATTTTAGCCCTTTTACAAAGATGAATTTATACTTTAAGATCTCCAGTTCACTAACACATAATTAGCATAAAAAGGCCTCTCTGAAAAATGTGATAACATTTAGAATTAATTCATGCTTCTAATCAAACCCAATGAAATAAACATTTTTCAACATTAACAATAAAGTATGTTTAATTTACTGCTTGAGTTGGTTTAATCACATTAAGGAAGTTTTCAGCTACCTTCCTACCTGTTACTCTTCTAACCTCTTTTATCTCTAGAAAAGCATTGTTTTTCTAGTTCACTGAACAAATCCCTTCATGTGAACCTTAAGGTAACTTTAACCCACAAATCCTCCTGGTTAAACATCTCTGTCAAATATGTTCGTGGGCCCGGAATCTGCCACTCACCTGGCTTTTAGATACAAGCTTCGTGTCTCTGTACAATTAGTTTCATGAACTATCTTAGTAATGAATTAATTTTACTCCAAATTCAGTGTCTGAAATTTAGAACAAACCTTATCACAAATATAATCACAATAAGTCTACACAACCTAGTGAGCCCTTCTGTCAAAAGTCAGGAAACCCAACAAAAGTTACTTAAGAGCATGGAGGGATAAGGGTTTTATTACGACAGCGGCAAAATCATTAGAGAGATGGATTAAGAACCCTAAGCATCTTCAACTGCTACTACCACTGCTAGAACTGCCTCCTAAAAATATTTATGACAAGAACCTAAAATATACCTAATAGATTTTTTGGATGTATTACTAGAAGACTGAAATCAGCAGGAATTCTAATTAATGCAGTTAATATAAAACAGCAATTGACATCAAATGTTGGGTAAAATGAGATTTTAAGAACTTTAATCTCTTCCGTTAAAGACAGTAAATGAAATTCCTCTGTAAAATATAATATTTTAAAAGTCAGTAGAACTGCAAGAGGCATATTAACTCAGCAGAGTTGGTTATTATTAATTATAACTGAATACCTACCAACTTCTGCAGACAGAACTGACTGACAATAGGTTAAGTCAAAGTGGTAGGCTTTTAAACAACTTAGGAGATTTTCAGATTCTAGATAATTTTCTATTCAAGAAAATTATTCTTAAGCAAAGATAAATAGAATTAAATCAGGGCCTTAATATGCCCATTCAAAAAAGAATCATATAACAGCAACATCATTTATCTTTTTTTAAAGACATACTGTCCATAATTCCAGGATGAATAAGATCTGAGTTAAAACAGAATGCACGAAAAAGCTCATGGTTGGGGGTAGAAGGAGTAGGGAGTGGGGAAATAAGAACTGATTGACTATTAGTTCCGTCAGCCATAATGAATGGTGCCACAGAGCTACACAGAAAGACACAGACAACATGAAAAGAAGTATCTGGTCAATCCATATGCTCTGACATGGTCAGGTCATATCTGGAATAGTATGTCTAACTATGAACATGCAGTGTCTGAGGAACAGACACACTAGATATCAAATAGAGGGAAATAATCAGCAATTATGATGCTTGGGGATGGAGATCTACCTCAAACCATATTGCCCAAGAAGCAGCTAGAGACACCGAGGGAAGAGGAAGCTTAGTGGTGGAGGAAGGAAGAGGCCCAAAATACATGAAGCCACATGGGAAAGGGAGATTCATCTGTGTTGCTTCAAAGAACAGAATATTAAACAATGGGGAGAAATTAATGGAAGAGATAATTTAGTTCCACCTAAGAAAGAAAGGTCTAAAAATTAGAGTTGTCTGAGTAGAATGGGATGCTGAACAAGTGAGTACTGAATATTAAGCAAGGTCTGGATGCGTTTCTGCCATGGATTCTGTGAATCTTCCTAGCCCCTGTAGTGGAAAGCAGACAGGCTAAATAAATAATTAATTGATTTCTTAGGAATTAATTGAGGATTTCCATTTCTGGGGGTTTGTCTAAGTAGGCACTCTGACCAATTCTACATAAATTCTCATACTGAAAACTAAAAATGTATACAACGTTAACAACAGCTCAATAATAAATAGGACCTGACTGGTGAGTAAGGAATATTAGGAGTCAAAGCTTAAGTGAGGGCAGGAATCTCAAGAAGCAAGGAGGAGACATTTGCTAAAGGGGGACAGACTTTTCCTTTGATTTTCACAGTCTTGTAAGAGTGCTAGGAACAGGGGGAAAAGCCCAGGGGCTGCCCAAGATGGAGCATCTAATAGGGCATCCCAAAGGACCACAGCCTCAGTATTTGGAAGGAAACAATTAAACTGACACCTCCAGAGTATAAAGAAAGTTGCCTATCTCAAATCTTGGTACAAATAGAACAGGGAGTGATCCATGCCCCTCCAAGAATTCATAATCACAAGCCAGCCCTTCTAAAAGTTTGTGGCCAGAAATAACTTGAGGTCCAAAAAACCTCAAGTTGAAAGCTGACTTTCCAGTGCTCCCCAGGGAAGGGGAGGGTGGTGGCTCCAGTCACCTAGGAAAAGCAAAGGCAGCTCCTCTCTGGAGGAACCTGCCCTTAACTCCTGTCTCAGAGAATTACCCCAGATAGGCTGCCAAGAAATATGAACTCATAATAAAAAAAAATAAAAATACAAAAACCAATGCACCATGAGTAAAAGTCAGCAAAAACAACAGAGAGTAGAATCAGAACTGTAAACGCTTTAGCTACTGAATTTATCAAAAACAGGACTGAGACTGAAGGCATGCATACGCATGCATCACACACACAATACTCAAAGCCAGCTAGAAGTCTGGATATGCTGGAATCTCGTTCACTCCTCAGAAACATCCTAAGATCAGAGCTTTAGAGCTGCTGTAAAAGTTATTACATAAAGTGTCATTAAAACCTGAGAATAAAGGCCTCCTCCAGGTATGCATGACATGACAGCTTATCTCTGCACAAAGAGCCATAGCTAGAATAATGCTATGTGGGTACCCGTATATACACAACTCTCAACATGTGCTTTAAATCAACTCCAAGTATGTTTACTTTGAAACATACTAGAGTAATTAAAAGTGGTTAATTTAGAAATTAAAAAACAGAATTAAAAATTCTATTAGTTTAACAAGAGTTAAACTTTAAAAAATCAAAACAAAAATTTTTTAAGTGACATATTTTTAAAGTCATATAATTTTTTTAAAGTAATAGTGGGGAGGGAGGTGAAATCCCACTAGCACTAAAAGAGAAACAAAAGAAAATGTCAAGGACCAACAGTTAAATTATTTTCTGAATTTGATTCCTTGTAATTACATAGATAATGAAATTGAATCAAAAACCACACAGTGGAAATCTAAACTCACCATCTAGGAACAGGTTATGCCTTTGCACCTAAATGTATGCACAAATGCCCTTCTCTTCCCTGTCTTCCCCATGGTTTACAAGCAGCGATGAGCAACAAGAAAACTGGGCAGACAGCTCCTCTGCAGGATAGATGCTTGTGTATTGGAAATAATATAAGGAAATAAAATATCCATCTTCCATCCTTCTATAAAATTGAAAGATAAGGATTTGCCATAAACACCATGTTCTACAAACAAGTACTGCTTGTACCACTACAGCCCTGGATGGCCCGGCTTGGACTGCATGACTCTGGCAGGCCCAGCCCCTGCATACAGGTGACCACAGCAGCACTGGCAGTCTGAGGCTAGGACAGTTAGGCCAGCAGCTCTAGGCCTGGCTCTAAAAGGTGACCTGAGCAGCAAAGAAAGATGCCACCCGTTAGTGTAGAAGATAAGATGAAAACTCAAGATGTCAACTGGAGTTCACAGGAGTGAGCCAGAATTCTGAGACTGAGTTTCTTTAAAAACAATGTGCATTTTCAAAGATTTCTGTGAAAGTCCCCAAATTTTGGGGGGACATATCTTGACACTGTAGTTATAATATTTTTTCTTTAGGCCTTTGTATTATTTACTTCTCTAGCAGGTAACATTTTATTCACCACAATATTAACTTTTTTTTTTAGGTGGTTCTAGTAAAGGAATATTAACTATTAGGTTGGTACAAAAGAAATTGTGGTTTTTGCGGCTGGGCGCGGTGGCTCACGCTTGTAATCCCAGCACTCTGGGAGGCCAAGGCAGGCAGATCACGAGGTCAGGAGATCGAGACCACGGTGAAACCCTGTCTCTACTAAAAATACAAAAAAAATTAGCCGGGCGTGGTGGCGGGCGCCTGTAGTCCCAGCTACTCAGGGAGGCTGAGGCAGGAGAATGGCGTGAACCCGGGAGGCGGAGCTTGCAGTGAGCCGAGATTGCGTCACTGCACTCCAGCCTGGGCAACAGAGCGAGAAAAAAAAAAAAAAAAAAGAAATTGTGGTTTTTGCCATTAAAAGTAATTATGAAAAACACAATTACTTTTGCACCAAGCTAATACTAAACTTTGAGGTAGAGATGATAGTTTTTTCCTGATACACTTCCTAAGCCTTTTTTCAGTTTTCTTAGATGTGAAGCAAACATAATACCCTCAGAAAAGAAAGTGAAGTAGTAGGAAGGAAAAGGCTTCCGTGCAAAGCTCTGTTGGGAAGATCAAACTTCCTACTCCCTGTTATCAGGTTTGGGCAATTCAAGCCCCTGCCAACACCCGCAACCAGCCCTCCATCCCCATGCTATGCACATGTGGAACCAACTTCATGCTCCATTGCCTTCTTCACCTTCATTTCCAGTTTTCCTACATATTAGTGCAAATACACTCACAGGCCTCACCAGGCTTCACTTTGGAAATCTTTTTTTTTTTTATACTTTAAGTTCTAGGGTACATGTGCACAACGTGCAGGTTTGTTACATATGTATACATGTGCCATGTTGGTGTGCTGCACCCATTAACTCGTCATTTACATTAGGTATATCTCCTAATGCTATCCCTCACCCCTCCCCACAACCCACAACAGGCCCCGGTGTGTGATGTTCCCCACCCTGTGTCCAAGTGTTCTCATTGTTCAATTCCCACCTCTGAGTGAGAACATGTGGTGTTTAGTTTTCTATCCATGCGACAGTTTGCTCAGAATGATGGTTTCCAGCTTCACCCATGTCCCTACAAAGGACATGAACTCATCCTTTTTTATGGCTGTATAGTATTCCATGGTATATATGTACCACATTTTCTTAATCCAGTCTATCATTGATGGACATTTGGGTTGGTTCCAGGTCTTTGCTGTTGTGAATAGTGCCGCAATAAACATACGTGTGTATGTGTGTTTATAGCACCATGATTTATACTCCTTTGGGTATACACCCAGGGATGGGATGGCTGGGTCAAATGATATTTCTAGTTCTAGATCCCTGAGGAATCGCCACACTGACTTCCACAATGGTTGAACTAGTTTACAGTCCCACCAACAGTGTAAAAGTGTTCCTATTTCTCCACATCCTCTCCAGCACCTGTTGTTTCCTGACTTTTTAACAATCACCATTCTAACTGGTGTGAGATGGTATCTCATTGTGGTTTTGATTTCTCTGATGGCCAGTGATGATGAGCATTTTTTCATGTGTTTGTTGGCTGCATAAATGTCTTCTTTGGAGAAGTGTCTGTTCATGTCCTTTGCCCACTTTTGATGGGGTTAATATTTCCTTATAAATTTGTTTAAGTTCTTTGTAGATTCTGGATATTAGCCCTTTGTCAGATGGGTAGATTGTAAAAATTTTCTCCCATTCTGTAGGTTGCCTGTTCACTCTGACAGTGGTTTCTTTTGCTGTGCAGAGGCTCTTCAGTTTAATTAGATCCCATTTGTCAATTTTGGCTTTTGTTGCCATTGCTTTTGGTATTATAGTCATGAAGTCCTTGCCCACGCCTATGTAATGAATGGTATTGCCTAGGTCTTCTTCTAGGGTTGTTGTGGTTTTAGGTCTTACGTTTAAGTCTTTAATCCATCTTAATTTTTGTATAAGGTGTGAGGAAGGGATCCAGTTTCAGCTTTCTACATATGGCCAGCCAGTTTTTCTAGCACTATTTATTAAATAGGGAATTCTTTCCCCATTGCTTGTTTTTGTCAGGTTTGTCAAAGATCAGATGGTTGTAGATGTGTGGTATTCTTTCTGAGGGCTCTGTTCTGTTCCATTGGTCTATATCTCTGTTTTGGTACCAGTACCAAGCTGTTTTGGTTACTGTAGCCTTGTAGTATAGTTTGAAGTCAGGTAGCGTGATGCCTCCAGCTTTGTTCCTTTGGCTTAGGATTGACTTGGCAATGCGGGCTCTTTTTTTGGTTCCATATGAACTTTAAAGTAGTTTTTTCCAATTCTGTGAAGAAAGTCACTGCTAGCTTGATGAGGATGGCACTGAATCTATAAATTACCTTGGGCAGTTGGTCATTTTCACGATATTGATTCTTCCTATCCATGAGCATGGAATGTTCTTCCATTTGTTTGTGTCCTTTTTTATTTCGTAGAGCAGTGGTTTGTAGTTCTCCTTTGAAGAGGTCCTTCACATCCCTTGTAAGTTGGATTCCTAGGTATTTTATTCTCTTTGAAGCAACTGTGAATGGGACTTCACTCATGATTTGGCTCTCTGTTTGTCTGTTATTGGAGTATAGGAATGCCTGTGATTTTTGCACATTGATTTTGTATCCTGAGACTTTGCTGAAATTGCTTATCAGCTTAAGGAGATTTTGGGCTGAGACGATAGGGTTTTCTATATATACAATCGTGTCATCTGCAAACAGGGATAATTTGACTTCCTCTTTTCCTAATTGAATATGCTTTATTTCTTTCTCCTGCCTGACTGTCCTGGCCAGAGCTTCCAACACTATGTTGAATAGGAGTGGTGAGAGAGGGCATCCCTGTCTTGTGCCAGTTTTCAAAAGGAATGCTTCCAGTTTTTGCCCATTCAGTATAATATTGGCTGTGGGTCTGTCATAAATAGCTCTTATTATTTTGAGATACATCCCATCAATACCTAGTTTATTGAGAATTCTTAGCATGAAGGCTGTTGAATTTTGTCAAAGGCCTTTTCTGCATCTATTGAGATAATCATGTGGTTTTTGTCTTTGGTTCTGTTAATATGATGGAACACATTTATTGATTTGCATATGTTGAACCAGCATTGCATCCCAGGGATGAAGCCCACTTGATCATGGTGGATAAGCTTTTTGATGTGCTGCTGGATTCAGTTTGCCAGTATTTTAGTGAGGATTTTTGCATCAATGTTCATCAGGGATATTGGTCTAAAATTCTCTTTTTGTGCGTGTGTGTGTCTCTGCCAGGCTTTGGTATCAGGATGATGCTGGCCTCATAAAATGAGTTAGGGAGGATTCCCTCTTTTTCTATTGATTGGAATAGTTTCAGAAGGAATGGTACCAGCTCCTCTTTGTACCTCTGGTAGAATCTGGCTGTGAATCCATCTGGTCCTGGACTTTTTTTGGTTGGTAGGCTATTAATTATTGCCTCAATTTCAGAGCCTGCTATTGGTCTATTTAGGGATTCAACTTCTTCCTGGTTTAGTCTTGGTAGGGTGTATATGTCCAGGAATTTATCCATTTCTTCTAGATTTTCTAATTTATTTGCATAGAGGTGTTTACACTATTCTCTGATGGTGGTTTGTATTTCTGTGGGATCAGTGGTGATATCCCCTTCATCATTTTTTCTTGCATCTATTTGATTCTTCTCTCTTTTCTTCTTTATTAGTCTTGCTAGTGGTCTATCAATTTTGTTGATCTTTTCAAAAAACCAGCTCCTGGATTCACTGATTTATTGAAGGGTTTTTTGTGTCTCTATCTCCTTCAGTTATGCTCTGATCTTAGTTATTTCTTGCCTTCTGCTAGCTCTTGAATGTGTTTGCTCTTGCTTCTCTAGTTCTTCTAATTGTGATGTTAGGGTGTCAATTTTGGATCTTTCCTGCTTTCTCTTGGGGGCATTTAGTGCTATAAACTTCCCTCTACACACTGCTTTAAATGTGTCCCAGAGATTCTGGTATGTGGTATCTTTGTTCTCATTGATTTCAAAGAACATCTTTATTTGTGCCTTCATTTCGTTATGTACCCAGTAGTCATTAAGGAGCAGGTTGTTCAGTTTCCATGTAGTTGAGCAGTTTTGAGTGAGTTTCTTAATCCTGAGTTCTAATTTGATTGTGCTGTGATCTGAGAGACAGTTTGTTATAATTTCTGTTCTTTTGCATTTGCTGAGGAGTGCTTTACTTCCAACTATGTGGTCAATTTTGGAATAAGTGCGATGTGATGCTGAGGAGAATGTATATTCTGTTGATTCGGGGTGGAGAGTTCTGTAGATGTCTATTAGGTCTGCTTGGTGCAGAGCTGAGTTCAAGTCCTGGATAACCTTGGTACCTTTCTGTCTCGTTGATCTGTCTAATGCTGACAGTGGGGTGTTAAAGTCTCCCATTATTATTGTGTGGAAGTCTATGTCTCTTTGTAGGTCTCTAAAGACTTGCTTTATGAATCTGGGTGCTCCTGTACTGGCTGCATATATATTTAGGATAGTTAGCTCTTCTTGTTGAATTGATCCCTTTACCATTATGTAATGGCCTTCTTTGTCTCTTCTGATCTTTGTTGGTTTAAAGTCTGTTTTACCAGAGACTAGGATTGCAATCCCGTTTTTTGTTTTGTTTTCTTTTGTTTTCCATTTGCTTGGTAGATCTTCCTCCATCCCTTTATTTTGAGCCTATGTGTGTCTCTGCACATGAGATGGGTCTCCTGAACACAGCACACTGATGGGTCTTGACTCTTTATCCAATTTGCCAGTCTGTGTCTTTTAATTGGAGCATTTAGCTCATTTACATTTAAGGTTAATATTGTTATGTGTGAATTTGATCCTGTCATTGTGATGTTAGCTGGTTATTTTGCTCATTAGTTGATGCAGTTTCTTCCTAGCATTGATGGTCTTTACAATTTGGCATGTTTTTGCAGTGGCTGGTACTGGTTGTTCCTTTCCATGTTTAGTGCTTCCTTCAGGAGCTCTTGGTAAGGCAGGCCTGGTGGTGACAAAATCTCTCAGCATTTGCTTGTCTGTAAAGGATTTTATTTCTCCTTCACTTATGAAGCTTGGTTTGCCTGGATATGAAATTCTGGGTTGAAAATTCTTTTCTTTAAGAATGTTGAATATTGGCCCCCACTCTCTTCTGGCTTGTAGAGTTTCTGCTGAGAGATCTGCTCTTAGTCTGATGGGCTTCCCTTTGTGGGTAACATGACCTTTCTCTCTGGCTGCCCTTAACATTTTTTCCTTCATTTCAACTTTGGTGAATCTGACAATCATGTGTCTTGGAGTTGCTCTTCTCGAGGAATATCTTCGTGGCATTCTCTGTATTTCATCAATTTGAATGCTGGCCTGCCTTGCTAGGTTGGAGAAGTTCTCCTGGATAATACCCTGAAGAGTGTTTCCCAACTTGGTTCCATTCTCCCCTTCACTTTCAGGTACACCAATCAGAAGTGGATTTGTTCTTTTCACATAGTCCCATATTTCTTGGAGGCTTTGTTCATTTCTTTTTACTCTTTTTTCTCTAAACTTTTCTTCCTGCTTCATTTCATTCATTTGATCTTCAATTACTGACACCCTGTGTTCAAAACTTGATCGACTCAGCTACTGAAGCTTGTGCATGCGTCACGTAGTTCTTGTGCCATGGTTTTCAGCTCCATCAGGTCATTTAAGGTCTTCTCTACCCTGTTTATTCCAGTTAGCCATTTGTCCAATTTTTTTCAAGGTTTTTAGCTTCTTTGCAATGGGTCTGAACATTGTCCTTTAGCTCAGAGAAGTCTGTTATTACCGATCGTCTGAAGCCCACTTCTGTCAACTCGTGAAAGTCATTCTCTGTCCAGCTTTGTTCTGTTGCTGGTGAGGAGCTGCATTCCTTTGGGGGAGAAGAGGCACTCTGATTTTTAGAATTTTCGGCTTTTCTGCTCTGGTTTCTCCCCATCTTTGTGGTTTTATCTACCTTTGGTCTTTGATGATGGTGATGTACAGATGGGGTTTTGGTGTGGATGTCCTTTCTGTTTGTTAGTTTTCCTTCTAACAATCAGGACCCTCAGCTGAAGGTCTGTTGGAGTTTGCTCCACTCTAGACCCTGTTTACCTGGGTATCAGCAGTGGAGACTGCAGAACAGCAAATACTGCAGAACAGCAAATGTTGTTGCTGATCCTTCCTCTGGAAGCTTCATCTCAGAGGGGCACCCTGCTGTATGAGGCGTCAGTTGGCCCGTACTGGGAGGTGTCTTCCAGTTGGGCTACTGAGGGGTCAGGGACCCAGTTGAGGAGGCAGTCTGTCCGTTCTCAGATCTCAAACTCTGTGCTGGGAGAACCACTACTCTCTTCAAAGCTGTCAGACAGGGATGTTCAAGTCTGCAGAAGTTTCTGCTGCCTTTTGTTCAGTTATTCCCTGCCCCCAGAGGTGGAGTCTACAGAGGCAGGCAGGCCTCCTGCGGTGGGCTCCTCCCAGTTTGAGCTTCCTGGCCACTTTGTTTACCTACTCAAGCCTCAGCAATGGCAGACACCCCTCCCCAAGCCTTGCTGCCATCTTGCAGTTCGATCTCAGACTGCTGTGCTAGCAATGAGTGAGGCTCCGTGCGTGTGGGACCCCCCGAGCCAGGTGTGGGATATAATCTCCTGGTGTGCCATTTGCTAAGACTGTTGGAGAAGCGCAGTAATAGGGTGGGAGTGTCCCGATTTTCCAGGTACTGTCTGTGACTGCTTCCCTTGGCTAGGAAAGGGAATTCCCTGACCCCTTGAGCTTCCCAGGTGAGGCGATGCCCCACTCTGCTTCGGCTCACACTCCGTGGGCTACACCCACTGTCCAACAAGCCCCAGTGAGATGAACCTGGTACCTCAGTTGGAAATGCAGAAATCACCCGTCTTCTGTGTCACTCACGCTGGGAGCTGTAAACTGGAACTCTTCCTATTCAGCCATCTTGGAACCCACCTAGCCATTTTTTAAATCTTAACGCAAATTGAGTAGGCAAATTTTTTAATCCAGTTTTAAAAAAACGTTAAATCGTGTATTTTCCCATAATAAAGTTACTGAATATTTTTGTCACCTAATTATAAAATACACGATTAACTGTGGACAAAATAAAAATAAATAAAAGATATTCAACTTAGGTATCCTTGAAAAAAATTAGGCCTTTATAGATATAGAGTATAGATCAGAAGTCTAATTCTCCAGGGTTTTAAAAAATTGTTTCTTTTTCCTTCCAATAGCTATGAATCTACATATAGGTTCCCAGAGTGGCACTGATGAGTGGCTACATCACGCTGAAAAAGGGAAAGATGAACCACAGCAAGATAGGTCAGTATGACTGACTTCAAATAATAATGTTCCTGTCACAAACTAGAAATGCTTAATATCCATTTGAAATGAAAATGCTATATTTTATACATGGCTATTGTTCTCTCTATTATCTCCTGAAATGAAAGTTTTACAGGGCAGGAGCCTTCTTTGAAAGCATGGCCTTCTATTCAGATAAAATTATTAAAGCATTGTACTATGTATATTAGGAGTGATACATTATTTTTGATGCCTAGAAGCAATGAAGGGGTAACCCTTGGCTTTTTAGTTCCACTCCTAGCAGTGGCACAGATTCTCTCCTCAGTTTGAATCTGCATTTTTTTTTTGGTGGGGAACTTTAAAATTTACTTCGGTGCTCATACTATCCAGATTTGCTGGTGGAACTCCTTCAGTCTGGCTTGCGAGCCCTTCTGAAAGGCCTGTATAATTTTTGAGCACTCTCTTACTTTTTGGCACAACACGATGTTCAGGCCTATTTTGTACTTTCCCTCCCCAGGCCCTGGAATTGGTTAGTTCTCCAAGGAGCCCTGGTTCCTTTCTGGGGAGAATGATATATAGAAACCAAGATCTGGATGTCCGCTGTGCTTACTGCTACTGGAGTGCTGCTCCACCAGCAAACAGAGCTAGAGACTACATGTAAGTCTATAGCTATGTACACATATATTCATATTTGCATCTATACTTATTTCTATGTCTGCATGTACTGAAATCCATGAGCTCATACCAATAACTCCAATTCAAAACTACCACCACAGCATTCATTCTCGTTTTCTCCTTTCCATTTTTGTAATTCTTTTCTCTGAAGTGAGAAATCTGGCTCCAGTTATACCAGATATACTTAGGTATTTGATCTATTTTCCTGCATGTAACTAACCACTCATTCACTGCCACCACCAGGCCCAGCCCCAGTGGGGCACTCTCCTCACTCTAAGTGGGCTCAAACACCCTGAGTTGGGCAGCTACTGACACTCCCCACACACCCCCATCTCATCCCTCTCAAGCTCTGCCACCCAAATGCCCTCCCAAGAAGATGCCCTAGTCATCCCAGCTGGCCTGCCCTGGCCCAGTGCCCCGCTCCCCACACAGATAGTTACCTTGCCCAGGCCCACCTAATGACTTCTGGGCTGAAATGTTGAGGAATTGGAAGAGGAAGAACTTGGTAACTATCTTTAAAATAAAATATAACTAATATTTTATTAGATAATTTGTTTTCATTGTATATAATAGACACATTCCTGAAAATTGCCACAGACATTTAAACTTTTATAGAGGAACCAAATTTTAGAGCCCTGAGGGCCTTCCACTTAAAGAAACACTGTGGTGAGTATTTCATAAAGTAAAAAGTCATTTTGTAATGTGAATAATTCCTACTAAGGTATATGTTCTGTAAAATTTGATTATCACCAAACATGAGTTTTTAAAGTGCTAATATCTGAAGATATAAAGTTCACTAAATATCAGTCAAGGTACTCCAGAATTTCAAAATTTATGCCTGAACAAACAAAATATCATTTCATTGTAATGGAGACATCCCAGGGCATAAACTTCTTTTTCAGCAAAATAAATTAAAGGGCACATTTGAGAAGTTTCTAACAGCTCACAGAATATTACTAATCTTAACACAAGTGCCAATGCATCTACGTCTGGAAGGGGAAGGTAAACTAGGACTTCATAAAGTAATTGTTGTGCAAACATATGCCCATCAATACAATTTGAGGGATACTTAATTACCTGTACATTTATTTAAAAATTTGGTCTGAAATCCATACAAGTGGATTAGAAAAAAAGCACAGCGCCTTTTCACCTTGCCTTTGTGTCATTAATTGTTACCAGAAAAGGACAAGGCACCTCTCTGCCTCCAAATAATCCAGGAAGCAAGGTTTGCCTGGCAGCAAGGAATACATTCAAGAGGCAGATGACAGCACTGGTGGGCTGGCCAGTGAGGCTGATGATCAGTGAGGTGGGCAGGGGTGAAAAGCAAACAGAAGGAATGGAGAAGCAGCCTGGGCCTGGGTTAGCCACCCATGTGCAAGAACCTAGGAGCGAAATCCTTGCTGGGTCAGGCAGTGGTGGGCTAACGAGACAGGTGGGTCAGACCTATGTCAGATAAGCAAGGTGAGGCTGGGGTCACAATCAAACTATGAGAGCAACGCAGGCTCACTTGACCTGACTCCTTCTTCTTCTTCTTCTTTTTTTTTTTTCCTGTTTGTTATGCTGGGTCTTCCTTTGGCAACCTTGACCCTGGCAGTCAGTTTCTGCACTGGGAAAGGGAATGCAGACTAGTGTTAAAAACACAGATTCTGAAACCAGACTGAGTTCAAATCCAGGCTTCACAGTATATTATCACAAGATTTGCAACCTCTCTGTGCCCCAGTTTCCATATGACATACATATCCCCAAACACCAGAATGGGGACTAGTGGAGCAAGGGGACCCTGCCCACCTTGGTGACATGCTAGACCATGGAAGGGCAGCTGTGAAGTGGTTCTGGGGCTGCCCCTAGTCAGAGGCTTCTCTGGATAGGTTTTCTCCAGGCTTTCCTTCGGTGGCTTCTGCCTCCTCTAGGACAAGGAAAACCGAGGGAGAAGTACCAAAGTGGGCACCACCCCTCCTAAAAAGGTGATGCTGCTGGGCGTTGTGACCGCTGCCCCTGCCCCTTCCCTCACTGCCGCCCTCTTGGCGTGTCCCCAGGAGAATGGCCTAGGCTCTGTCACCCCCACAGCTAGCACAGGACCTCACTTGAAAATGTGCTCCATTCAGGCCAATGTGGGCCCCATCTCCCATCATTCCGGGAGCTCCAGGAGGGACTTGGTGTGGTACCAGGCTCATCCCAGCTCCCTCTAATCACGGGCTCCTCATCCTCCACATCTGACAGCTTTGTGGTCACATCACTCCTGGTAGTCTTACCTCTTTCACACGCTGTACTCAGTCGGAGCTCTCAGAAACCTTCCTGATACCTCAGGAATCTTCCTGGAGAAGCCAGCCTCTGCCTTGCTCCAACACTGCTCTCCTAACAGCAGCCTGATGCCCCACCTCAGCCTGTGCCTCTGAAGTCCAAAGTTCACACAGCTGCTGCTCGGAATTCCTGGACAGGCCCCATCCTTTCCCTTTTACCAGGGTCAGCCCTCCATTCTCATTGTTCATCCTTACCAAACACTGATTACATATGCACACGCGCATGTATTTACTCACTCTCCGCGTACTAAGCACTCAGCATTACGGTAGGCTATGGGGACATCCACTGAACATACAGTTATGTGCACACACCAAGAACTTCAAATGAGGCAGAGCACTGGGGGAGAAACCACTTAGTAATCACTATCGGCAATTACAGGGCAGTGTGGCTAGTGCTATGGCAGGATTATGTACCGAATAGGAGGGGACCCAGACAAGGGAGCTAAGGCAGACAGGAAGAGGGTATGGGGGCGAGGTTTTTGCATTTTAATTCAACTATACTTCACTTGTTGACATTTTTATGAGTCTCACAAGTCCAGTGAAAAAAAGATTACCTTGTTAAAATACAACAAGCCCTGCAAAAATGTAGCAAAACATTTCCTTCCATGTATACATATAGAAATCAAACTATTACACAAAAAATATATTAAATTCTGATTTGCTTTTGTGAGCTAATAATTTAAAAAATCCTGACAAACTGCAGTGGGTAGAACTTGTCTGTGAGCTCAGTTTCTAAAAGGAGAGAAAGATACATAACACTACATTATACTGTAAGAATTCTATCCCTACTGAACTTTGAACAGATGGCCCTTTTCTCAAGTGCAACAATTTTACCAGCGAAGTTTCTGAGTAAGCTATTAATGAGTTTTTAAAAAGCCACCAGAGGGCAAAATCACAATGGACTTTCCAAGTGAGAAGATTCCAGCTTATTAACTGTGCAGACCACATTAGGTCATAGTCACCACCAGGTGGGATATGAGATTCAAGACAGATTTAGTAAACAATGCCAGAATCTGCTTTTCCCTGAGTCTAAATCACGTCTCTATGAGGTCTGCAAGCAGTATTAAATCATTGCATGGAAGCAAGTATTCCTATAACTGAAGATGGACACCTGAAATAAGCCCATTCAAATCAATATTGAAAGCCCTCTAGGCATTATTCTGGATATTTCTGAACCTGTTCTGATTTCTAAACCGGAGCTTTTAAAAGTATATATACACATTCATCGGCCTCCTTTCTTTTCTCCTTTTAAAGGCCATGTTCATCCATATTTTCACATAAGATCAATTTATATTGCCCCACTATTTTGTAGACTATGAAGTCATTTGCTCTCAGAAATACACTCTAAAGTACATCGATCTCCACCATCCTTGTATATTTCTATTTGCCAAAATGGGTGCTGGATGGTATGGGAAAACAAGTATTATATGATACGAACTGGTAAATTAATCTCCTTCTGGAATTTTAGCAAACTGCATTCAAATCTTATGAAATTAGAGTGAATGATGTCTAAATTAGAAAAATGAACAAAAAACCTACTGTGACTTAATTTTGCCCTTCTGCAACTTCAGAGAGTTACTAAACATGGTATTGAAATCTGCATGTGGCCCTCAATGAAGTTAATAAATGATCAAATATTTTCTAGTATGAAAAGAAGAAAAATAATCAAGATATGTATGCAACTTATAAACAGGCTCTTTTACAATTAGATTTTCCTCTCTCCACATCTGCTTTCATATTTTACTTTCCTATTATTATGACTGCACCCAACCCATAATTGTGGCCTTTTTCTGCACATCTCCAATCCATAGGGGAACAGGACAACATGGCAGTAGGGACCAGGATGGTCTTCAGAGACCAAGGGCTGGGTCTCACCACTTATGGGCTGAATACTACTCAGTGACAGGGAACCCCCATATGAGTCAAGGGAGAGAATGTCAAAGCTCTTAAGTATTTCACACCATCCCCCAGTGTCTCTAAGTCCTTCTCCCGGAGAGCACTGGGAGCCTAAGAATTCCCTCTGCCCCTTAAGAAGAAGCACTATTAAGCTCTGAAGTTAGAAATTAAGACCAGAGAGCGAGTTACAGTTAAGGAAAGAAAGACTCCCTTAGCAGCAGCAGTGGTGGTGAGAGTAGTGCAATTTGCTTGGGTTTTCCAGAGCCCTCTTTATCCCTTTGGGTTTTGGCCACAGGCTGTAGAGGTGGACGGAGGCATGAGCATCAGGGGTCACTGGGAGGACCACTGCCTTACAGGCCTTGAACAGGGGTCAGCTGCAGCCATTTACCCCTTCCTCTCCTCCCCAATTCTCAAATAATCTCCGCGATTGTTCACCATTTGCCAAGGTATCATTCTGTCCTGTACATGTTCCCTTCTCCTTCGTTCATCCTTTGCCCTTTCTCCAACAACACCTTCACCCCCTCTACCCCACCCACAACACGCAAACACACACTTCAGCTGCCATGTAGTTAGGCCAGGCTGTGCAATGCACAACAGTGCACAAGAAGCTGAGATCTACCCTGCACTCAGCCCCCTGTGCCACACAGCCCTAGTGTCAGAAAAACAGAGGCACAAAAGCACCATCCATTCACCAAGCCTGCGCAGTGTCTGCCCAGAGAGGGCATCCTTTTCTAATACGTATGAACTAGAGCTGGCTCTGCTCCCTATCCTCTTAAGCTCTCACTGTGCACTAAAAAGACAATTTTTCCATCAAAACAAATTATTTTCATATTGCCTTTGATAAAACACTTTTTTCATTTTAAGGCATGATATCAGTTCCTCTAAGTTAAATAGAGCTGTTTTAATGGAAATAAATGAAGGGTTTCAGACAGTGTCTGGCACAGTCACGTGGTGAGCTTCAACTAAGTGGTAGATGTTAATGTTCTTACCTTTGTAAAGTATCATTCAACGCTTGGTTCACCTAACAATGTGAGCATTTTTAATAGTGACTTAAGGAAAATCTGCCTTAGGCAAATTAAGGGAACTAAGTTGTTCCCGCTTCTGATCTACATCCAGCAAAATAACTTCTGGAATTTGAAAAAAAAGAATCACAGCTACGAAATGATTTAATTAAGCCACACATATGCAGACCAATGAAAAAGACATCTTGTCATGAAGATTAAATGAGGTGACACAGATAAGCTTCTAGCATAATACAGCAGGAAGTTGGTAAAGTTTTTTATCAGTACACTTTTTTTCAAAACTAAGAAAAGGAGGTGGAAAAACTATTTAAAAAAAAACAGTCCAAAGCTAAAAAAGAATAGCAGCCTAGGGCCATTGTGCATAGAGGAAATCTACCTTAACACAAAATAACTGTTATTCAAGTCAAGGACTTCTTGCTGTGTAGTCTCCTCGAGGCTGGCGAGAGGCAGGAAGCTAAACTTCATGGAGTTCCTCCCGTGGCTGTCACACATTATCAGGATACGTATGCTAAGCTCATCAGTATTCTCCTAGCTGAGGGTTGTTATCCCTCTTTCATACAAAAGGAACCAAGCAATTAGTCTCAAGGGAGGCCATAACCATGCAAAAGAAGGTTAAAATAAAATTTGAACATTTAAATTATCAACTATTTATAAAACTCTTCTCTACAGAATCACCCATTCACCGATGGTTTCAGACAGCTGAAGGTTTCCATCAGTACAATTTCCCTTTGAGCATCTACACAAAAAGGGAGAACTCTTAAAACAGTATGCTAGGCCCCTATGGGTGTGCGTTTTGGCCTAGTCTCTCATTGTCATAGGTCTAGTTATCTTGGTAGTCAGACAAAGGAGTTTTAGAGAAGACACTCATTTCCAATTTGGGATCTGGAAAATACAAGTCTTCTGCAGTTTGTTTTATAAAATGAAATAATTATTCCTGAGCATCGTGTTAGGTGGAGTACAGGGGGTTGGAAAGCCATGTGCCTATTCTTAGATTTTTAGCCTCAACAGCTGACAGGCAAATCCTTGGAACCTGCTGCCAACACTACAGGTCCAGGGCAAGCTGATGCTTCGAACCCACTTATCCTCCTTTCTCCAAGTGACCACTGGCTGCCTCACCTGAACCCCCTCCTATTAATGTCTCAGGGACTGAGCAACACTTCCTGGGCACAGATCCTCCTTAGGTAGGTCCTTCCTCTCCTTCCCAATGGCCTAAATTCAGTGCCTCACAAAGTGTTTGTTCTTTTTAGAAGTGGGTATTACAGCCTCTGGCGCAGTCTATGAAATGCAACTTTGGCTTTCTAGAAAGCATGACCAGTTTTGTAGGTGGAGGCACGGCTTTGTCTCCAGTCTGTTACAGTTGTCCATGGCACAGAATGTCATGAAGCCTGTCACCTGGCTTATAAACGAGGGCTATGTGCCTCCTCTCCTTCACAGCACTGCCGAAAGGACAGAATCACGTGCTTCTGAAAACTGAAGAAATGTAGGAAGTATATAATTCAAACTGTGCAGCTGTTTATATTTTCTGGAAGTCCTTGTAGGATTCTGAATTTTAGTCAAATAAGTTGGCACCATTTCGCGGCATTTTTTCCTTCCTACTCCCCATCTTCATGCTCATCTCCTTCACCTCCTCCTCATCTTGGTGGTGGTTCTCTAACCATTGGTTATGCAGACACCTGGCTTTTCAATCTATGCCACCGCCCCTGTGCTCTTCAACTGTAGGGCAGATTCTTCTTTCACTCCCTCCTTTTTTGCTTTTCATTGTTATACTCTTAAAAAATTTCAAACCAAAAGTGCAAACATACTGATTGTTTCATCTCATGATTTTTTGGCACAATCACACGCAGTACTGGAATCAGTGTTGTCCTTTTATACAAACTGTTATATAAATGACAAAACACAGGGAAGCTATTGCTTGGTGTCTGGGTATTTTTCCAGGATGAAAATTTTGAATTTTTTCAGAAGAAAAATATAGATACATGCTGTGTCTTATAACTATGTTGCTTCAAAACGATCATTTTCCTTTCCCTTATTTTTTTCCCCAAATACTAGCTTCCAGCCAGATTGTCATCTGTGTGTCAAACAGTACACACCCCTGCTGGTGTGCCTTTGCACAAATGAAAATAATCTGATTTGGAAGCTACAGAGAGTTAAACCATCAATCCTGCAGCGTGGCCCACTGCGGTCACCTGGGCACTGGCAACAGTGCTCTGTCACACTGAGTCAGCAGCTGGGACACGTCTGTTGTGTGCCTCTTGTCCAGAGCCTTATAGAGAACAGAAGCAAGGGACAAGGTAATGCTGAATGTCTGCAGCCTGTAGATAAGACACGTTTGGTGAAACAGGAAAATTCTCAGTGTTGTTAACTTATTGTTTACCTAAACTGCTTATGATATGATTCCCAGGGCAAGCATTAATAAAGCAATTAAAAATGTTAGCAGAACACTTCGATTAACTGTTCTGCACAAGAGTTTTTTCAATCCTGAGCTGTTTTAAGGAGGGTGTATCCGTCAAAGACATAACAAGGGACTCTTTCTGTAAGGATGTCAGCTGCCTCAAGTCCGCTGTGGAATGGGGCAAATTACAAACATGTAAAAATAAATAAATGACTCTAACTGAATAGAGTCAAGGCATGTCATGTCATTTTTCAGTTTACCAACCTAAGTACAATTTTCCCCATCTAATTTTCTGCTTTTAAATTGGCTACTGAAATAGAAATGGGATAATCAACCAGTTAAGAATCATCCATAAACAAGAACAAATGCGTCCTGGGAGTAGGACTAAGGAGGTCTCTTATGAGTGTGTGGTAGCTCAGAAACCCTTTCTTTGACTTCCTTGTGGATGCCTACTATTTGTCTCTCTAAGATTGAGGGAGAGGTTGCTCAGATGAGAGAGCTATGACTGTGATAGCTGAGTGCTGAGGGGTAAAACAAATCATCTTGTAGTTACTGCGAGAGGAAAGGATGATAAAAAGATGGAACCTGAACAATGAAAATCAAGGAGGACTGATAAGAGTTAAAAACAGTTTATAACTTCAGGAAAGTTAACATTCATTTTAAAAATAGAGGGGGACCTCCTCTTTCAGCTTTGGAGCCCCCCTCCCTCTGTCTCTGCATGGGGGAGCTTTCTTCATTCTGTCTTTTCCCTTCCTTCTTGCCTATTAAACTCTCTGCTCCTTAAAACCAAAATAAATAAACAAACACTTTATTGTCCTAAAGTCATCCAAAAAAAATAAATAAAAAAAGAATTAAGAGACCAGGATACTTAAAATGGTGGTATTTGAAGCTACCTTCCCTTCCTAGGATTCTGTTTATTCTTAGAAAAAGAAATGTGAGAGAAAACAGCAAATGGATCTGGTCATGCTCAAGAGTATAAGGACTGGGCATTTTATAAATCCAGGTAAAAGCAGCACGAGAGCACTGCCTGCTGCTTTAATACGCGCACAGCATTACATGACCAACCCCTTCATAGTTATCACCTCTGAAAACTCAACTCCCATCGCATTTAATGTTGACAAAATTTTCTGTGAATCAGAGTGCACTCTATAGACACAACACAGTTTCAGACCAATAGTTCTCTTGCTTTTTGTAGCTTAATCTGTAATCATCTTGGCAATTAAATCATCTCTCTTCATTCTCCACCAACTCCTCTCTCTCTCAAACACACACACACACACACGCACACATGTGCGTGCATGCACACAGTCTTGGATCTGATTTTTCTTAAGACATTACCCACAACAATAAAGAAGAATAATACTTCCATTTCCATCTCCTAGGGAAAACAAAGGAAAACATCTGGGAGGTGGAAGAGTAGGCGGGAAGAAATTAACCTTAAAATTTCACACAAAACCTTAACTTGTATACAACTGTCTACACAGTCAACTACAGAGTTCTCAAATGTGTAAAAATTGGCAACAAGTAAAGAAGTAACAACGTTGGTCTCAACACCAATCATTTTTATTATCAGAAGATCCACCTGGAACTACTTCTTTGCTCTAGTGCCATGAGGCATAAATAAGAAGAAAGTGCAATTCTTGGCTTATATGTTGAACACTAGACTAGTTTGCTTAATTGAACATCAGAACAGACAAAAAAAATTCTCTAGGTGCAAAAGCTGGTAGCTACTTTTTAGAAAAGGTTTACATTATTTGAAGGGAGATGTGCCAGAAAACAATGATAGATCACAACTACTTCATCTGACCAAGGAAGGGACAAAATCAGTCTGCTCTTTGTTAGACCACTGGCTATGGAGTCCGGCAAAACAGGGCTCAAACCCCAGCTTTATCACGTATTAGCTACACGATGTTGAGCAGGTGTCCTCATTATGCCTCAATTTTTTCATATATAAAATAGGAATAGTTAGAATATCCAACTAATAGGGTAGTTGGAGGAATTACAGGAGGTCCTACATGAAAAGTAGTTAGCAGAGTGCTTGCCTGGTGAAAGACCCTTCATAAATAGTAGCTCTGTATTAGCTGGCTGAGCAAGAGCCAGACTAAACAGTATTTGCTAACAGATCTGCGAACTGGTGAGTGTAACACTGTATGGAGCAGGCAGAAGGGAAAGGCAATCCTACCACGGAGAAGTGACAGCACGTTGGGCCAAGAGAGGAGAGAACAGAGAGATGACTGTCAAAATTTTAAAATCCCAAAGGTTAGAAAACAAGAAATAAACTGCCTTTTTCTATTACACGTTTTTGCTTTTCCTGTAATGAAATATGTCTACCTTTCAGTGCAGAGCAGAATGAAAGGGTATCAAATGTTTGTTTAATGCAAACCTCAAAAACTACAGTTTCCTGATGCAGTGAAGGGGGTGAAAAGAATGACCCAGGCTTGGCTGTCACTCAGAAAGTGGCAGACGGGGGACCTCTGGGGGACTCCTGGCCAAGCCGGACGCAGCCCTCCCCTCACTGCCAGAGGAGTCCTCCTCTTACAACAGCAGAATACGAATCTCATCTGTGAGGTTAACGGTCTCTGCACCACCTGACGATGGTTGGTTAGACACTATAATTCTCTTCTGTGTTCTGGTTATATGCCCATTCCCCTCCCAGAAGACAGGATGTGCCCGCAGGCCTGCCAGGAGGTGGAGGGGGCAGGGGTGCTGGGCTGCAGACCACAGGCAGCTACGTGAATCTGGGCAAAGTCCTTAACCTACCTTGGCCTCAGTTTCCGTTTCCTCCTCTACGAAAAGGGGAGACACAGCTAATATTTTGGCCTCACAGGACTGTTGTTATCCTCAAATGAGAGATGCAACTATAATGTAGCAAAAGAATGCAAGGAAATCTATTATTAGAAACAACAGTCTGTTTGGAAACACTTTCTTTAATGTATTTAACACACTATTACACTCACAGTGAATGCTTTAAAAAAATAATAACTTCTAGAACTGAATTGAGATGCTGACAAAGGACTAAATAATTTAGGACATGTTTGGAAATGATTAAATTCTTGAATTATTATATAGGTAAGCAAAATTATTCTTAGGGACATTGTAACATTGCATGCTAATCAGCCTCAAGAGAAGCAGTAACTGTCAACAGCTCGTGGCACACAGCCAACTGTCTGCCGGGTAAGTAAAGAAACTGAATTAGCTTTTTCAGGGGAGCCAGAACACTGAGCCCCGATGACATGAATCCTGAAAGCAATGGAACTCTGAACACAGCCTTTGCCTACAGAGTTTTGCTCTTTTCTTGTCTCTGAATTAAGTTAAAATGAACGCCATTGCCATCAGTTTATAACCACGTAGCAATGTCCATTCAAAAACTATCATCAAATATATGAAAACTCGGTCACTGCAAATAAGAGAGTTAGAATTTGACAAAAATGATACAAATCCTGTGAAATATCTGCCTTTAGGAGTGTCTGTGCTTGCAGCACAGAACAGCCTATGTCTTGATGGGTATGAGGACGTGTATTTTACAAAATAACAGTGCTGCTCAAGTATCCAACAACAGGAGCTCACACTTTGCTGAACAAGTAGTTTAATATACTTGAATAATAAACCTGGAAATGAACCTAGAGAACAAGATTGAACACAGTGGAACTTCACGACTGGCTTAGAAGATAGAAAACATAAAACAGAAAAGAACCTTAACAAATAACACTACAATCACACATGTATTTTCCCCTTGACCTTGAATAGCCTCTGCCTGACTCCCTAGCCAAGAAGCCCTACACATGTAAAATCTGAACCAAATAAAAGATGATTTCATGGGTACACAAAAAGCAAATACAAAACAACTGCATGAAGTTTTTTGTATTTACTTTTCTATAATGCTGACTAAAAAATAAAGCAACATTGGGTGGAGCCAAGATGGCCGAATAGGAACAGCTCCGGTCTCCAGCTCCCAGCCCCAGCGACACAGAAGACGGATGATTTCTGCATTTCTGCTTGAGGTACCGGTTTCATCTCACTAGGGAGTGCCTAAAAGTGGGTGCAGGACAGTCGGTGAAGCGCACTGTGCGCGAGCCCAAGCAGGGCGAGGCATTACCTCACTCGGGAAGCGCAAGGGGTCAGGGAGTTCCCTTTCCTAGTCCAAGAAAGGGGAAACAGACGGCACCTGGAATATCGGGTCAGTCCCACCCCAATACTGCGCTTTTCCAACGGGCCTGGAAAACGGCACACTAGGAGATTGTGTCCCGCACCTGGCTCGGAGGGTCCTGTGCCCACGGAGTCTCGCTGATTGCTAGCACAGCAGTCTGAGATCAAGCTGCAAGGCGGCAGCGAGGCTGGGGGAGGGGCGCCCGCCATTGCCCAGGCTTGCTTAGGTAAACAAAGCAGCCAGGAAGCTCGAACTGGGTGGAGCCCACCACAGCTCAAGGAGGCCTGCCTGCCTCTGTAGGCTCCACCTCTGGGGGCAGGGCACAGACAAACAAAAACTCAGCAAGAACCTCCACAGACTTAAAGGTCCCTGTCTGACTGACAGCTTTGAAGAGAGTAGTGGTTCTCCCAGCACGCAGCTGGAGATCTGAGAACGGACAGACTGCCTCCTAAAGTGGGTCCCTTACCCCTGAGCAGCCTAACTGGGAGGCACCCCCCCAGTAGGGACAGACTGACACCTCATTCAACCGGGTCCTCCTCTGAGACAAAACTTTCAGACGAACTATCAGACAGCTGAATTTGTGGTCTCACGAAAATCCGCTGTTCTGCAGCCACCGCTGCTGACACCCAGCCAAACAGGGTCTGGAGTGGACCTCTAGTAAACTCCAACAGACCTGCAGCTGAGGGTCCTGTCTGGTAGAAGGAAAACTAACAAACAGAAAGGACATCCACACCAAAAACCCATCTGTACATCACCATCATCAAAGACAAAAAGTAGATAAAACCACAAAGATGGGGAAAAAACAGAACAAAAAAACTGGAAACTCTAAAAAACAGAGCACCTCTCCTCCTCCAAAGGAACGCAGTTCCTCACCAGCAACGGAACAAAGCTGGATGGAGGATGACTTTGATGAGTTGAGAGAAGAAGGCTTCAGACGATCAAACTACTCTGAGCTACGAGAGGAAATTCAAAACAATAGCAAAGAAGTTAAAAACTTTGAAAAAATATTAGAAGAATGGATAACTAGAATAACCAATGGAGAGAAGGGCTTAAAGGAGCTGATGGAGCTGAAAGCCAAGTTTCGAGAACTACGCGAAGATTGCAGAAGCCTCAGTAGCAGATGCGATCAACTGGAAGAAAGGGTATCGCTGATGGAAGATGAAATGAATGAAATGAAGAGAGGAGGGAAGTTTAGAGAAAAAAGAATAAAAAGAAATGAACAAAGCCTCCAAGAAATTTGGGACTATGTGAAAAGACCAAACCTACGTCTGATTGGTGTACCTGAAAATGATGGGGAGAATGGAACCAAGTTGGAAAACACTCTGCAAGATATTATCCAGGAGAACTTCCCCAATCTAGCAAGGCAGGCCAGCATTCAGATTCAGGAAATACAGAGAACGCCACAAAGATACTCCTCGAGAAGGGCAACTCCAAGACACATAATTGTCAGATTCACCAAAGTTGAAATGAAGGAAAAAATGTTAAGGGCAGCCAGAGAGAAAGGTCGGGTTACCCACAAAGGGAAGCCCATCAGACTAACAGCTGATCTCTCAGCAGAAACTCTACAAGCCAGAAGAGAGTGGGGGCCGATATTCAACATTCTTAAAGAAAAGAATTTTCAACCCAGAATTTGCTATCCCGCCAAACTAAGCTTCATAAGTGAAGGAGAAATAAAATACTTTACAGACAAGCAAACGCTGAGTGATTTTGTCACCACCAGGCCTGCCCTAAAAGAGCTCCTGAAGGAAGCACTAAACATGGAAAGGAACAACCGGTTCCAGCCACTGCAAAAACATGCCAAATTGTAAAGACCATCGAGGCTAGGAAGAAACAATAGCAACTAACGAGCAAAATAACCAACTAACATCATAATGACAGGATCAGATTCACACATAACAATATTAACGTTAAATGTAAATGGGCTAAATGCTCCAATCAAAAGACACAGACTGGCAAACTGGATAAGGAGTCAGGACCCATCAGTGTGCTGTATTCAGGAAACCCATCTCACGTGCAGAGACACACATAGACTCAAAATAAAGGGATGGAGGAAGATCTATCAAGCAAATGGAAAACAAAAAAAGGCAGGGGTTGCAATCCTAGTCTCTGATAAAATAGACTTTAAACC